>NC_081847.1:57677594-58006242 GCF_963259705.1 Myotis daubentonii
CTTCCTCAATTAATAAACCCATACTTTCTTTGTTGCAAGCTCCTGTTCATGTCTTACTGGGCTTTGATACATGCAGGCAAATGTACCCTTTTAGTCTGGTAACACTGGGGCCCTAAATACTCAGAGTATGGTCTAGGAGAGGAGGTGTGGGCTCTAAGTGTGTATATCCCTTTGGCCTTATAGATGCCCCCATGGGCCTAGGTGGAGGATGCAGCTGGATAAGTGGCATAGAGGGATCCAGGATAGGCCCCTCTTGCCTGGGTCCAAGGCAAGCTATTGAGGAAAGAGAAACCTGGTAGCTTAAAACATTTAAAAATTTCTGCACAACTTAATGAAGGGCTGATTAAGACATATTAATGGTATATATTTAACAAATAAGTTCAATAATGCATTAATATAATTCTATTCTGGTAGTAGAATTCCCTTTGTAGTATCAGTGTCTCAGTGCTTGCTTATCTATATATATAAAACCCTAATATGCAAATAGACCAAACAGCAGAACAACCGAACAACTGAACAACTGGTCGCTATTACGTGCACTGACCACCAGGGGCATGCGTGGAACATGGCAGGTGTCAGCCACAGCAGGATGGTAGAGCAGATGAGTGGGGGCGCCAGACCAAGGGGGACGCTGGTCGCTGTCATCGGGGTGAGCCTCTGGTGGATACTGAAAATTCTTTGCTCCCGCATAACGTGCACTGCGGTATCGCCTGGTGCCAGCACCAGCCCTTCTCATACCCACAACTGGTGCTGGAGCCGCTGCTCGCACCCGCTGCTGGAGCTGGCGCTGGTCCCAATTGCTTGGCACTGACAGCAGGTGTGAGCGGTGGCTGCCGGCCCTGATCACTCCTGAGGGCTTTTCCACCTTCCCCTGTTCCTGAGGGGTGATTAAGGCAGCAGCTGCTGCTTGCACCCATTGCTGGCGCTGGCCCCAATTGCTCTGTGCTGTCAGTGGGTGTGAGCGCGGCCAGCACCATCAGCGGGTGGGAGCAGTGGTGGTGGGAGCAGGGCTGCTGGCAGACAGGGGACCGGGGTGGGGGGAAAGGGGGAGTTGCTGGAGGGGCGGGGTGGGGGCGTGGAGGATGGGCTGAGACCCACCCCTGTGCCCACTGCAGCCTTGTGTCCCACAGTTCCTTTCAAGGTGCACGAATTCTTGCACTGGACCCCTAGTAGTTTAATAAAACACATTTAGAATCAATACCATATGTTGCTGAGTTAACTAAAAACACCATTTGTGTTTTTTCTAAGTAAAATGTGTCACAGATTTCAACAGTTCTTCATTCATGCAAAAATATTTATCGAATGCCTACTCAGTAGATACTTGCCAGGTACTGTACTAGTCACTCTAGATTAGTGGTTCTCAACCTTGGCTGCACATTAGAATCACCTGGGAATCTTTTTAAAATCCTGATTTCTGGGCCTCATCCTCTGGAAATTCTGTTTCTTTGTTATGGGGTGGGGCCACAGCATTAGTAACACAGAAACAGAATTTTCTGAGGATGAGGCCCAGAAATCAGGATTTAAAAAAAAATTCCCAGGTGACTCTAATGTGCAGCCAAGGTTGAGAACCACTGCTCTAGATACTATTAATCCTATATAATAAAAGCCTAATATGCTAAGTGTCCGGTCATCTGGTTGTCCATTCAACCAATCAAAGCGTAATATTCTAATGATATGCTAAGGACACCCAACTGCTCGCTATGACATGCACTGACCACCAGGGTGCAGAAAGTCAACCGGTTGACCAGTCCATATGATGTGCACTGACCACCAGGAGGCAGACGCTCAATGCAGGAGCTTCCCCCTAGTGGTCAGTGTGCTCTCACAGGGGGAGCACCACTCAGCCAGAAGCCAGGCTCATGGCTGGTAAGCATAGCAGTGGTGGCAGGAGCCTTTCCCTCCTCCGTGGCAGTACTAAGGATGTCCAACTGCTGTCCAACTGTCAGTTGGACATCCTCTGAGGGCTCCTAGACTACGAGAGGGAACAGGCCGGGATGAGGGACCCCCCCTGAGTGCACGAATTTCATGCACCAGGCCTCTAGTAATTGAATAAAGAATGACTGAAACTGCATTTTGTAAATAATTGACACAAGGCAGTAAATTGGAGATCCAGGTTCAGAAAGAAAAGTCAGGAATTTTTTTTTATTTTTTGAGAGAATGGGGTGACTATTTGGTTAGAAAATATTTTTTGATTCATAATACGCTGTTGTTTTTCCAGCACCACTACTTGGTTTCCACTTGCTTAAAAAATGTGAATTATGGAATGTAGAAGCATTTCTCTTAAAAATGTCTCTATTGCAAATATTGCATCCTGCCCATCTTCACTTATCTTATGTTCTGGATTCATGTTCTAAACATCTGGATATGGGTTGACTCTCTCATTTGTTCCATGAGCAGGTTGTATGATGTTGGGGTCCAAAGGAGGATGTATAATGGTAATCTGATCAAAGGCATTTAGATGAATGCCAGCATCTCCTTCCAGTGATAACAGAATTGGCATATGGCAGTAATTATGAGGGTGTATCTCAATGATTTATACTTAATAGATGCCTAATAAAAGTTGGTTGGGTAAGGTAATCCCACACTGTGCCCGAGACTCTATCATCAATGTTTAGGCCTCCATTAACAGTGGCACCAAGTGTTCTAATGACCATAAGTCTAGTTCCTGCTTTTACTTTGTGGTTGCATATGTATATATGAAGCAATGGAAATGGAAAACAATAAGTGGTCTTAAAAAGAAATGATTTTGTGGAGCTGGGAAGCCTGTGAATAATAGACTGTCACTTAGAGACATGACTGTATATTCTAGCTAAGTTAGAATTCTTTCACTATTTACTTACCAGTTTCCGGGCAGCATTTTCCTGTGACATTTGAAATATTATCTGCATAACATATGCCTATAATTTATTGAACTCTTGTCAATCTAGAAATTAAGAAAAAAAGCACGATGATCCCACTCAGGGATTAAGGAGCATGACTCACCCATCATCCTTACAGCGTCTTCTAGATGTTGTGAGCAGTCAAACAGCAATACTCCTCGCATCGTGGGCAGTAGCCACCTTCAAGAGTGATAATAATGTCCCTCTTTTCCCACAGTACTAGAATTCTTCAATTTCTTTGGGCATTCAGGCTAAACTACATATTTAATTTTGTAGGAGTTTGTGTAGGAAATAAATGCTACTTTTCAAATATGACTTATCTTGGAAAAGTGATCTTGGAATGAAGGCTTTCAGTCCTATTGCTTTCTTTCCATTACCTCTCTGAAGTCAGCTGCACTGAGAGTTTGGTGGGAGGAAGAGAGGAATGTGGCCCTCTTGCTGAGAGGAGAGCAGGCCTGGGAAGTCCTGAGAGTAGGCTCCTGAAAGGGATCAGAATAACTTCAGGGAGAAGGGAGGGAGGATAGAGGGAGAGAGGGTAGAAGAAAAAGAGGGCGGGGGAGGGCACTAAACATTTTCATTTAGTCTCAAGCTGAATTTTCTAAAAGGGTTTAAGTCAACATAATACTTTTTTTCCTGGTAGAGGAAGCATATGAATTAAATAGAAGAATGCTATATATTGTCTGAAGCAATCAGACAACGGAGTATGTATATGTATGTGTTTAACTTTTTCTGACTGTAAGTTGCAGTGATTTAATATATACTAGAGGCCTGGTGCATGAAATTTGTGTACAGGTAGGGTCTCTAGGCCTGGCCAAAGATCAGAGCCGATCTGTGGGACGACCAGCGGGGTGGTCAGGGGGCCCCGCTGGCACCTGCTTTGGCTGGCCTGGGGCCTACAGGCTGGGGGAAGCTCCTGCGTTGAGCGTCTGCCCCATGGTGGTCAGTGTGCATCATAGTGACTGGTTGTTCCACTGGTCATTCTGCCATTCAGTCAATTTGCATATTAGGCTTTTATTATATAGGATATAAATTTATTTTCCAGCTTTATTGTGGTATAATTGACATGTAATATCATGTAAGTTTAAGGTGTAAACCTGATGATTTGATACACGTATATACTGTGAAATGATTACAATAGGGTTAGTTAACACCTTCATCATCTCATGCAATTACCTTCTTTTTTTGTGTGTGGTGAGAACATTTAAGATCTACTCACTTAGCAACTTTCTAATGTATAATGCAGTAATTTTTAAATTTAAAATAAATTTTCTTTTCTTTTAAAATTATTGTTATTAGGGTGACAATGGTTAATAAGATATATATGTTTCAAGTGTACATTTCTATAATACATGATCTGTATATTCCATTGTGTTCCCACTAACCAAAGTCAAATCATCTTTTGTCACCATACATTTGGCCTACTTCACCCTTTACTACCCTCCCACCCCACTTCTCTCTGGTAACCATCATACTGCTGTCTGTGCCTATGAATTTCAGTTTTATATCCCACATATGAGTGAAATCTTATGGTTCTTAGCTTTTTCTGACTGACTTATTTCTCTTAGTATAATATTCTCAATGTCCATCCATGTTGCAAATGGCAGTATTTCATCTTTTCTGACAGAGTATTTTAACTACGGTCACCATGCTGTACATTCAATCCTGAGAACTTATAACTGGAAGTTTGTACTCTTTGACCAACATCTCCCCATTCCCCCCACCCCCCAGTCCTAGGCAACCACTGTTCTACTCTGTTTCCATAAGTTCAGCTGTTTCAGATTCCACATTTGAATGAGATCATACAATACTTGTCTTTCTCTGACTGGTTTAATTCACTTAATATAATGCCCTCAAGGTCCAGCCACGTTCTTCTGGCTGGACCAGTAATTGAATTAACAAGAGGCAGGTTAACAGGAGAAAATAACCAAATTTAATATATATGTATGTGTGGGGGGTGCCATAAGAATATGATCCCCCAGGATACATTGGACAGTGACGTTCCTATTTTATTCTGGAGCTAAGGAGAAAGGTGTGTGTGTTGTGGTTTGGGACTTTGAAGGGCAGGAAGACAATTTACATGGAGATAGAAGAGCAAATGTTTGGCAAATAAATGTTTGCCGGGCCATTTTTAACAGCGGGGCCCAGATTAAAAGCCTGGCTAGCTTCCTCCCTGCCTGTTGCACACTACTTTGTGTTACACGACGGTTATCTATGAAGATGGCTCCCATCTGGGAGCAGGTCCTCTATCTAAACTCTTTTAGGCACTTAGGGGGAAGGTCAAAGGTTTTTCCAGTCTTTTGTTTATTAAAAATAACCGGCTTAAAATATCAACAAGTTATATTTTTGCATGGAAAACTCTGCTCCCCATTATTTCCCTTGCTCAACATTGTATTTGTATTTAATCTATGTTGTTGCGTGTAGCAATAGTATGTTCTGAATCATTGAATTTTCAAGCCAATAGAGATCATAGGGACTCCTTCATCAGACCCCTCTCATTTAAATAAAGGAAACTGAAGGCCAAAGATGATATGTAATTTGCCCGAATTGACAAAGCTAGTTAATAGCAGAGATGCAATTAGATCCCAAGCCTCCCCATCTCCAGCCCAATGCTCCTACCTGAAGTGTCTGTGGTACTAGGCTACCCAGTTCAAACCCACTGCACACAAAAAAGAGGGAGACAAAAATCAATCTCAGCACATATGGGTATGTCTGAATCCTTGAGTTGGAGATTCTACTATCATCTTTGGATCTGATCCTCTCATATGCACCTCCTTTACGTGAGAATGTCTAGATCTTTGTGTGTCTGGATGTCCTTAAGGCATGAACCAAGTATACATCTTAGGAGTGAATAGTCAGAAACATTTACATGGAAATCTTGTCATATATTGGTAAGGCATTATTCTAATATATACATTATTGATTTCAGAGAGGAAGGGAGAGGGAGAGAGAGATAGAAACATCCTATCTAATAAAAGAGAAAAATGGTAATTGGCGTACGACGATACCCTTTTCATTGGCTAATCAGGGCTATATGCAAATTAACTGCCAACTATGATTGGCAGTTAACTGCCAACAAGATGGCAGTTAATTTGCATATGTAGGCACAATGCAGGGAGGCGAAAGGGAAAGCAGGAAGAAGCCCCCTGCCACTGACAGTGATCAGAAACCCAGGGGGGAGCTAAGAGCTGGGGGTCAGGGCAAAGGTGGCCCTGGGGCCGCCTTTGCCCTGACCCCCAGCCATGATCGGAGAATCAGGTGCCTTTGCCACCCTGGCCAGTGATAGCAGGAAGTAGGGGTGGAGCCAGCGATGGGAGCTGGGCACGGTTGAAGCTGGCAGTCCCAGGAGCTAGGGGTCCCTTGCCTGGGTCTAAAGCGAAGCCCACGATCGCGGGGCCGCTGTAGCTGCGGGTCCCCGCTGCCCGAGCCAGACGCCTCAGCCAGAGGCGTTAGGCCTGGGCAGGGGCGGAACCTGCAACCGTGGGGAGCTGGGGGTCCCCTGCCCAGGCCTGACACCTCTGCCAGAGGCCTCAGGCCTGGTCAAGGGGCCGATCCGGTGATTGGTGATCGGAGGGTGATGAGGGTCAACTCCTCTGGCCGAGGCATCAGGCCTGGGTGGGGGGCGGAGCCGGGGATTGGGGGGATATGATGGTCCCCTTGCCTAGGCCTGAAGCCTGGGTCAGAGGCGTCAGGCTTGGGCGGGGGGTGGAGCAAGCGATCAGAGGGAGATGGGGGTCCCCTGCCCAGGCATGATTCCTGGGCCAGAGGCCTCAGGCCTGGGCGGGGGCCAGAGCCAGTGATCAGGGGAAGATGGGGGTCCCCTGTCCAAGCCTGACACCTCTGGCGGAGGCGTCAGGCCTGGGCAAGGGGCCGATCCTGCGATTGGAGGGTGATGGGGGTCAACGCATGAGGGCTCCCAGTATGTGAGAGGGGGCAGGCTGGGCTGAGGGACACTCCCCTCCCCACACACACCCAGTGCACGAATTTTGTGCACTGGGCCCCGAGTCAATGATAAGAGAGAATCATTGATTGGCTGCCTCCTGCATACCCCATACCCAACCCGGACTTGTGGCCTGACTGGGAATCGAACTGTGACCTCCTTGTTCACGGGTCATTGCTCAACTACGGAGCCACGCTGGCCAAGCAAGACATTTTAAAAGCTTCCAGAGGAGTTTCTATAATTTCAACTACTTCTTATAGGCATGAATTGGATCTGCCCATCTAATTATGAATCTGCAGTATACTTTTATTTGAGCTTAAAAGTTCATTGGCATTACTTTATACCAGGGTTCCTCAAACTATGGCCCGTGGGCCACATGAGGCTCGCCGAAAACATTTATCCGGCCTGCCGGGTGTTTTTGCTGCCGCTGCCTGTTGCTTAGCAGCCTACTCCTTCCGGGCCTACAGTGCGCATGTGTGGAATGTGCACTGCACTCTCCAACCCCCTCCTCTCTGTCTCTGGACTCCTCCTCTCAGTCTCGGGTGTGATCTGAGGAGTCACGAGCTTGCCTGTGCAGAGCCTGCTGCTGCTTCCTGAGTACCGAGGTAAGAACAAGTTAGGATTTATTTTTTTTGAAGTTAGGAGGTCTATTTTTTTTTATTTTGCAGTTAGTAGGGCCTTTTTTTTGAAGCTAGGAGAGCCTTTTTTTTGAAGTTAGGAGACCCTTTTTTTTTTAAGTTGGTTAGTTGACTGGGGGTGGTTTCTGGGGGGGGGGGTTGCATCACAGTGATAACGCAAATTGTCAGTGCTCAGAGGTAATGCAAATGGTCAGTGCTCAGAGGTAATGCAAATAGTCAGTGCTCAGTGGTAATGATAATTGTAAGTGCTCAGTGTTAATGCAAATGGTCAGCGCTCAGTATTAATGCAAATTGTCAGCGGTCAGTGTTATCACAAATGGTCAGCGGTCAGTGTTAATGCAAATGGTCAGTGCTCAGTGTTATCGCATGGGGGCCCTAAACTGGTAATCTGCCTAGGGCCCTATGGAAACTTAATCCGGCTCTGCAGACAGCCGAGGAGTAGGAACCCCAATTTAATTGACAGTAAGTGCATTTATATTTTGATTGCTATTCAGTTGTGTATGATGTTGTATGACTAGCCAAAAGCAGGCCCATAGTTCCCATTGAAATACTGGTAAGTTTGTTGATTTAACTTTACTTGTTCTTCATTTTAAATATTGTATTTGTTCCTGTTTTGTTTTTTTACTTCAAAATAAGATATGTGCAATGTGCATAGGAATTTGTTCATAGTTTTTTTTTTTAAACTATAGTCCGGCCCTCCAACGGTCTGAGGGACAGTGAACTGGCCCCCTGTTTAAAAAGTTTGAGGACCTCTGCTTTATACCATATATTTGCATATTTATAATACCATATATTACATAGTACATACAACTCAATGTCATTTAGGATGTCCCTAATTGAAAATTCCTCTGGAGACCTACTGTTCTTAATGCCATTCCCCAAACCTGCCCTGGTGCCTGCAAGTCTATAATTACAGTTATCCCACTAGGTTCAGCAGTATTTGAAGGTCTCTGTTAAAATGCATATGCATCGCTGTGAGTGTCATCAGTATACTTTGCCGCTATAACTCACAGATAGGATGGATGTGATTGATTGGGATGGAAAAAGGAAGGATATGTTTGGTGGAAAGGTGCGGTAGGGTGAGAGTAGGACAGTTTTCCCCAAGTAACAAAATAGACTAGACTGTCTCTCATATAACGGGAGCTCCTATTTAAACCAGTTTTCCTTTTGTAACCATTGTTGTCACTTAAGAAAGAGAAGAATTAAGAGCCCTTGTACTGTGCAGGGGTGGGGGGTGAGAAGAAAAGCCAGGAGGACCTGAATCCCTTGCACTTCTAAAACCCCAGACTCTGGAGCTCAAATGTTGGTTCTTCCATTTGCTCAGTCTAACCTTGGGCAGGTTATTAATTCTTTGTGCTTCAATTATTTACCTGTAAAATGGTTTGATCATAATATCCTCATAGATTGTTAGGAAAATTAAATAAGTTCCTTTGTATAAAATGCTTAAATAGTGCTAAATAATAAAAATATCATTTGTTATAATTATTACGACTTCTACTATTACCATTTTAATTTTTTTTATCAAATAGTAGGTTCTCTGTAATTCCTCCATCCTTTTATGCTCCCAAAATTATACTTTTCCACCTAAATATAACTATCCCAAAAAGATAGGGGCAGAGGAAAGGAATAGGCCCTACTGGACTCTAAATATATAATTTGATTTACTTGATTATATACTAAAGTAAAATTGGGTATCTTCAGGTCTAGTAATATTTCTAGTAGGCTAGAAATATGCCTTCTGCCAGCATAAGGAAATAATAGGCAAGCCTTTGGAACTCCTTCCAGTGGGATTTTTGTTAATTTCCTCCTTTCTTTATTTGTGTGTTTTATTCAAGAAGCACTTAGTAACTGTGTATTCTTGGGAAAGTTACTCAATCCCTCTCAATCTCAGTTTTCTCATTTGCTAAATGGCAGTAACAATATTTACCTTGGAGAGTTCTTATTGAGAATAAGTGGAATGATTTATGTCTGCAAAGCATTTAATCTAGTTTCAGGCACATAGAAGATTTTCCCTAAATGTCAGTTATCCAAGTAAATTCTTTATTTAAAAAATATATATTTTTATTTATTTCAGAGAGGAAAGAAGAGGGAGAGAGAAATAGAAACATCAATGATGAGAATCATTGATCGGCTGCCTCCTGCACGCCCCCTACTGGGGATCAAGCCCGCAACCTGGGCATGTGCCCTTGATGGGAATGGAACCTGGGACACTTCAGTCCGCTGGCCAATGCTCTCTATCCACTGAGCCATACCAGGTAGGGCTTCCTAGTAAATTCTTAATGAAAGATGACTCCTTTAAGCATAGATGATGACAGTGTTACTTGGACATGCAATAATTGATCTTTTCAGCTCCTTTACTGTAGGTAGTCTGTTTGATAGCTTTATGTATTTTCCAGTCTATAGCTGCACAAACCCCTCAGTTATCAGGTATTTGTTAATCTTAAACTACAAGCATAGGCTTGCTTCAACAAGGATTTTACTGATGATATTGCGCATATAGACATGTGGATGTCTTGAAAATACATTTGTGGATGTATGTAAACATGGTCTAGGTTTGAGGACACTTCTGATATTTACATTTTCTGCTACATTGTCTGACCTTGAGGTGTCTTATTTTTAATTCAAAACCTATTTTTACCATATATGAATTGCCTTATCAAATGACACCTCTATGCTTCCTTCTAGCAATTAGCTCAAATTATGCTGGATACATCTTGAACTCTAGAGAATTGAGTCTGGAACAAGAGACTATTAAGATAGCTACTCTGACTGTGCAAATTATCCCTGAAGAAATAGCAAGTAAAATATGTATACACATGCACTGACACATTACAGAGTTGTGTAACCACTTAGAGGAGAGAGTATTTGGATTAGTCCAGCCCATCTGGAATTTACTTTCTGGCTCTGGATAATCCTAACTATAGTCCTGGATTTTAGTTCCCCACCTATAATTCAGGGATAAGGATAGAGTTGTGAGCATAAATTGTAAAATAAATGGAGTACATTATGAATCCAGAGGGGATAAAATTGTAAAGCTCAGAGCTAGTTTGAAAAATTACTACAAGAATGCATTGGAGGCCAGAAAGAATGTGGATGTTAGGTCTTATCCTAGGAATTGGCAAACGAACAGTAGACTCGATAAAGCTAGAAACATTTTGTTACTTTAGGCAGTGAGTGGCAAATCACACATGCCTTTCTCCGCTTCCCAACTTCTGATGGTGTAAGCAAAATGATTAACACCTTGGCCCAGTTCATGGGCTTTTGCAGGTTCCACTTCTTAGAATTCTGCAGGCCTCTTGCAAAATCTGCTCTACCCAGAGGACTGCCCTATCATCAGCAGCCATGTTGGTGACATTGTTGGCCTCAGATGACTGGATTCCAAACCATCCTGTAAGTGTGACCTGCCCCTTAAGATGGTAGGGAAAGGTTATAGGTCTTCACTTTTCTAAGATCATTCCTGTTTCTCTTTAGGGAGTATTTGGCTCTTTTTTTTTTTTTCCCCCCATGTGAGCACTTACATGGTTAATTCTGTTGTTTGAAAAGCTGGAGAAATCCTTTCAGGGTTATTTTTTTGTATTTAAAGCACTCTGAAAGACCTGCCCAGAGTTGGGACGTTCCCAGTGTATCTCCCTTGGAAGATATTGTCTGGGACCAGCACGAAGTGGTTGGCCCAGTCCTGAGGGCTCAGCTGGCACCACCAATGGGAGACTCTTTTGACCTGTCCTTCAGAGCCTGGGTGGCTCTGCCTGGTTGACCTTGTTCCTGCACAGGGGACAGATGGCTGCACCCAATCTGAGCCTGTGGTGTGCCCCTCTTGGGGGAACTAGAGTGGGAGACTTTGGCAGAGATTGAATGGTTTGGCTCTGGAGTAGGACTCACTTCCCCCTCATTGAGTGCCTGACCACACAGCCCCCAGGTAGAGGACCCACTAGCTACTAGTATGTCCGTTCAACCCCAGTCAGCTCATCCAACTGAGCTCGTGACCTGTGGAAGTGTCTGTGTGCAGTGCCAGCATGGAACCAGCTTACAGTCTTTCTTTCAAAGGCTCTAGAGGAAGACCAGGCCACCTCTGGGGGAGACAGTAGCTGACAGGTGGAAGAGGTCCTCAGGGAGCTTCAGACCTTTTATAGATCTGCCCCCAGCTCAGAGATTCAGGAGGCTGACCCTTGTACACAGAATGGCCCCTCCCCAACACACCTAGGCCCACTAGATGCAGCCAGGAACAGTGAATAGCATGGTAGCTCCGGACAGACAGCCCAAGGGTGGTTACATACAACGTCTGACATCAACCTGTACCTGAATCCTGCCCAAGTGGACCCACAATCAACACGACCAGTGATTAATTTCCAAAATATATTAAGAACTTATACTACTCAACACCAAGAAAACAACAATTCAAGTAACAAAATGGGGAAAGGACCTACATAGACACTTCTCCAAAGAGGACACTCAGATGGCTGATTGACATGTGAAAAAATGTTCAGTGTCACTAATTATCAGAGAAATGAAAATTAAAACCATAATGAGATATCACCTCAAGCCTGTCAGAATGACTATCATCAATAAAACCAACAAACAACAAATGTTGGCGAGGATGTGGAGAAAAGGGAACCCTCTTGCACTGTTGGTGGGAATGCAGACTGGTGTAGCCACTGTGAAAAACAGTATGGAAAAAATTTTTAAAAATGCAACTGCCTTTTAAAAAATATTTAAAGTTGTTTTTATCATTTATTTATTTATTTTTGGTAATCCTCACCTGAGGATATTTTTTTCCATTGATTTTTTTTAAAGAGAGAATAGAAGGGAAAGGAGTATTATACTAAATAAAACAAGCCAGACGAAAAAAAAAAATCATATGATCTCACTTATATATAGAATCTAATGAACAAAATAAAATGAAGAACAAAATGAAAACAGAGGCATGGTTACATGGAACAGACTGACAGATGGGAGGGTGGTTGAGGGGCTGGATGAGAAAATGTGAAGGGCTAAGTAAACCCCCTCTCCCCTCAACAACACATAGACCCAGAGACCAGTGTGGTCATAGCCAGAGGGAAAGGGGGGTGGTAGGATAGGTGGAGGTGGGCAAGGTGGGAGGAAATGAGACTTTGCTTGGGGCAATGGGCACATGATGCAGTGTGCAGATGATGTTTTGCTGAGCTGCACACTTGAAACCTGTATGATTTTGTGAATCACTGTCAACCCAATAAATTCAATTAGACAAACCAAAAGCAGGAGTTTATTACTAAGTGGTGTCCCAGTAACACAGAGCATTAACACCCTCTGTCCAATGGGCTACTTTATTCCTAGAAGTAGGTTATACACCAGGAAAGTCTGGTATATCCTCAGAAGCAGCCCAATGTTCTTTGAAGAAATATCTGAAGCATAGTGCGTGAGCTCTTTCAATTTTCCTTCGAGGTCTAGGTGACTGGAGCAATTTCTAACGACTATGGCTCTGAAGTCAGCTGACCTGTTTCAACCCCGACTCCTGTACTTACTTGCTTTGTATCCTTGGGCAAGTTTCCTTATTTCTCTGGCTCTGCTCCATGTTGTACTAGTAGATGAAAAAGAGGCCACATAATAAATCTGACAAGCTCAGGAGTGGCCTCAGTAATGGGCCTTACAAATTCAGAGACCAAAAGTAACCACATAGGATGGTATAAACATAAAAATTCCTAACTAAAGTCTAGTCTTGGTGGTAGTCAAGTCCTGGACCTGTAGCTTCCTTGATAAAGTTCAATCTTTACCTCAGTGAGCCTGTTTAGTCTTTTTGCACCTAAGATAACATACTTTTGAAATGTCAGAGTCATCTCCTTTTGCAGACCCCTCAGGGCACACCCACTGCACCAGAGCTCAAGAGCATAGAACCCCTCGTTGTTGTCTTCTTCCCCGAGTACCATCTCTGTGTGCTGTAAATATTAATTGTTGAGTATTCTGTACCTACCAATGTAAAAGAAGTATGCACCTCTTCCTTTCACTGTTTATCCAGACTCAGAGATTTCCCCACATTGCTTCCTCTGGCTTCCCTAATCTACCATCAGTGGATTTTATGTAACACCCCCTTAGGTCTCCTCCTTTGATTTTAATGTATAAAATAAGCTATACTACCATTCTCCAGAGCATTTTCTCAATTTATTGAGATTTTGCTTCTCGGCAATTGTCAGTTTGGCTCAAATAAGCTCATAAAAATTCTCTATGGGTTTGGACGCTTCAAACAGGGACAACAATACAAACCTCTTTGAATTATTGTAAGAATTAAATAAGATAATATACATAAATAGTTTAATTAACACCCAATATGTGTGTTACTGGATAAAGAGTGAAAGGAAGAGACACATATTTCTTTTACATTGGGTGGCCTTTATTATTGATTCATTCAGAAAGAACTTTTCATTTTATAATGGGCTATCAGGAATTGCGAGTTGATAGATTTTTGTGTTGTTGACAGTGTGACATCATGACTTTTGTTTGTGAAGGTAGGTCTTGGCAGGAGCTTTCATCTGAAGTGTAATAGGCATGTGGCTAAATCACTAACATATTTGTCAGTGTCATCTCTTCAGAGGAATAGAATCATTGATTCTTAAAAATAAGTCTGGGATTCCTTTTGTCCTTACATGTAGCTTTGGGGAGCCTTTCTAAAGAATATTGAGAATTCCCATTCCAGGCTGTCAGACAGAATTTGCAGGTATAGGAGAGGACTGCTTTTCATTCCTCCAGAACAGTGGTTCTCAACCTGTAGGTCACGCCCTCTTTGGGGGTCAAACGACCCTTTCACAGGGGTGGCCTAAGACCATCAGAAAACGCATATATAATTACATATTGTTTTTGTGATTAATCACTATGCTTTAATTATGTTCAATTTGTAACAATGAAAATACATCCTGCATATCAGATATTTATATTACGATTCATAACAGCAGCAAAATTACAGTTATGAAGTAGCAATGAAAACAATTTTATGGTTGGGGGTCACCACAACATGAGGAACTGTATTAAAGGGTCGTGGCCTTAGGAAGGTTGAGAACCACTGCTCCAGAAGGAAAAGGGCTAGATCCTCTACAGATGCCTGGATAAGCCATTGTTGTCCTGGAGGTTGTCGACACCATAAGTGAGCCCAAGTAATTAATCATTCCCTATTATTCAATTAGATGATTTTTCATTCATTTTTGTACATGAAAACTTCAGATAATTTCTAAGTGTGCCTTAAGACATTAAGTGTGAAAGAAAGGAAAAACAGAAATGTCTGGCCATCACCCAAGTAATGAACCGCAGGGGAATGTACAAAGGGCTGACATAATGCCTGTTCTCATGTACAGAAGTTAGAGTAGTCACCACGCTAGTACTGATTCCACTAATCCAGTGGTTCTCAACCTTGGCTGCACATTAGAATCACCTGGGAATCTTTTTAAAATCCTGATTTCTGGGCCTCATCCTCCAGAAATTCTGTTTCTTTGTTACTAATGTTGTGGCCCCACCCCATAACAAAGAAACAGAATTTCTGGAGGATGAGGCCCAGAAATCAGGATTTTAAAAAGATTCCCAGGTGATTCTAATGTGCAGCCAAGGTTGAGAACCACTGCACTAATCTGAAGTAGACCAATCTTTTAGAAAAACCATGTACAGGCAGCAGGGCGCACATGGGTCCTTTCCCTTGAGTTCTGGGGAGGAACCAGTAGCCTTCTCTCCCACTCAGATGGAGTTGATTAGGAGATTTGTCTATGAGAGATAACATCTGTGTTGGAGTCACCAAGACCCCCAGGTTCAGTGATTCACTAGGAGGAGGCACAGGACTCAGTATCATAGTACTTGTGGGGATAAGTTATGGCAAGAGAAAAATTCCAAGATGTTCTAAATTAAATTACAGCTGGCCAGAGAGTGAGAGAAATAGACAAGAGTGTTTAACCAGTTAATAGCTATAGGCCAACTAACAATAGATTGCTCATGTTCCTGAACATATGGTGGAGCTTTGAATCAACTTCTGTAGTGACCACCAGACACCGCTGCATCCTGCTTATGCATGAACTGTCATGACTGATTCCCATAACCAATCAAAAGTAGAAAATATTTGCCCAGCCAGTGTGGCTCAGTGGTTGAGCATAGACCTATGAACCAGGAGGCCACGGTTTGATTCCAGGTCAGGGCACATGCCTGGGTTGCAGGCTTGGTCCCCAGTAGGGGGCATGCAGGAGGCAGCCAATCAATGATTCTCTCTCATCATTGATGTTTCTATCTCTTTCTCCTCTCCTTTCTGCTCAGAAATCAATTTTTTTAAAAAAGGTAGGAAATATTTCCTCTTTACAGACTATGCACTATCCTAGAACTGTCCCTACTACATCTTTTCCTGCACCACCTTATCTATAGGAAGTGTAAATTCTTTTAAATCAACCTCCATCTTTCTTCCCCAAAACATAATGCATAAAAGAACCTGTCAATTCCAGGACAGTGGGCATGCTTGTCTTTTCACATAGCCATGCTGCTGGTGGTTCAAAATGCATGCCCCAGACCTGGTGCTTTTCTGGCTAGCCTAAGACTCAAGAAACCCTTTCTTTCAGATAAGCTTTTGACCATGAAGGTTTTTGTTTGACATTTATCATAGTGAAAGGATAACAGCCAAATCAGCAAAGAGAAAAGTTGCATGGGGAAAAGAGTCCTGGGGGAACCAGGTGCAAGCTTTCGAGGGTCCTCTGTAATGGAATAACCTGGGATGTTTGAATTCCCCCCACAATGAGTTATGACAAAACGTGTGAAAAATGCCAACCAGGGAAGCTCATTAGAGACTCAGCACCCAGGGCTTTTATTGGGTCATGTAGGCAACCTCCGCTTGCCACATACCAAAATTGCAGACTCCAGGAGGAAAGTAGGTGTTCAGCATAAAGCATTTTGTTTGTATAAACAATTTAGGCATAATAAGCCTCTCTTATCAGTTCTGGAAACGGTGGGAGTTTTCTGAAATTCAAGTTTCTAGACACCAGCCAAAGGTCTTTCAAAGGTTAGCATCAGGCCTGCTGTGCTGTTTTCCATACAGTATTCCAAAGGCTGCTACATCTGGACAACCATTTCCTGTAATGGGAAAACAACAGTTTTACTGTGTTATTTTCCCCACGGAATTCGCGTACTGTCTCTCATTGTCATGTGTATTAGAAGACTGACTTCACTTCTTTTCTTAACAACCCCTCCCATAGGTGTAAATGGGGGCCTCTCTATTCAGACAGGTGGACTAAGCGTGAATTCTGGGTTGAGTGTTATGTAAGTGGGCTGGTGACTCCCATCCCAGGAATTCAGTGGTGAAGAGGAATCTCATGTGAATTATCATCAAAGAGACTGTACTTGTTCAGAAACATGGAGACCATTTATTAGTGCTTGTTTTAAAAGTAGTGAGCTTTTTACAATTAATTTATTCAATTTTTGCAACTACAGTAATTTCCAGTATTATTTTGTATTGGTTTCAGGTATACAGCATAGTGATTAGATAGTCATATACAGTCAAGTGTTCCCCCTGAAAATTCCAGCACCCAACTGGCACCATCCATAGTCATTGCAATATAATCAACTATATTTCCTATGCTGTACTTTATATCCACATGACTATCTGTAACTACCAATCTGTACTTCTCAGTCCTTTAACCTCTTTCACCCAGTCCCCCAAGTCTCTTCCCCTCTGGCAACCACCTATCTCAGTGATGGCGAACCTATGACACGTGTGTCAGAGGTGACACGCGAACTCATTTTTTTGGTTGATTTTTCTTTGTTAAATGGCATTTAAATATATAAAATAAATATCAAAAATGTACATCTTTGTTTTACTATGGTTGCAAATATCAAAAAATTTCTATATGTGACACGGCACCAGAGTTAAGTTAGGGTTTTTCAAAATGCTGATGCGCCGAGCTCAAAATGTTCACCATCACTGACCTATCTGTTCCCTATATCTATGAGTCTGTTTTTGTTTTATTTGTTCACTTATATTGTTCTTTAGTGAAATTAGATGGTATTTGTCTTTCTCTATCTGACTTATTTCACCAATAATTTCCTCTAGGTCCATCCATGTTGTCACAAATGGTTAGATTTCATTATTTTTTATGGCCAAATAATATTCCATTGTACATATGTACCACAGCTTTTTTATCCACTTGTCTATTTATGGGCACTTGGGTTGCTTGGCTATTGTAAATAAGGCTACAATGAACATAGCAGTGCATATATTCTGTCGAATTAGTATTTTGGGTTTCTTTGGATATATACCCAGAAGTGGAATTGCTGGGTCATCCGGAAGTTCCATTTTTAATTTTTTGAGGAAACTCTATAGTGTTTTCCACAGTGGCTGCACCAATTTGCATTACCACCAGCAGTGCACAAGGGTTCCCTTTTCTCCACATCTTCACTAACACTTACGTTTGTTGATTTATTGATGATAGCCTTTCTCACAAGCATGAAGCGATATTTCACTTGCATGTTTCTCGTGATTAGTGATGTTGAGCATTTCTTCATATGTCTATTGACCATTTGTAGGTCCTCTTTGGAGAAATATCTATGCAGGTCCTTTGCATATTTTTAAATTAGATTGATTGTTTTCTTGGTGTTGAATTTTGGATATGTAACCCCTTATCAGATGTATCATTGTGAATATGTTCTCCCACTTAGTAGGTTGTCTTTTTGTTTTGTTGGTGGTTTCTTTTGCTGTGCAAAAACTTTTTCGTTTTAAAAGCAGCAATATTTAATATTTATATAGGGCAACAAGTGTTTCATTTGAGACTAGCACTACTAAAATGTCAATAGGACATTAGCAGTGATGGAAATATTCACCTTCTGTGCTAACCAATATGATAGTCACTAAGCACACATGATATTGATAATTTGAAATTTGATTAGTGTAACTGAGTAACTGAGGTGTTAAGTTTTGCAATTTAATTAACTAAATTTAGTGGCTACTAGATGTCCATTTTGTGAATAAATGATCTGTTCATTGAAAGGATAATGGGTGATCATCAAGAGGATGATACCAATTGAGGTCGTTCTCCAAGAAATGTCCTATATTTCCCCAAATCTTGTCTCTCCCCATTGGGCTTACATTTCTCCTCTCCATGGTCCTGTCCTCCAACCAGCAGCTTCCACCTTCAAAGCAAGAATATTGTCCTTGAGATTTTTCATGGTCTGAGTTTCAATAATAGAATATCAATCATCTATTGATATTCAACAAGAGGGACAGAAGGTTTCTAATAGCATATCATGCTTCAGGAATATGGGCTAGTTAGGAGCATTTAAATCTTTTAATATAGACTGTCAGATAAAACATTTCTTGTTATAGAGGAGTCTTCAGAATAGCATTTGTTATAGTAGTACGTGTGCTGCATAAAATCATGTGTTACTATAAATATTGTTTTCTAGTTTCCCGGGAAGCAGGCTCTGTGAAGGATTTGTGTGCAAGTGGTTTACTGGGGAGTGGCCTCAGTAACAATACAAAGGATTACCCAAAACGAGATTGGGCCAAGGGGAAGGAGAACCAGGATGCAGATGAGCACTGGCCTCAGCTGATCCCATGGTGTGCTCTGAAGCTGGGATGGCTTTTCAAAGTTGTCCTGAATTTAGGCAAAGGGACCAGGCCTTTGTATCATCAGCCAGTCACTGTGTGCTGGCTGCATCCCCCACTTTGGCTGAGGGACAAAGCTTTAAGCTCCCAGCAGACCTCACTCCTAGCAGCTGGGAAAATGAGCACCTCAGCTGTATCACTGCATCCATTACAATAGATTTTAGTTTTCATTTGGAAAGGAAACCTGCCTGCTTTTCTTCAGCTACAGGGCTTTTGCAAAAGGCAGAACAAAATCATGGTTAAAAACAGGGCTTTGCAGTTGGTTCAAGTCCTGTGCTCAGTGACCTTGGGTGAGTTACCTAGTTTCCTTAGTCAATTTCTTTGACTAGAAATGGAAATAATGCTACCTATTTGTAAGGATAGCTGTGGGAAAGGAATAGCATGACGTGAAAAAGCACTTAGCCCAAGGCCCAATGCTTGGTAAACACTCAATAAATGGTTGTTATTGTTACCATTCTAGGAGTTTTATAAAACACAACTTTTGGGTATGAGAATTGTCCACTGGGAGCACTTTAGAGTTGAGTGACAGTTTTTGGCAACAGAATATAAAAAAGAGCTGTGCTGCACTACTCACTGATGAGGCCGTTCACTTCTCGTCTTCCCCTAGCTCCGGCAGGAGGCCCCAGAATTGGGATAAATTGGAAAAGCCAATAGGAACAAGGCCTCTGCTGTTCCTGGATCCAGAGGAGAGAGAAGCTACTCTGTGAGCTCTTGATCATTTTGCTCAGGAGGAAATGCTCCCAGGAAATTACAAGAGGCCTGCTCATTTATTTTTAGGCTATTGATGTAACCTTTAGAGATTTTTGGAAATGCTTTCTAGGCAGACATCCCCTCCTCTTCTAATCTCATTTCTGTAATCTTGATGGTATGCGTCATGAGCATAACCCTTTACCACTTTTTTTCCAAGCACTCCACCAATATTAACTAATAAATCTATAATAATCAAAGGGTAATATGCTAATTAGACTGGACATCCTTCTGGGTGTCATTCCAGACATCCTTCCGGACGAAGCCCAGGTCCGGGTGCCAGAGGGAAGCTGGTGCCGGCAGCCGGGGGAAGGAAGGCCTACTCTTGCACAAATTTTCGTGCATCGGGCCTCTAGTTTATTTCATAAAAGAACAGGTTTTTGGCTCAGTCTTGGCAGCCCAAGTCTCTAGTCTCAATAACAGTTAGTCATAGAGCCAAGGGACACACTTTATTAATGTTATCAACACACTTTTCCAAGCCTAAATTCCAGATGAGCTACCAAACCCAGCCCACCCCAACTGACCCCCCAGTTGAGGGCTTCCTGCCATTGCTTTTGTGATGTTCTCTCTTTATCTGCTCATCCTGTGTAAGAGGTTATTGTACAAAGCAGAGTCTCCCAGACTTGGGTTTCATAAACCAGTAGATTAAAAAAAAAATTTCTAAGTGAGGACACATAACAGCCCCTACTATCTTTTGTTACCATCACTTCATAAAAAGGAAGGATGTTTTAACAGAACAAAACAAGGAAGATAATCTTGGGATAAAGGATACTGTTTAAAGTTGAGTACATTCAGCTCCTTGGAACCCTACACTTTTTTTTTTTTTCCTTTTTACTAGTATATAGCGCTTGCCTTCCACAAGTATAAACCTGGACTGGCCTTGGTTTCTCGGGCCAGGAATGGACCATCACAGGAGGTGCATACCCTGGTGGTCCTCATAGTCACTGAGCCCCAAAGGGCAGTGTCCAGACCTGTTTTGTGTATCACTATACCTATACTATTGGAAAGTCACATTGGATGCCTGCCAAGTTCCCTCATTTAAACAAATAAAAACCAAAAGCTAGGATTGGAAAGGAATAGTTGAGCATTTTCTGTTCCTTTTAATTTTTTTAAAGATAATTCAACTTTTGAGACCTTGACTTTTTCAGAGGCTTTATTGTAATGTTTATCTCCTGAATAAAAGTGTGTTGATTCTTTTAAAAAAATCGTTATTGTTGAGATTATTACAGATGTCCCGCTTCCCCCAACCCCCGCCCATTATCCCCCTCCACCCGGTTCCCACCCCACCCCAGGCCTTCGCTACCCTATTGTCTGTGTCCATAGGTAATGCATATATGCATATAAGTGCCGGGGTCCAACCCCAGCGGGTCCAGGGGTTCCCAAAGGTGTGGACGGAGTCGGCGAAGAAGGAATGACACGGAGACAGCGTTCAGTTGATCAGCAGCCTAGCCAGGATCTCCAGCCAAGTTCTGGTCTCGATCTCCAGAGAGGTTCTGCCTCAGATCTCCAGCCAGGTTCTGTGGCCATGTTCCCTTGCTAGGTTCTCCAGCCAGGTTCTGTCCAGGTTCTCCAGCCAGGTTCAGTCACCAGGTTCTAGTCAGGTTCTCTTGCCAATTTCTGTAGTCAGGTTCAGTCCAGGATCTTTTGCCATGTTCTCTCCAGCGAAGTTCTTCTGTCTGTAGGTTCTGTGTAGGTTCTGTCTTCTTGGCTCTCTTAAGTTCTGTCTCTCTCTGTCTTGTTACATCTGTATTTATACCAGTTGATTCAATCCTATCAATCTCTATTACAAAGGTTAGGGCGTTTCTTATCTCCATTCCAGGGAGTAAAGATTATGCAGCTTAAGCATGATTGTTTGTAGTTAAAGTGATTAATTACCCGCCTGGCACTTAGTTAAGGGGTTTTATTCCTTCCCTAACTTCAGGGGAAAATCCCTACTTGGGGAAACAACCTTTCTCGGAGAGGTGACCTTGGTTAAAACACAGCGCCAAGAAGGTGAGCAAACATATTAAGAACCGTATGCCATATATGCCAGGTCCCTTGAAACAGCAAGGATGGACCGGCTCCCGGCATATAAGATCTTTGATTAATCTCTTCCCACCCTCCCACAACCCTCCCTTTGAGAATCATAAGTCTTTTCCATTTCTATGCCTCTGATTCTATTTTATTCACCAGTTTATTCAGTTCATTAGATTTCATATACATTTATTTTGATTTTTAGATTCAATTGTTGATAGGTATGTATTTTTTGCCATTTTCTTAATATTTTTTATCTTTTTCTTCTTCTTCCTCTTCTTAAAGAATACCCTTCAACATTTCATATAATACTGGTTTGAGGGTGATGAACTCCTTTAGCTTATTCTTGTCTGTGAAGTTCTTTATCTAACCTTTGATTCTAAATGATAGCTTTGTTGGGTAGAGTAATCTTGGTTGTAGGTCCTTGCTATTCATCACTTTGAATATTTCTTGCTGCTCCCTTCTGGCCTGCATAATTTCTGTTGAGAAATCAGCTGACAGTTGTATGGGTATGCCCTTGTAGGTAACTAACTGTTTTTCCCTTGCTGCTTTTAGGATTCTTTCTTTGTCTTTAGTCCTTAGCATTTTAATTATGATGTGTCTTGGTGTGGTCCTCCTTGGGTTCCTCTTGTTTGGGAGTCTCTGTGCTTCCTGGACTTGTAAGTCTATTTCTTTTACCAGGTAGGGGAAGTTTTCTGTCATTATTTCTTCAAATAGGTTTCAATATCTTGTTCTCTCTCTTCTTCTGGCACCTCCATAATGTGGATGTTGGTACATTTGAAGTTGTCCCAGAGGCTCCTTACACTATCTTCATATTTTTGGATTCTTTTTTCTTTTTGCTCTTTTGGTTGGGTGTTTTTTGCTTCCTCATATTTCAAATTGTTGATTTGATTCTCAGAATCCTCTACTCTACTGTTGAATCCCTGTATATTATTCTTTATTTCAGTCAGTGTATGCTTTATTTATGACTGGTCATTTTCCATTTTTTTAAGATGTTTCTAGAAGATTCTTGAGTAACCTTATAACCATGATTTTGAATTCTATATCCAGTAGTTTGCTTTTTCCCATTTCTTTCACTAGTGACATGTTTCTTGTCTTTGCATTTTGACTGTTTCCCTGTGTTTGTTTCTATGTATTAGGTAGAGCTGCCATGTCTCCTTGAGTTGGTAGAGTGGCATGGTGTAGTGGGTGTTCTATAGGGCCCAGTGGCTCAGGATCCCCAGTCACCTGAGCTGGGAGCTCCAGGTGCACCACTTTGTGGGCTGTGTGCACAATCCTGTAGTTGAGACTTGATTGCTGTTGTTGTCACTGGCAGGAATTAACCTCCAGGCCAATTGGCTGTGAGGACCTGCTGCAACTACAGTGGGAGAGCTGCTGTGCAGGAGACACCCCTATGGAGCAGGACTTGCTTCAGTGGGGCTTTGGTGCTCGCTGAGTCTGTCCCTTGAGTGTGTTGCTTATGTATGTGTAGAGTTGTAATCTGGCATAGTCTGACACTGACCACTTGGTACACTGGCTCTTGAGTCTATAGGGAGGTGCAAAGTCAGCCACTGCCTGGAGCCACCCAGCAGGAACTGCAGAAAGATCTACAGATTCCTCTTTTTTGTATCAGGTTTAGAAGTGCCCAGATGAGGCCCAGCTGTGAAGCAAGGCAGGCTGGTGCTGGTGCAGGGTCTTGGGCCTTTTATTGATAGGCTTGGGGCTACCTGACGCAGCTGCAGCTTGTTTTGAGAGATTTTACCCTGAGTAAGGACAGGCCATTCATATGCAAAAGCCACTGCACACAGTTTGGGTGAGGCTGTAAATTGGATTGAGTGGGTCTTAAGGAATCACCAGGTTGGAGCAACTAGAAATGGCTACCAGTCATCCCTGCAACCAGGGAGGTCCCAGCATAGGAACAATGATCCCTGGGAGCACCTCCGTCTGGGAGAAAATTGCCCTTGAGTTCCTGCCCCGATGCCATATAATCCAGTTCCTCTTCATATGTGTCTGTGTCCCCCCATAGCCTTGCTCTGGTGCTGGAGCTCAGAGGAAGCGGGACCTTGTAAGTTCAGTTTGTGGTGCTGGCCTTTTAAGAGGAATAGCTGGGTCTTCAGTGGCCTCTGTGTCACTGAGCCCCCATCTGCACTGGTTTTCACAGCCTGTAGTTCTTACTGCCCATAGGAACTTCTTTTCCCAGCTCAGGAACCCTGGGCTGGGGGTCTCGTGTGGGGCTGTGACACCTTGCTCCTCCGGGCGGCCTATGCAGGTAGAGATATCTTCCTCCCCATTAAAAAAGTGGCCCACATGTGTGCTGACCCAGCTAGTTTTGGCCTCTGCACCTCCTACCAGTCTCATTGTGCTTTCTTTTTTACTTCTCTAGTTGTAAGACTTCCATTCAGCCAGCTTTCCAGCAGTTCTGGATGATGATTGCTCTGTATTTTAGTTGAAATTTTGATGTGGTTGTGGGAGGTGGTGAGTACAGGCATTTACCTATATCGCCATCTTCAAATCAAAAGTGTTGATTCTTTATTGGTAAATTCTGCTTTTCATTGGCCACAGGTAAGAAAGAGACTCTTGCAGACTGAGTTATTAATTTAAAAATTAAGTATTAGAAAAAAATGTATTGGGCTGGAAGAAGAGGAGTTGTGGGGGGGGGATAGGAGATATCTGTAATACTATCAACAGTACAAAATATATTAAACAAATAAAAAAATAAAATTAAGTATTGGGAAATAAGGAACTTTGCTACAGTTTTAGTTATAGGCTGAGACCTTAACTCTAAGCAATTCTTCTCTGCTTTTTTCTTTTTCTAAACAGCATTTTATTTTATTTATTTATATTTTCTTCTTCTTATTATTTTTATTTATTTCTTTTTATAATGTTACATGCAATAATCATTAATGTTTCAAGAAAAAAAGATTTTAAATTTAATAACATTACCAAAACTGTACTAACATAGTATAATATCACAAAAGTTGTAGGAAATATTAAAAATCTACAAATAACAGGATTACTTCTATTATATTCTAAAATATTTTTTCCTCTGGCTCTATTTTTGTTCATCAGTTTATGTTGTTCATTATATTCCACAAATGAGTGAGATCATGTGATATTTATCTTTCTCCAACTGGCTTATTTTGCTTAGCATAATGCTCTCCAGTTCCATCCATGCTGTTGCAAATGGTAAGAGTTCATTTTTTTTTTACAGCATTGTAGTATTCCATTGTATAGATGTACCACAGTTTTTAAAAAAATCTTAATTGTTTAAAGTATTACATAAGTCTCCTTTTTTTCTCATTGACCTCTCCCTGGCTGCCCCCACCCCCGAGCACATGCCCTCAACCCACCTCACCCCCCGTCTGTGTCCATTGGTTATGCTCATATGCATGCATACAAGTCCTTTAGTTGATCTCTTGCCTCTTCACCCCCCTCCCCCACCCCGCCTTCCCTCATAGGTTGGACAGTCTGTTCAATGCTTCTATGATGCTGGTTCTATCTTTGTTCATCAGTTTATGTTGTTCATTATATTCCACAAATGAGTGAGATCATGTGATATTTATCTTTCTTTGACTGCTATTTCACTTAGCATAATGCTCTCCAGTTCCATCCATGCTATTGCAAATGGTAAGAATTCTGTCTTTTTTACAGCAGCATAGTATTCCATTGTGTAGATGTACTACAGTTTTCTAATAAACTCATCTGCTGATGGGCACTTAGGCTGTTTCCAAATCTTAGCTATTGTAAATTGTGCTGTTATGAACATAGGGGTATATATATCCTTTCTGATTGGTGTTTTTGATTTCTTGGGGTATATTCCTAGAAGTGGGATCACTGGGTCAAATGGCAGTTCCATTTTTAATTTTTTGAGGAAACTCCATACTGTTTTCCACAGTGGCTGCACCAGTCTGCATTCCCACCAGCAGTGGATTCAATTTTCAATGAGGAAGTTTCAAGAGGGTTCCTTTTTCTCCGCATCCTCGCCAGCACTTGTTTGTTGATTTGTTAATGATAGCCATCTTGACAGGTGTGAGATGGTAACCTCATTGTTGTTTTGATTTGCATTTCTTGAACGATTAGTGACTTTGAGCATGTTTTCATATGTCTCTTGGCCTTCTATATGTCCTCTGTTAAAAAGTGTCTATTTAGATCTTTTGCTCATTTTTTTTTATTTTTTATTTCTTTTTTTTTATTGCTTAAAATATTACAAAGGGTATTACATACATGTCCATTTTTTCCCCCCGCCCTAGAGAGTCCCCTAGCCTCCCCTATACCCTGGTGTCTTATGTCCATTGGTTATGCTTATATGCATGCATACAAGTCCTTTGGTTGATCTCTTACCCCCCTACCTCCTGCACCCCCACCCTCCCCGGCCTTCCCGCTGCAGTTTGACAATCTGTTTGAGGCAGCTCTGCCTCTGTATCTATTATTGTTCAAAAGTTTATAATGGTCTCTATTATCCATGAATGAGTGAGATCATGTGGTATTTTTCCTTCATTGACTGGCTTATTTCACTTAGCATAATGCTCTCCAGTTCCATCCATGACGTTGCAAATGGTAAGAGTTCCTTCCTTTTTAGAGGAGCATAGTATTCCATCGTGTAGATGTACCACAGTTTTCTAATCCATTCATCTACTGATGGGCACTTAGGCTGTTTCCAGATCTTAGCTATGGTGAATTGTGCTGCTATGAACATAGGGGTGCATATATCCTTTCTGATTGGTGTTTCTGGTTTCTTGGGATATATTCCTAGAAGTGGGATCACAGGGTCAAATGGGAGTTCCATTTTCAGTTTTTTAAGGAAACTCCATACTGTCTCCCATAGTGGCTGCACCAGTCTGCATTCCCACCAGCAGTGCACAAGTGTTCCTTTTTCTCCACATCCTCTCCAGCACTTGTCGTTTGTTGATTTGTTGATGATAGCCAGTCTGACAGGTGTGAGATGGTACCTCATTGTTGTTTTGATTTGCATCTCTCGGATGATTAGTGACTTTGAGCATGTTTCCATATGTCTCTTGGCTTTCTGAATGTCCTCTTTTGAAAGGTGTCTATTTAGGTCCTTTGCCCATTTTTTGATTGGATTGTTTATCTTCCTTTTGTTAAGTTGTATGAGTTCCCTATAAATTTTGGAGATTAGGCCCTTATCAGATATGTCATTGGCAAATATGTTTTCCCACACAGTGGGTTTTCTCGTTGTTTTCTTGATGGTTTCTTTTGCTGTGCAGAAGCTTTTTATTTTGATGTAGTCCCTTTTGTTCTAAACAGCATTTTTAAAAAAGGATCTATGTCATTACATATTTTGTTGTTTTTATTTAAAAGTGTCCCATGGCCACTATGTGTAACTGAGTTTAAAGGTCTGATAACTCTTTGATGAATAATTCAGCAATCACTCTAATTTATACATTTTCCAAAGCCAGTTAAATCCCAAGAGCTGGCAGCGGGCAGAGGGTTGAATCCACATTACGTCTCTCTTTGCACATTCTTACTCAATCCCCTTTCTTTAGGGAAAGCTCCTTTTTGTCATTATCAACCAGAGGTGAGGAATTAAAGAGAGATGGATTTTCATTAAGAATAGAGGCTTTTTAATGCAATTTCTTCATCTGTCTGAACATCTGATAGGAGCAGGGCTTTGAAAATGATCTCTGATTGGATTATATATGCATTTTATTTTGAATGATACTGTTATGCAAATATTTTCCTGAATATGGCACATGTTTAACTGAAAAAAGACTTCTTAAGACAACATATTAATATGGATTGTCTTCGTCTTAAAACAATAACCATGGTCTGCATCCTGTGTTTTCCTTAGGGAATATAGTGGATTCATTTTTCAATGAGGAAGTTTCATATGGCTTTAAAGGATTTTTTTTTCCATTAAAAATTTATTGCACTGTTTTCTAGCACAAACGTGGCTAGAACATTAGTAATACTAATATTTGACATTAGAAAAATTAACTAGATATTATGGTATCTTCAGTCTGTTATTTCAAATAGAGGTGTTCTTTATGGAGACACTGACAAATTCAGAGTATTTTAAAAATGTGATCTGTCATTTGCAGTGTTATTTCTTTTAAATCTAGTGAAGCTTCCTGTCTACTAAGAATGCCCAGGCTGCCTCCTGTGTCACACCACTCCCAAGAGAAGTCTGGTTCTACCCTCTGTTGCCCTCACTTTGCTTAGTGCTAAACTACGCTTGGACACATTTTCCCAGAGCTGAGATGTGAGCCCAATTTCTTATGATTTCACCATAGACTCTGATCTGTGGGTATGTTTGTGCATGGGAGGTAGTTAGGAAATCACAAATTACTTAGCTTTTATTAGCTTGTTTTATCATCTGTAAAATGGGAAATACATATATATATCTACGCTGAAGATTAGATGAGATAACATGTATAAGCACCTACACAGTTTCTTTTGCACATCCCTTTATTTCCATAATCTGGCATTCTAACTGGAGACAGAATCACAGCTCTAAGAAATTTGTTTTTTTCACGTGGTTAAACTGAACTTCAGCTCAATGTTAGCCTGAAGAGTGTGATTAGCTGGCTCTTTGTGGCCCTCCCCCTGAGAGGACCTGAGGACCAGTGGCCCTGCATGCTAGAATGAAGATGGCCCAGCAGGAAGATGAGGTTTTAAAAATGTCCACATCTAAGTCACCCTAATTTCACCTATAGACTGCTCAAGCAATCCGGGGCTTGTAGAAACCTCCTCTTTAAGAAAGACTTCCATGTTCAATCCACTCTGAAGCAACATTATTTTTCCTTGCTGCTATGAAGTGGAACACAGTGTTGAGTGGGAGAAGATAGAAGAAAATCAGAGTAGGAAAACGCTGTTCTTACCAAAGTATAGATGCAGTTAGGTTCTCGCATCCCAGCTCTGCCACCTGCCCAGACACCCTACCCCTGCTCCTCACCCTCCTTCACTATGTGTTCTTGCTGAGCCACAGAAAAAGTCCTGAAAATGCTAAAGCAGATAGGTAAGAGAAATCACAATTTTTCTATTTAAAAAAAACCCCACAAAAAACTTCAGGTTAACCTTTAAGGATGTTTTTAAGGATGTGAAATAATTATATTTGAAAGCGCTTTGAAATTCCTTTTGGTATTTTATAAAAAATGATTAAAAGGCAAACTTTTCCTTATCGGTGACCAATTAGATATAATATTTGTATTTATTTTTGAACCCACACCGGCCATTAGTACACAACAAAATATGGTAGTAATCCCACATCCCAAACCCACACCCAATGTTTGGAAAACTCTGGCTGGAAATGGAGCAACCTGAGAAGCTGGGTCCCAGGAGGATAATACCTAGCACAGCATGAACTCCAGCCAGTCAATGAATAAAGACTTAAAATCCTGACTAGCTTGGGGCAAGGGTTCTTTAAGAGTATTCAAGGATGGAAGTAATCTTGGATTTTTAATAGTTCCTCAAACAGAAATACAGCTTTCACATTTCCACAGAACATTGGGGAGCACATTGAGTGGCTTGTGAAGTCAGCCAGGGTGCACTTGATGACTGAGAAATCCTACAGTGTTGGCTTGCTGGTCATCCTGCTGTCACGGGCTGCTGGCACTAGCAAATATGATGAAAGTGAGGAGTAAAAGTAAAAGTTAGGGGAAAATATAACAGTTAGGTACAGTCTGTCTACTTTGACATTGTCAGGCACCAGTTGGTGTTTTATTTGACTTCTTATTCCCCTTTTTGGGTGTAACTGATGGGTAATGGCTTTACCTGGTGTTGGTTTTAGCATAGGTACTTATTCAGTGGCTTGTGTGTATCATCTCCTTTAGTCCATACAGAAACTTAATGAAGAAAGTGATTATATCCCCATTTTACCAATGTGAATGTTGAAATTAGGAAGGTCACATAACCTTCCAAATATTGTATAGCCAGTAAGTAATGGGCATGGATGGAACCAAGGAAATCAGAACTCAAAATCTGCCATGAGCCACCATAGAAGATCATAATTCAGCCTTTCTTTATTGTCACCTGTTAGTCAGTTTCACAGGGAGGAGACAGAGGTTGGGGTGGGAGGTATCTGTGTAGTGACTGGTGTCTGTTCTTTCAATATGGATGTACTGAGCATCTTCTCTGTACTTGGCCCTGTGGGTGTCTACTATTTGGCTACTGAAACTTTCAGACTCTGGTTCTTCCAGACTCTCATTGTCTTTGGAATGGTTGAACATTCTAGATGCTTATACTTAAGTGCTTGCAGCTTAGTACATTGACAGACTGTTCAGGTAGCCAAGGAAGGTACTGGAGAACAGACATGGCATTTAGGGTGCCCAGGTCTTGGAGGAATGTGCCTGGCGGCTGGAAATGGCAAATGGTCTGGATGATCTGACAGAGTTCAGGGTCAGAAGCGGTGGGTGACAGGTGATGGAAATCCATTGAAATGATGACAACAGTGGGTGGTATCTGGGAGGGTTGAGTAACCAAAAGCCAAGCCCAGCCTTAGCTTGGGATTCTGGGACTAGACGTTAGTTTATAGGAAGGCTTAAAAGGCAGGGGAGCACAAATAGTAGGAAACTGAGCATTATTCCAGCTTCAAACTTCTGCCTAGGGATCTAAAAATTCCTTTTGAATAGTAAAAGAATTGGCCAAGAATCAGCCTAATGGGCTAGCTATGGAAATAAGACCTCCAGGGGTAGTGTGCTAGGTTGTCATTATGTTAGAAATGGAGACATAAATGACTTATCAAAATAAGCATTTCTGTTGGGCAAAATCCACCAGGAGGTGGAGTTCAATGTTAAAAATGAAATGTTGCAAAAGAAAAAATCCCAAAGTCTTCGTTTTTATTATTTTTGACAGGAGTCGCAATGTCCTGGTAAGGGACTGGAGATAATTAAGTGTGTGTGTAGGAGGATGTAAGGAACTGGGAAAGCTGTTAGGAAGCTTTTCCTTAAGTGATAGCCTCCAAACCATTTGAAAGTGAGAATAATAACAACAACTCTGACTTAATAATCATCATCTTTTTAAAGCATATTCAACAAATACAGAAAATTTAGTTATTTTAAGAGATTTAAAATTATTTCAACTGATTTGGATGTTGTGTATTTTATTTTGTGGCTTAGGGCAAATGGCTATGCCAGAGCCTTGGTGGTAGCTCTCGAAAAGGCAGTAAATGCTGTGAATTGATGAGTGCTACTAAGCTCTTCGGCTCACCATTAGAATTATATCACCAAGTGCTTTCTCCTCCCTACTGGTGGGGGTTGCTCCCTCAGCTTGTTAATCAGAATCCTTGCAGGAGAGAGCTTAGATCAAGCACGTCTATTGTGGAGAAGATTCTGTCGATAGCACTTTTTGCTTGTTTTTATTTTATTCCCCACCCCCTCACCTCCACCCCAAGAAGATGGACACACAGAGAGAGGACTATTCTTTTAATTCGTAGAAGAACATTGCTATCTGGATGAAAGATTATATTTTGAAAGCTCAATAAGTGAGCTTTATTTCCAACTTTGCTTGTGATTCACTCTCTCTGAAATGCCTTTCTGTAAAATGGAACAATTAATCTCCACCTGTGTCACAGTAGTGTTATGAAAATGAATTACAAAATGCTTGCAGTACACTTTGAACTTTTTTTTGAGAAATAGAAAATATTACTTTTGTGTGAAAATGATAAAGCTTAGTATATGAGTATACATTTTTATGGCACTAGAACATGATAAATTAAAATGAAATCTAAAAACTTAAATTATAATATATGTTGACATAGATTCTCATAGTATCCCAAAAGGAAATTTCAAAATCAAGAACACAATGATGTATTTATATACAGCATTTAAAAATTCTTAAGGGCTTCCGGTCAAGATGGTGGAGTAAGTAAACACTGTACTTGTCTCCTCCCTTTACCGCATCAAAATTATAACTATGTGGAATCTAATAAACAAAATAAACTGATGAACAAAATAGATCCAGAGACACAGAACCATGGAACAGACTGTCAAACCTCAGAGGGAAGGAGGGGGGGTGGGTGGGTGGGAAGAGATCACCCAAAGAAATTATATGTATATATTCGTAATCCATGGACACAGACAATAGAGTGGTGAAGGCCGGGGTAGGGGGAGGGGTGGGCTAGAGGAGGTCAATGGGGCAGGGGGAAGGGGACATATATAATACTTTCAACAATAAAGATTTTAAAAAAATAAAATGACTGCTCAGTTTTTGGTTGCTTGACTGTCGGCGGTAATTAGTTATACTGAGATAAATTATTTTGCTACTTTTGCATAGGTACAGTTGACCCTTGAACATCAGGGTTTGAAATCTGCAGGTTACTTATAAGCAGCTTTTTCTTTTTTTTTTTTAAATATATTTTATTGATTTTTTACAGAGAGGAAGGGAGAGAGATAGAGAGTTAGAAACATCGATGAGAGAGAAACATCCATCAGCTGCCTCCTGCACATCCCCCACTGGGGATATGCCCGCAACCCAGGTACATGCCCTTGACCGGAATCGAACCTGGGACCCCTCAGTCCACAGGCCGATGCTCTATCCACTGAGCCAAACCAGTTTCGGCAGCTTTTTCTTTTTTCAACATAGTTCTTATCCTCTGGTTTTGTTTGTGCAGATTCAACCGACTATGGATCAAAAAACAGCGTTTGCTATCAATGGTTGGGAATCTGTGGTTGGGAATAAGAAAATACTGCTTTGTATCCACAGTTGGTGGAATCCATGGATGTGAGGGGCTGACTGTGGTTACGTTTTGGGGGAGTCTAAAGTTATGTGTGATGTGGGGCTGCACAGGGGTCAGTGCCCCTAACCTCCACATTATTCAAAGATCAACTGTTGCTAAGAGAATGTAAAAATAACACATTTATATCCTTTTTGTGGGATGTTAAGAGCCTACATATGACATTACATATGTAAGTATGCTAAATATATAACACGGTTCTGTTCTTGTCCACATGAATATTTCATATATATATATGAACAGAGTAGAATTCTTCTATTTGAGTTGTTTTCTGGGCCTTTTCCTGCCTACATCTGAATCCATCCTTGCTTTTCTATGTTTATAAACGGTAAAGAAATGGAAAATAGATGATTTTAGAGGAAGAAACAATGAATATTATTAGTGGGTGCCTCATAAACCAGGCAGGTTATGTATGTCTTCGCTGTGAGGTGTTAAAAGAATCACCAAAGAACATATATGCATAACCCATAGACACAGACAACAATGTGGTGAAGGCCACAGGAAAGGTGGAGGTGGGAAAATGGGGACATCTGTAATAGTGTCACCAATGAAAATAAAGTTAAAAAAGAAAAAAAATCACCTTTTGTTGGAATTAAAAGAAAACTTTGTAAAATGCCACGATAATGAAGGTTGTTTCAAAAGCTAATAATAGCTATGTCAAGGAATGTCAAGATTCTAAAACATTCTCTCAGTAGGTATGATCTGTATTTGGCAAAGGTTAGGAAAGTTCTGGCTGGGTTTTCTTTAGCTTGGGTCCTAAGTGACTTGTTGGTTGGAGAAACAGCCATGACACTTAAGTGTGACCCCTGGAGGCTAGAGTGTGGAGTGTCACCCGCATACTTTTGTTAATGGTTTTGACTTTTTAGGTAAAGAAAGAAAGGGCTCTTTGGCTGTCTCTTTGCCAGAGGCGCTGGTTACAAGGCTCTGTAGTACAGTCCCCAGTTATCTGCTGCTGCTCAGGGGCCCTGTCATTTTGTCTTTGCATTATGTCTTGTCAGGGCACCAGGGACACCACCAAAATGGTTCCATTTGACGATTGCATTGCTTGACTCTCCTGGGCTGTGTAGTGGTTGTTTTAAAGAGAATGAGAAATCCCTCCTTCCGAATGAGCACTGCTTCTCGATTGAGAAAGTGATTAACATTTAAAATCTCTCTTGGGGAAGGAACTAGGAAGACAACATTTTTCTCGGAAGTTTTCTGACTTATCCACCAGGAAGTTACAATGATGTAAGTTGTGGGAGACACTCAGACATATCACTCCAAGTCCTTATTTTGGAGAGACATTTTCTACCTGGCAGTGTTGTGCTACTCCTGTGTTTTTATTCCAATGTATCAGATAAGGCATGGTTTGCATAAGAATACTGCCACTCACCCCATGTAGAGACCTTAGTGAAAACGAGTCATGCTATTTTTGGAAATATTTTAGATTCTTTATCCAAGGGAGATAAGTATTAAATTATTTTTCTCCAAACATAATATATATCTATTAAAGCCAAGCATCATATATCCCAGAAAGGATACAAAGGAAAAAGCAATCACAGTTTTAAAGTTCTTTATATGTATTAACTTGCACAATCTTCACAAACATCGGTTTTACTATTACTATTTCCATTTCACAGACAAGGAAACTGAAGCACAGAGAGACTGAGTAACGTGCTTAAGGTCACACAGCTAATAAATAGATGTTTGGAATGGCTTTCAAATGTAGAGAGTCTGGCTCAAGGGCCTTGACTCTCAATTATAGGTTACTGTTTGTAGTGCTTTTATTAAATGAGTTTAAATCATATTATATGTGTCTACAAATACTTATTTTTGTTGGTATTGAGGGAACAAATTGTCTCTAACCCTTTTGCTTCTTTACTTAGTACCAATCACTCACACTCTCACCACCACCACCACCACCACCACCACCACCACCACCACCACCACACTTCTATTGAGCCAGACCTTTGACTACAGGATAGAGTGCTCAAAACAGGGAGACAAAAGGGTCCATGACACATAGCCTTTGCCTTAAAATAGCTTAAACTCCAGTTAGAAATATGGCCCATGGAAGATAAATAGCATTCCAGATAGTCTGTGCTATGTCCCAAATGAATAATACTGACAATAAATATTTTGGAGTAGTCAAAGCATTTAAAAAAGTGGACAAATGGCCCTAATTCGTTTGGCTCAGTGGATAAAGCATCAGCCTGCAGACTGAAGGGTCCCAGGTTTGATTTCCGTCACGGGCATGTACCTTGGTTGTGGGCACATCCCAGTAGGGGGTGTGCAGGAGGCAGCTGATCGATGTTTCTCTCTCATAGATGTTTCTGACTCTCTATCCCTCTCCCTTCCTCTCTATAAAAAAATCAATAAAATATATTAAAAAAAGTGGACAGATGTCTGAATTGAGATGAGGCACACCTCTTGTAGACTGTCAATTCTGGAGGATGGGCCAATGCCTTAGTCATCTTGGAGAAACACAGCGCCTGGTGCAGAACAGGCCCACGTCTATGCTGTGAAGTGCCTTGGATCCTTGCTCTGTTAACTTACATCCTATATATGGACAAGTCTGCCACGTCATCTGTGCCCAGTTTACTCATCTTACTACCCTCGCTGTATTGCTGAGGAAGGATAATGAGATGGCCTTGGGAAAGCTGATGGCAGATTTCCTGACACCCAGGACTGGGTGCCCTCACTGAGTATCCAGGATAAATCTCAGAGTTCAGGAAGGGGAGATAGCTGCAGGCTGGTTCCAATGGTTTCTTGAAGTGCTTTGTAGTTATTTAGAAAGGAGCACACTATTTAGGATTTTGCTTTGGAAACAAAAATATGGCTTGTTGGAGTGTGATGCCTCCGGTGACAGACTTCTCCATGAGAGCCTTGTGTTTGCAGTTGCTGAGTCAGCTGGGTGTCGGAGGGCCCTGGAAATGTAAACTGGGATGAACCCAGACTTACATTCAAAACAAGCCATTGTAAGTCAGCTGCCAGTTCTTCACACTTCTTCAGACTGAGCAAAGCATTTCACTGAAAAGTTGGACCACAAAAAATTTCTCACGAATCCCAACTGGTTCATAATTTGTATATGCGACTGGAGCCAAGAGCATTTCATGTTCTCTTACAGTCTGTTCCCCAGGCTCCTGCAGATGTTTTTCTTTTTCTCACATTGTTGAAGCGATGACACCTACCTCTTTTTTAAAAAAATATATTTTATTGATTTTTTACAGAGAAGTAGGGAGAGGGATAGAGAGTCAGAAACATCGATGAGAGAGAAGCATCAATCAGCTGCCTCCTGCACACCCCGCACTGGGGATGTGCCTGCAACTAAGGTACATGCCCTTGACTGGAATCAAACCTGGGACCCTTCAGTCCCCAGGCCGACGCTCTATCCAGTGAGCCAAACCGGTCAGGGCGACACCCACCTCTTTTGACTGCCTGAGACCTGATTCTCACAGCCTCCAAGGGAGTCTGCAGTTATGATTACTGACAGAAAACAGACTCACCGCCTCTTTCACTCTCCTGCCACTAGGTGGGAAGAGGAGGAACACTTTCTCTAGACAGCACCATGGACCTCAACCTCCACTATGTTCCATGGTCAGGTTCACAAAGAGGCTGGAGCAGTCCCAGGTGGAATATTCTGGAAATAAAGCAACTCAAAGGGCATTAACCCTCATGTTTCTGGCGAAGCTTACAACCTAATTTCTGACATTCTGTTATGCTCTTGGCAGACTTGTTATCTTTCTGCCTCCTCTGTTGTTTGAGTTGCAGATGAGAGACATGAATGGAAAGGAATAGGAGTCATTCTGACTCTTGGAAAACAGGACTTCTACTGCCAAATTGCATCTAAACACTGCGGGTTTTTTCTTCTGGGAAGAACCATTGCAGAACGGTCAAACACTAAGGCTGTGGAGCCCAAGAGATGTGGTGTGAATCCCACTTCCACTTTTTAACAGTACCTCTCTGCCTCAGTTTCCTTATGTATAAAATGGGGATAGTAGTAATATATATATATCTGGTAAAACTTTAGTAAGAATTCTATGGTACAGATAAGCATTTAAAGAACTCAGTACGGTGTCTGGCATGTAGTGAGCATTGGGTATTATTACCTGGTGATAGTACTGAGCCAAGAAGATTTAATTAGAAGTTAGAAAGTGGATCACAGTGTTCTTATATCTCCCTTAGGAGGGTCTGAACAGACCAATGTAGGAGGATCCAAAGTGGTGGCTGCTGCAAAGTCACCACTTGGTCTCTTTGTCCAGCCATTCCCTTTGAATTTCTTAGTCTTTTTCTTTGGCCCAGCATCAGACCACCATCCTACCTGCGACCTTTAGGAAAGGACACACTTGTAACCTCATCAGAACAATAGGCTTATTATAGGGAAGCAGTCAGATGCAGGGAAGGATTGACAACCTCTGGAACCCTGCCACAAGCAGCTCCTCCCTCCCTCTTGAAATCCTGAAATAATGAGAAAAGAGGCATTTTTGAGTCTGTGGACTGCAGCCTCCTAGAAGGGTGGAGATTGGCCTGGATTCCTTTCACGCTTGACCCAAATCGTCATGGAATCGTTGGCATGCTTTGCATGTATACAGCAGGATGACAGTGGATTCATTTGGAGCGGTGTTTGGCCTTACCCATGTCCACACACTGTCCAATGTCAGGTCTAATTCTAAGTATGCATGGACTTGTCACTCATCAGCTTAATTTCAGCTGCCTCTGATGCGTAGGCAGAAGCTTCTGGCTCTCCTGCCATTCTAAGATTAGCATCAGTCAGGGAGACCTTCATAGGTTAGCAGACTGACACAAGTCACAGTCATGGAACACCTTGGTGGTTTCTAGCATTTATTAGTTGGAAAGGAATGAAATGATAGCTGATTGAATAAGTGAAATAGGTAAATATTGGAATCATAGTCATCTTCCTGAGAAGTGGAGACTTCTGTGGGTTTTTTTTTTTTTTTTTTCAGGGAGTGGCTGGCCATGTGTGGAAGCATTCCATTCTGTCAGTGTAACAAGACCTCAAGAACATTTCAATAACTGTAATTTTCCCTTCAGTTTATGGCTTTAGCTTTGCCATTTATAATATATATGACTAATGCAAGTTACTTTAATTCTCTCTAAACTTCGGTTTCCTAATCTGTAGAATGGGAATAATAATCCTAATGGTTTTGGTAAAGTAATGTGTAAAATATGCTTAGCACAGGGTTGGCACTCAAAACATTTTTAGTTTCTGTTATTGCTTATTCTATGAGATGCTCCTGAGTACAGGCCATTTTCTCATATTTGATTTATGCTTGTGTTGGGCGGTGGGGTACATGTCCTTCCTCCCTAATGACACTTTAGACTATACCTACCTTCTCCTTTTATAAAAATTCCCGGTTCTTTGTGGCTCAAACCATTCGGCTGTACCACTTTCTCCCTTTCATCTTTGTTGTCATTTACTTCCTCTTTGTTGAGTAAATCTTTTTGGTACTTAATCTCTCTTACTGAAGAATCATGTCTTTCAATCTTTCTGTCCATTTCAACTTCCATCTTCATCCTACACAACTTAAATATCCACAGTTAAATTTATCCAATATTTCAAACTTTCAAGCTTTAAGCAGTCCTCTCCCATTCCTACATTCTGACAGATGTCACCAGAGACTCTCACATCTGCACAAAATCTAAATCACTGCCCCTCCCCCACTCCCTGAGAACCATTTTTTATATCTTCCCTGCTCACTTGTTCCCATCCTTTCTGCTTCTCCAGTCTGCTTCTCCAGTCTTTTGTTTCTCTCTCCCCATCAGCCCCTCTTGTATTCACTTTCCTTTTATCCAGCTTAGTCTTCATTGTCCATTATCACCATTCAGTTGTTGCAAATAGCGTCATGTTTCTTTCTTTTTCTGTCCTGCCCACCGGACAACACTCCAGCTCTGGATAAATCCAGCCATCAACCTTCTCTGGGCCCACTCCTGAATGATTTGGCTTTGTTGGAAAATATCATACAACTTGGTAGATGAAAACACCATGAATTCACCATCACCAAACATAATTGGTTTCTTCCCACTGCATGGCAAATCTACTGTTCCTTTGTCTAATAAAATCATTCCTTCTTTCTTCAAGGACTATTTCATACCTTTTCTATTCTCTTTAAAACTCCACACTCTCCCTCAGTCTCAGAAAATGACCTTGCCTCATTTAAGAGGAAAACTCTCACATTCCCTCATATGATCCACACCACAGACTAGTCTGCACTCTGATCTCACAAGTTATGGTGGAGGACATGTCCCTCCTCTTATCCAAGGCTACTTTCCTCATATGTGGTTTGAATCCTATTCCCTCTGGCCTTTTCCATCTATCTCAATCTATTTGCTCAGCATTAAGACACACTATAGTATTCCCACCAAGAATAACCAAATGACAGCAACATCAAAGATGGTGATGACAAGCAGTAGCAATAACTACCGCCCTTCTTTGACCCTGCTCTCTCTCGCATTAGTGTACTTTCACAGCCTTAAGCCTAGTCTGTTCATGCCCTGTGTATTTCCTCAAATCTGTCTTTCAACCCACTCCAGCCTGGCTTCTGCCTTCACATTTTCACTGTATTAGGGCTTCCTAATGTTACTTGCATTAAATTCAAGGGACTCGGTTTAGTTCCCATTTTACATTATTCACAGCAACATCCAATATGCCTTTATTGAAATGCTTTCTTCTCTTGACATCTCTGGCACCCAACCTCTCTTGGTTTCCTCCCACCTCATGGCTTCTCCCTCCCAATCTTCTTTACTGACCTTGAAATGCTGAATCCTCTTCTCTTCTTTACACTTTCTGTGGGCAATGTCAACCACTCCTGTGATTTAATTACCATTTGTATATGCATATGACTTCCCAATTTATAGCTTCAGCTCTGACTTCTCTTGATTTATATGTAACTACATTCTATACACATCCACTTGAATCACCCAAAATTAAAATCCTGATCTTTTCCCACTGCTCTTTCCTCCCCATCTGCTCTTCTTCTGGTATACTCCATTTAGTGGATAGTAGCACTATATCGTCTATTGACCAGGCCACAGCTAATTGAATTGAAAGTTTGTTAATTGTACTTTAAAAATACATATCAAATCCATCCCCATATCCTAGGGTAAGGAACATCATCTCTTGTAAGGATTATTGCAATAGCTTTTTAATAGTATCCTCAATCCTTTTTGACTTTTCTGATTTATTTAATATACAGTAGTTAAAATGATTTTTTAAAAGCAAAAATTTGATCAACAATCAAATGCATTGTTTCCCATTGCATTTAGGATGAACTATAAAGTAAATAACACAGCCAGTAAGATTCTGCCCAGTTTGGTTCCTGCCAACGTCTGCCACTCTTCCATTTGCTTATGATATTCCAGCCAGAGGTCTTTTCCAGTTCTCAGAAGGCCCCGAGCCCTCTCTTGTCTCATATACTTCACGTGCTGTTCCCTGTGCCTGGAACTCTCTTTCCCTCACTCTCTTTTAAAAATATATTTTTATTGATTTCAGAGAGGAAGGGAGAGAGAGAGAGAGATAGAAACATCAATGATGAGAGAGAATACTGATCGGCTGCTTCCTGCACCCCCGCACTGGGGATCGAGATCACAACCCAGGCATGTGCCCCCTGACCCTTCAGTCTGCAGGCTGATGCTCTATCCAGTGAGTCAAACCAGCCAGGGCCCCTACTCTTTTTTTTTTTTTTTTAAAACGTTATTTTTATTGTTGACTCTATTACAGATGTCCCCATTTTCTCCCCCTTTGCCCACCTCCACACAAGCCTCATTCCTCTTTCCCTCTGGTCATCACCTTACTGTTGTCTGTGTCTACAGGCTATGCATGCGTGTTCTTGGGCTAATCTCTTTATTTTCTCTCATCCAGTGTCCCCCAACCTCTTCCCCTCTGACAGCTATTAGTCTGTTCCATGTTTCCATGCCTCTTGCTCTATTTTGCTCATCAGTTTATTTTGTGCTTTGGAGAATTCCTTCACATACCTCAAGTCTCAGAAATTAGGTTCCTAAGGTTTAACTACTCTTCATAGTATTTTGTACTTTTCCATCATAGCACTTACCACAGTTTTTATCTTTATCTATGTGATTATCTGTCTCCGTGCTAGACCGTGAATTCTAGGAAGGCAAAGACTATTCTGTTTTCCTACCCTGTATCATCAGCACCTGGCACATGGTACAGGCCCGATAATATATCCTGAATCAACAAATGATTCATAGGAAACCCTGTATCAATTGGAGGTGATTATGTCAGGATGAGTTTGTTCATTTGTTCATTCATTATTTTTTCATTCAACAAGTACCTAGTATTTTTAAATTCAAAGGAAGAAATCTCTTCAACTTTCCCTTCACTCTTCCTTATGTTAATATTCCTTAACAAGTTCCATCCATCTACCCAGGGGCCCAGTCACTGGCAGTGCTCATATTTGCCGTATCTACCGTGTTCACTGGATATGCCATGTTCCAGGAAAGCATTTTCTAAATGCCTGTTCCTAAATGCCTTAACTATTTGTAATTCTGCCACAGACAATATGGATTCATCTGTCAAAGGTGAGATCAGGTGTGTCCAGAGGGTCACTTATATCATCTGTGCTTTTTTAAAACAAACATTTATTGGACAACAACTATGTGCTAGGCTTTCATAGACTTTTTCTCCTTTAATTCTCACAACAACCTCTTAAGGGGATTTTACTATTCCTACGTCATAGGTGAGAAAATTGAGTCTCAGGGAATTAATCTATTGCACATCACAAAGATGAAAATGCTTTTTTTGGTTTTGTTCTCATATGGTGCTTGCATTTTTCAAAATCACGAATTATTTTAAAAAATGAGCACAGCCAAATGTTGAATTATGCCTGGTAAGTCTTTCAGAGGTCTTAAGTACACATATTTAGGAACTCTTATAAAAATAAAGAATAAGATGCTAGTGACCCAGAGATCCTGCAAATGATCCAGAATTTAGCTGTGCTGTGTGCTTGGGGGTTGGGGGTGGGAGAATTGCACTCTGAATCAAAGTCAGGAGGAAATATGGTACCACCCTTCTAGACAGACATCTGTTCAAATATAAATTTCCTGTCTATTGAGGCTTCTGCTCTATTGAAGTAAAGGTCTCGATACGGCTGAACAAGTCAATCATTATAAACCTTGTTAGTGTGACAGCCCCCTGTGTATTGTTTAACTGGAAATGAAACACAAATACACCAACCCCCTGCAGTGTCTGCTTCACGGTGCATAAATCTACCACGCATCTTGTCACTTGAAATTTGATGGCAATCTACCAAGTGGCAGAAAAGACTGGAAGGGCTATGCAAATGAGCCCAGGCTCCAAACAATAAGGTGAAAGGACACAGCCTGTCCTTTGCTCCCCTCCCCCATATCCTTCCCAGAAAGCATTCCCTAGGGTAATTTCTTAGTGGCCACTGGCGAATTATCCAAATACAAATGACCAGTGTTCATTCAGTTCCACATGCAGATCTGGCTTCAGATGTTCTAAATAGAATTGAAGCATTCTTCCTGCTTTCCCCTGGCCAAGCTGTATTATTGCTTGCAGCAAAACCGTCTCAAACCCTTATTAAGCTGTTTTAATTGCTTTCCTCAGCTTTCTTTTTTTTTTTTATTGAAATCTCAGAGGTGAGGGATAATCTGCTCTCAGTTACACTAAAATAAAGATGCTCATCTCACTCCCTCGTCAGGCCCCCCCCCCCCCCCCCCTAATTTATCGCACATCCGTGACATAGCAAAGCCTGCAGTTTGGAAAGATCTAAATCGGTCTGCTGCTGCTCATGATTCTGGACTGGGTTTAAATTATTTTACCACCAGTCATATTTTCTTTGTTTGTGTTTTAAGTAGATAGGACATTTCTCTAGCCAGCTCTACTGGGAAGATTTATTCATATATTGTTAGAGCGGAACCTGGAAGTCTCAAGATACCATCCATTCCAGCTGCTAGTCTCGAGCAGATTAAATTATTCAAAACAAGCAGTTGGTTGTCAGAATTAGCCCTTTTGGGCCACAGCCAAACCTTGCCAGGGCTGCCCCCAAAGGCAGGGCTCAGGTGTAGGGAGGCTGGGACAAGCCTGTGTGGGTCCACTAGCTCTTCATGGGAGGGGCATGCTGGCTGAAGTCTGGAAAGCTTGGGCCTTATGAGAGCACCATGAGTACAAGCCAAGATGAGCGAGCAGAGCAGCAAAGGCTGTAGAATGAAGCAAGATTTAGGAATGGATGGTTTACTATCTGTAAAGCCACAGTCTACACCTCATTAATTCTTAAAGTAGCGTCTAGGGAAGCCGTGAGCCCCTTAAAAGGCTATATGGCTGTGACAATCTCATATGTTCAATTATTTTCTTGGAACATTTAATGACATTTATTTCCCTTTTCAAATATAACTTCCCTTTACCATTAAATACAGTAATCCCCTTTACCCATGATTTAGTTTTCTGTAATATCAGCTACCCTTGGTCAATGGTGGTCTGAAAATGTTACATGGAAGATTCCAGAAATAAAAATTCATAAGTTTTAAATTGCATGGGATTCTGAGTAGTGTGATAAAATCTCCCCACTCCTGGGCCATCCTATCCTGGACATGAATCCTCCCATTGTCCCATGTCTCCACGCTGTAGATGCTCCTCGCCCATTAGTCATGTAGTAGCTGCCATCTTGGTTATCAGATCAACTGTATCACAGTGCTTGTGGTCAAGTAACCTTTATTTTACTTAAGAGTGGCCCCAAAGTGCAAAGTAGTGATGCTGGCAATGCAGATATACCAAAGAGGAGTCATACGTGCTTCCATTGAGTGGAAAGGTATGTATGGATGTATATACATGAAGAAACATAGTATGGCTAAGAAACACAGGATTTGATACTATCCCTGGATTTTATACATATCCAAGCAATGTATAAAAACATTCTTGAACCATTTTAGGTTAGATGTACCTATGTTAAAAGCAGCGGGCTCTATCTTGTTGATGAAGGGAGAAAATAGCCCTGGTTGGTTAGCTCAGTTGGTTAGAGTGTTGTCCAGATACACCAAGGTACAGGTTTGATCCCTGGTCAGGACACATATAAGGATCAATCATTAGTGGCTAATGATTTTTGTCATAGAGAACAAAATTGTTCCTTAGGAAACTGTTGATTTCTCAGAAGAAGCAGTTTATTTTTTCACTTTAAGATGATGAATTGTTGGAAAAATATTTTTTTTGTGATTCAGGAATAAGTAAATCTCTGTGAATTTCAAAACTGTAGTATTGTATAGAAACATACACATGCTACATAAACTTACATAATGATGAGATATTCTATAGATCTAATAATCTTTTTTATTGATTCTGAGGCCAGAGAATGTGTTATTTTAAGTGAAGACTGATTTAAAGAGCAAAACTTTAAGCTTTCTGTTTTGGGACTAGAGCAAGACACCCCAATCATGATAATCATTAGTTTACAAGTCTTGCCTCTAAAGTTACCCCCTTAACTCTTCCTGAGCATCATCATCCTCCTAGCTAATAAAAGAGAAACATGGTAATTGGCGTACGACCGCTACCCTTCCCATTGGCTAATCAGCGAGATATGCAAATTAACTGCCAGCCAAGATGGCGGCCGGCAGCCAGGCAGCTTGAAACTAACACGAGGCTTGCTTGCTTCAGTGATGGAGGACTCCAACGTTCCCTACCTGCGGCTGCTGGCCTCTGAGCCTGCAGTTTAAGAAACATTGTAACAAATATAGAAGCTAAACAAAACCCCAGAAACCTGCTTTCAGTGAGCCGAGATCTCAGAGCTGGAGTTGATACAGAGTTTCGATTATAGAATCAAAACAAACCAGATACCTGCTTTCAGGAGCGGAGGCCTAAGAGCTGGAGCCTCAAAGCTAAAGCTGGCCCAGAATGAAAAAAAAGAAAAAGAAAAGAAGGAGCAGTTGGGAGCTTCCATCACCCGCCAGCCTGAAAACAGCCCTCAGCCCCTCACCCAGACTGGCCAGGCACCCCAGTGGGGACCCCCACCCTGAAGGGTGTGTGACCAGCTGCAAACAGCCATCATCCCCTCATCCAGGCTGGCCAGGCACCCTAGTGGGGACCCCCACCCTGATCCAGGACACCCTTCAGGGCAAACCAGCGGGCCCCCACACGTGCACCAGGCCTCTATCCTATATAATAAAAGGGTAATATGCCTCCCAGCACTGGGATCAGCGTGACAGGGGGCAGCGCCCAAACCCCCTGATTGTCCTGCGGCTCTGTGTGTGACAGGGGGCGGGGCCACAACCTCCCTATCTGCCTTTCTCTGTTCGTGACAGGGGAAGGCACCCCAACCCCCTGATCGGCCCTGCTCTGTGTGTGACAGAGTACGGCGCCCCAACCCCCGCCCCCAACGGGCCCTGCTCTGTGTGTGACAGGGTAGAGCCATAACCTCCCCATCGGCCCTGCCCTGAGTGTGAGAGTGGCGGTGCCCCAACCCCCTGATCGGCACTGCTCTGTGGGTGATAGAGGGTGGCACCCCAACCCCCGCCCCCCACACGCCCTGCTCTGTGTGTGACAGGGGGCGGTGCCCCAACTCCCCTATCACCCCTACTCTGTGAGTGACAGGGGGAGCTCCCCTACCCCCTGATCGACCCTGCTCTGTGAGTGACAGGGGGGAGCTCCCCAACCCCCTGATCAACCCTGCTCTGTGCGTGACAGGGTAAGGAGCCCCAACCACCCTGATGGGCCCTGCTCTGTGAGTGACAGGGGGCAGCGCCCCAACCCCCTGATGGGCCCTGCTCTGTGGGTGACAGGAGGTGGTGCCGCAACCTCCCCATCGACCCTGCCTTGAGTGTGACAGGGGCGGTGCCCCAACCCCCCAATCGGCCCTACCCTGAGCATGACTGATGGTGGCATTGCAACCTCCCAATCCGCCCTGCTCTGTGCATGACAGGGGGCAGTGCCCCAACTCCCCAATCGGCCCTGCTCTGAGCCTGACCAGGGGCTGCACCTAGGGATTGGGCCTGCCCTCTGCCACCTGGGAGCAGGCCTAAGCCAGCAGGTCGTTATCTCCCGAGGGGTCCCAGACTGCGAGAAGGCACAGGCCGGGCTGAGGGACCCCCCCTTCCCCCGAGTGCACAAATTTTTGTGCACCGGGCCTCTAGTAATATATAATTCTCAATTATGTAATTTTCTGGCATTTAAAAATTATTTATTGATTTTAGAAAGAGGAAGGGAGAGAGAGAGAGAGAAAGAAAGAGAGTGAGAGAGAGAGGGAGAGAAACATTGATTTGTTGTTCCACTTATTTATACATTCATTGGTTGATTCTTCTATGTGCCCTAAATGGAGATGTAACTCACAACCTTGGCATATCGGGATCACACTCTAACCAACTGAGCTCCCTGGCCAGGGCTTTCTGGCATTTTCCTTATAAGTGGTCTGGGACACTGGTGTGGGAACTCAGGCAGCGATCATTGTGCTACAAATAGTTGTAGGCTACGAAAGAAAAAGAAGACATAGTTTCTGTCCATTAGAATATTCACCTCTAGCTGGGAAGGCAGAATATATGCCCGCGAGGAGCATTTAAAGACAAATCCACAAAAAAAGGTGTTCAATAGCATCTATAAATTAGCATATAACAATTATAGCTCCCATTTTCAAGTGGTTACTATGTACTAGAAACTTTACAAAACATTCTACAGGACATATTACTATCTCTGTTTTACAGGCGAGGAAGCTGAGGCTCAGAGAGGTCATGTGAGCAACCCAGGACCACTCAGCTAATAAATGATGAACTCAACTGAGGAATCTAGCTGGGGCTGACTCTGATGCCTGCCTTCTTGCCCACGATTGCAGCAACAGTGTCTGTCTCCTCCAGCACCTCAGACAATGTTGGCACGTAGTAAGTACTCAAGATGATTTACAGGTTGACTGACCACTGCTAAAGCACATAAAATAATTCTCTGGTTCTGAAGCGGTAAGCTTGCCATTGAACTAAATTTGTTTTCTCTGAAGTAGCCTTTATGTGTTTGGATGCAAGAATTTTTTTTTTTTTCTTCATAAAGCATATAGTTCTGCTTTCTCTGTTGAGTTTCTTCATCCGCCTCTGCTTTTTTATTTATTTATTTATTTATTTATTTATTTATTTATTTATTTATTTTTATTGCTTAAAGTATTACAAAGGGTATTACATATGTATCCATTTTATCCCCCCGCCCTAGACAGTCCCCTAGCCTCCCCTATCACCCAGTGTCTTATGTCCATTGGTTATGCTTATATGCATGCATACAAGTCCTTTAGTTGATCTCTTACCCCCCTACCTCCTGCCCCCCAACCCTCCCCGGCCTTCCCGCTGCAGTTTGACAATCTGTTTGAGGCAGCTCTGCCTCTGTATCTATTATTGTTCAAAAGTTTATAATGGTCTCTATTGTCCATGAATGAGTGAGATCATGTGGTATTTTTCCTTTATTGACTGGCTTATTTCACTTAGCATAATGCTCTGCAGTTCCATCCATGACGTTGCCATCCGCCTCTGCTTTTAACAAACCATGAGGCTGACTTTAGGCTTCGGGAGGGCAGTGCAGGCTGGAGTACCCCAGCTTTGTAGACCCACCAATGCCTGGCTCTGCAGCAAACCAGGAGCTTGGCAGTAGCTGGGGTAGGGGTGCCATTCTCTGGACAACTGACCTCCTCAGAGGTTCTAGCATGCTAGGAGAGAACGGACAGGCCCCTTTCCCTGAGCCAGAGAGTTTGTTCCGCTTGGCCTTCCTAAGTGCAGGCTGGGAATGTGACTTATTATCCCTCATTAGAAGATCACTGTAATTTACAGGCCTTAGAATGAAGTTATGTGCATGATGCACTTTTGAACTCATTACTGAGTATATTGAATCATGTCGAAATGCTGTTCCTGTAGCAGGTGTACTGCTGCCTGGGAACTCAGACAGGGCCTTAGGTATGAAATGTCAGTCTGGCAATATTATTCCCTCTTCTTCTGTTGTTGCATTTCTCCCACACTTTGAAGCAGCTGTTCATATTTGTTTATTGAGTCCTTGGGACTCACATCCAAAATCATGCTTAACTTCATGAAATTGCCGTTTTAAGGACACTTTTTTGTGTGTGCTAAAAATGAATGATATGTAATAAAATAGAACAGCTTAGGGTAGGAGGGATTGTGACATTTTCGCCCCTTTCAATTGCTGCAGGTGATTAGAGGACATGGACTCCACTTACAGAGGGAAGTGGCCTTGGACACTTGTGAGCTTGTGTACTCTCTAGTGATTGGCTGGACTTTCAATGTGGGCTTTAAACTTAGCCTCTGGTAAGAAGAAGTCAGGAGCAAAAAATGACAAGTGTAGCAAGGTGGAGAGTGCTGCTGCCACTGCTGGTGGCTGGCAGGGTGTATTGCTCAGCTACCGCCAACTGGATGCCTTGGACAACAGAAATTGATTGCCCCCAGTTCTGGAGAGCAGAAGTTCGAAATGAAGGTATCATCATGGTTGGTTCCCTCTGAGGGCTGTGGTGGAGAATCTGTTTATACCCCTCTCCTGGCTTCTGGTGGTTAATTGGCAATCTTTGGTGTTTGTTGACTTCTGCTGCATCACTCTGTCTTTATATCCACATGGCACTCTCCCTGTGGGTATAGTATGTGCCTGTGCACAAATTTCCCCTTTTTATGAAGATACCAGTCATATTGTATTAGAGGCCCACCTTTGTGACCTCATTTTAACTTGATTTCTTCTGTAAAGACCTGTCTCCAAATAAAGTCACATTCTGACATACTGGGTTTAAGATTCCAACATAGCTTTTTGGAAGGGTACGATTCAACCCCATGAGATATAATTCATGGCACATGAGCAGGTTGCCCAATCAGCCATTATTGGTTTTCTTCTAAATAACTTCTCTAACAGCTGATGAAAACCAACGTAGAATATGTGAAGTTCATTTCTCTATCAGGGACAGATTGGCTTTTATCCACAGTAAGCTTTCAATGAAAATGTTGGCATTTGCTGGATTAGCATAGCATCATGTGCAAAGATATGCTTAATAAATGCTGTATGAATTTATTTATTTATAATCGAGTGCCTGCTTTGCATAGCGCACTGGGGGGCACCTCACTTGTTATGGAATTTGTAAGAGTTGGAACAATCTCAAATGCAACCATCTTAATTTTTCATTTTGAAAAAAATTCTTATTCATTCATTTAGTAAACATTTATTGAGCACACAATTATGTACTAGGCATGTGCTAAATAATAGGGACAAAAAGAAGCATGGAAGAAACTTCATACTGAACAGTGGAGTACTCAGGTATATGTTTACCTGAGGAATTTATCCTAAAGACACATTATCCAGGCCCATGAAGCGTCAGGTGAGAAAGGCTAATCTTAGGAAAAGCGGCGTCTGAGACTTATTTGGCCTCTAACTCTCTGTAGGTTTGAGTTCTCACACAGAGGGTAGGGAGTCACAATTAAGACTTAGAATAATTTTTACCAACATTTCAGTGATGAACCCCAGAAATACTGCCTCTGTAAAGCAAATGACAATGAATAATTCAGTTCTTTTCATTTTTGGAGATGACTGGACAAAGCCCAAAGCAAATGCTGAGGCTTGAGCAGAGGGCTGGGCCAGCAGGAAGCTATAACTGGCTTGACACATGGGCAAGAACATTGGTGTTGTCATCTCTGGTGGCTTCTAGAGGTAATCTGTGTGAACACTGAACCCTGCACACTGCTGGTGCTGTCAACAGCTTTCATGGAAGGGATGTAAAAGCCACAGAAAGTACCACTTCTTGGTCTAGGCAGGTTCAAAAGAGAAGGGAAATGATGGAGAATATATGGTGACAGCCAGGACTATCTGAGTGACCTAGGGGGTTCCTGAGTTAGAAGGAATTTAAAGGGATTGGAGGATCCCCAAAGAGTATGTAGGGACGAGAGCCAAAGAAATACTAGTTTTTTATTTTATTTTAATCTTTATTGTTGAGATTATTACAGATGCTCCTCTTCCCCCCCCATTGTCCCCCTCCACCCCATTCCTGCCCCACCCCAGGCCTTCACCACCCTATTGTCTGTGTCCATAGGTAATGCCCATATGCATATAAGATCTTTGTTTAATCTCTGTTTAAAGAGCATTTGTGGGAAGTTTTAATTCATTACTTTATTTTGAAGAAAAATGACGCTGAATACTTTGGGAAGCTTATGGTGAACATGCTCCATCTCAAGATACTTCTGAACGCTGGTTTAAACACTTTAAAAGTGATGATTTCGGGAGAACCAAGATGGCGGCATAGGTTAACGCCGGAGTTTGCTGCTTTGAACAACTACTTCAAAAGTGAAACTAAAACACGGAACGGACATCACCCAGAACCACAGGAACGCTGGCTGAGTGGAAGTCCTACAACTAGGAGGAAAGAGAAACGCACACGGACACTCAGAGGAGGCGCAGTGGTGAAGTCAAATTCTGAGGTGCGGAGTGCGAGGAGCGGGCTGGCGGCGGAGGGCGCGGTTGGTGTTTTCAATAGGGAGGGAGTCGCAGACTCTGAGCACCAGATACAGGCGAGTCTTTAGGGACCCAGACTCAAACGGGAGAAGCGGGACTGTCTGGCTTCGGTCAGAGCGAGTGCAGCTTTCTCTCCGAGCTTTGCAGCGGGTGCTGGGACTCAGAGAGGCAGAGCCCCTGGGGACAGGACTGAGAGCCGCCATAACTGCTCTCTCCGGCCCACCCTGTTGATCCTGTGCGACCCGCCCCGCCCAAGCCCTGCACAGAGGCCTTTGCCGGATAGCCTCAGGCAAAGGCTAGATTAGCACCTCCCTAGAGGACAGAAGTTCTCTCACTGCTGACACAGCTGATTCTCATAGCCACTTGGCCTGGAGGTCAAACCCTCCCTGGAATTAGCTACAACAATCAAGATTTAACTATAAGACTTCGAACAAAGACCACTAGGGGGTACACCAAGGAAGCATAACAAAATGCGGAGACAAAGAAACAGGACAAAATTGTCAATGAAAGATATAGAGTTCAGAACCACACTTTTAAGGTCTCTCAAGAACTGTTTAGAAGCTGTCGATAAACTTAATGAGATCTACACGAAAACTAATAAGACCCTCGATCTTATATTGGGGAACCAACGAGAAATTAAGCATACACAGACTGAAATAACGAATATTATACAGACGCCCGACAGCAGACCAGAGGAGCGCAAGAATCAAGTCAAAGATTTGAAATGCGAGGAAGCAAAAAACATCCAACCGGAAAAGCAAAATGAAAAAAGAATCCAAAAATGCGAGGATAGTGTAAGGAGCCTCTGGGACAGCTTCAAGCGTACCAACATCAGAATTATAGGGGTGCCAGAAGATGAGAGAGAGCAAGATATTGAAAACCTATTTGAAGAAATAATGACAGAAAACTTCCCCCACCTGGTGAAAGAAATGGACTTACAGGTCCAAGAAGCGCGGAGAACCCCAAACAAAAGGAATCCAAAGAGGACCACACCAAGACACATCATAATTAAAATGCCAAGAGCAAAAGACAAAGAGAGAATCTTAAAAGCAGCAAGAGAAAGAAACTCAGTTACCTACAAGGGAATACCCATACAACTGTCAGCTGATTTCTCAACAGAAACTTGGCAGGCCAGAAGGGAGTGGCAAGAAATATTCAAAGTGATGAATACCAAGAACCTACAACCAAGATTACTTTATCCAGTAAAGCTATCATTCAGAATTGAAGGTCAGATAAAGAGCTTCACAGATAAGGAAAAGCTAAAGGAGTTCATCACCACCAAACCAGGATTATATGAAATGCTGAAAGGTATCCTTTAAGAAGAGGAAGAGGAAGAAAAAGGTAAAGATACACATTATGAACAACAAATATGCATCTATCAACAAGTGAATCTAAGAATCAAGTGAATAAATAATCTGATGAACAGAATAAACTGTTGATTATAATAGAATCAGGGACATAGAAAGGGAATGGACTGACTATTCTTGGGGGGGAAAGGGGTGTGGGAGATGTGGGAAGAGACTGGACAAAAATCGTGCACCTATGGATGAGGACAGTGGGTGGGGAGTGAGGGCGGAGGGTGGGGCGGGAACTGGGAGGAGGGGAGTTATGGGGGGAAAAAAAAAGGAACAAATGTAATAATCTGAACAATAAAGATTTAATTAAAAAAAAAAGAAAAAAAAATAAAAGTGATGATTTCGATGTGAAAGACAAATAACGTCCAGGTCAACTGAAAAAGTTTGAAGACTAACAATTATAAGCATTATTGGATGAAGATGCGTGTCAAACTCAAAAACAACTTGCAGAAAGATTAGACGTTGCTCAGCAAACAATTTCTGATTGTTTACAAGCAATGGGAAAGATTTTAAAGGAAGTAAAATGGGTGCCACATCAACTGAATGGAAGAAAAATGGAAAACCGAAAAGTCATCAGTAAAATGTTGCTTCAGTGGCATGAAAGAAAGTCTTTTTTGCATCGAATTGTGACTGGCAATGAAAAGTGGACTTATCCTGAGAATCCTAAATGCACAAAATCATGGGTTGATCCAGGTCAACCATCAACATTGACTACAAGGCCAAATCGCTTCAGAAAGAAGACAATGCTCTGCTTTTGGTGGGATCAGGAAGGTGTGATGTATTATGAGCTTCTAAAACCAGGTGAAACCATTAATACTGATTGCTACTGCCAACCAATAATCAATTTGAACCATGCTTTGATCGTGAAAGGACCAGAAGACACGGCAATGTAATTTTGCTTCATGATAACGCACCACCACACACTTCAAAACCAAGTAAAGACACATTAAAAGATCTTGCCTGGGAAGTATTAACCCACCCACTGTATTCACCAGACCTTGCTCCTTCAGGTTACCACTCGTTCTGATCGATGGCACATGCACTTTCTGAGCAGCACTTCAAAACATACGAAGAAGTGGAAAATTTGGTCTCTGAATGGTTTGCCTCAAAACAAGAAAAGTTCTATTGGGACGGTATCCACAAATTACCTGAAAGATGGGGAAATGTATAGCTAGCGATGGACATTACTTTGAATAAAGCACTTTTGATGTTTCTCTTGAAATTATCATGTTTTCTTTGATTAAAAAATCCGCATTATTAACTGATACACCTAGTAGAGTTGTAATCTGGTATGGTCTGACACTGACCACTGGGTACACTAGCTCTTGTGTTTCCAGGGAGATGCAAAGTCAGCCACTGCCTGGGGCCACCCAGCAGGAGCTACAGAGAGATCTGCAGATTCCTTCTCTTTGTATTAGGTTTGGAAGTGCCCAGAGGAGACCCAGCTAGGAAGCAAGGCTGGCTGGTGCTGGTGCCGGGTCTTGGGCCATTTACTAATAGGCTTGGGGCTCTCTGACCCAGCTGCAGCTGTTTTGAGAGCTTTTACCCTGAGTAAGGACAGGCCATTCATATGCAAAAGTTGCTGCACACAGCTTGGGTGGGGTTGTAAATTAGATGAGGTGGGGTCTCAGGGAATCACCAGTGTGGAGCAAACAGAAATGGGCTGTTAGCCCTGCAGCAGTCTGGGGAGGTCCCAGTATAGGAACAACGATCCCTGTGAGCACCTCCATCTGGGAAAAAGCCACCCCAGAGTTCCTGCCCCAATGCCAGACCATCCAGTTCCGCCTCATATATGTCTGTGTTCCCCAGAGCCTCGCCCCGGTGCTGGAGGTCAGAGGAAGCAGGCCCTTGTAAGTTCAGTTCATGGTGATGGCCTTTTAAGAGGAACAGCTGGGTCTTCAGTGGCCTCTGTGTCACTGAGCCCCCATCCGCACTGGTTTTCACAGCCTGTAGTTCTTTCTGCCCATAGGGACTTCTTTTCCAGCTCTCGGACCCTGGGCTGGGGTCTGGTGTGGTTCTGGGACCTCTCGCTCCTCTGGGTGGCCTCTGCAGAGACGATCTCCCTCCCAATTACAAAAACTGCCCACGTGGGTGCCAGCCCAGCCCATTCTGCGCCTCTGCATCTTCTACTGGTCTCAGTGTGCTTTCTTCTTCTCTGGTTGTAGGACTTCCATTCAGCCACCTTTTCAGTGGTTCTGGATGATGTTTGTTCTGTAGTTTAGTTGTATTTTTTTTTTTCTGCAAAAAGCTTTATTGTTTCATTTGGCCCAATGAATGGGAGAGGGCTTCAGGGTGGTTAAAAGAATGGCTAGTAGTTTTGGGAAGAGGCTCAGGTAAAAGCCAGCACCAGAGGAATGCAGAGGGGCGTCTCAAAGGTTCCTAGTTGTGCTTGAGGGTGAACCTTTTGAAGCGATGCTCGTGCAGCCCAGCCTGGGGCTGGCCAGCCTGCAGATGTTGGTCAGGTGGTCGCCCATCTTCTTGATGAGTTTCAGCTCCTCACCCCGGAAGTGGTTCTGTAGGAAGTCACAGAATGAGGGGCCGCGCGGGTAGAACTCAGGGCCTGCAGCTCCAAAGGGCCTGGTTCAGGTGCCTCTCCAAGGGCAGGGCGGCTTCCATGGCATCCTGAGTTTTGCCCACTCATCTTGGGGAGGCTTTAGCGCGTCCTAAAAAGAATGCGGCCACGGCGCTGGTTTCGCAACTTTAAGACGCTCAGCGCCCTCGGCCTCTTCTCCGCCATCTCACAGAAGAGGTAGCCGCCCTCGAGAGCCACATCTTCACCGTGGAAATAGAAGCCCAGAGAGAGGTAGGTGCAGGAGGCCCACAGATGCAGGCTGCCAGACAGTTGACCACAGCCTCCACTTGGTGGAATAATGCTGACGAATTTGGGAGCTCATGGTTGCTCAGCAATAAGGTAGAAAAAACCCCACACTGGTGTGTTGGCTGGTCCCGGAGGTGGTTCTGAAGGTGGTGACTGGATGAGACGCAGGAGAGAGGCCGGAGGCTGGAAGAAGGGGCGTCCCTGGGTCTGTTCCGTCCAAACACTGTTCAAACGAGAGACAGATCCGGGATCACCGAGGGCGCTGCCTTTAGCTGTAATTTTGATGTGGTTGTGGGAGGCGGCGAGTACAGGCATTTACCTATGCCACCATCTTCCCGAGATCTCAGAAATACTAGTTGTGACTGTTAATTTCACCTACTTTTACTCCTACACTCCCGTGGCTTGGGGGAAGTACAGGTTACAGACAAATAAGATGTGGTCTCTTCCTCAGACAAGCCAAGAGCAATACGTAATTTCGAAAGTCACCCCCCAGGTTGGCTCAGCTACTTAATTCAGACTCCATTCCTACTTTTCATTTCAGATATTGGTTATCTGCTGCTCCTACCATTTCCATCTTGTGGAGTTTTACCTAATTCTGCCTTTCTGTCTAGTCCCATGAGAGTGAAGTCTCATTGACATATTTTCTCTAAACCCAGCCCCCTGAGTGGCCCTTTCTCCTGCAGCCCTTGCCTGTGCTGTTTTGCTTGACTCAGGGTATTGAACACTTCTGTTTTTTTTTTTTTTTTTTCCTGTTTGGGAAAGGAGGGCTTTAGGAACTTTAAGGATAGAGGAGACTTGAGAAATTTTGAAGGGAATGTTGTTTTTTCCCCCCAGGGAAGTGGAATTAGAAGGCAAAAAGACATAGAAGCTTGAAATAGTTTGGCATGTTTTAAAGAGCCTGCAAATAGTTTGGTAAAAACATGGGGTACTTGTGGAAAAGTAATGAGATGAGATTAGGATCAAAAGATTGGGCATGGGCCGAATTATGAGAGGTTAAGAATACTGGGTTCTCTGAAGGCAAGCAGAGAACACTGGCAGTATGTTTTTCATTTTTATTGGGAAATAATTGCCATACACCACTGTATAAGTTTAAGGCATACAGCATGACAGTTTGACTTATATATATTGTGAAATGATTACCACAGGAGGCTTAACTAACACCCATTTTTTTTTTTCATAGAGATACAGTTAAAAAAAAAAGAAAAAAAAAGAAAAAAATTCTCCCCTTAAGATGAGGACTGCATGTAGACTGGCTAGAAATATTACTCTTGGTTTTTATTTCAAATCATTGTTGTCTGTTTTTATTTATGCAATTTTAAGTAAAATAAATGCAATCATATCTTAAATTTTTGTGTGAGGCAAATCTCTGTTCATGCTCAGTTAAAGAAATGACACTGTCATGCTTACTTTTATTTTAAAGCACCTGACTTTTCCCCTTGAGATGATTCCTTTACAGATTTTGATAGTCTTACCTGTGGGTGGGGCTAAGGAAGGAGGGTACAGGGAACTTTCCAGCTGTATTAATAATGTTTTGTTTCTTAAAAAAGGAGGCACTCTAATGTTTATTGTGCCAGTCTTTATATTGTTTTGTGTATATTTAACATTGCATAATTAAAAATGGTTACGTTGTAAACAGGAAAACGTTAAAAATAAAAAAAGTATATTGGCTAACCAATCAGTTATTATATTAAAAGGTAAAGCTTTAATTGATTAATCCTGCCAGAATCCTGCCTTCTATCTACTTACTCATTCAACAAACACTGAACATTTACTGTGCTATGTGATGGAGCTATAAAGTAAAATAATGTGGATTGAGGCCCCACCAGATCTCCCAGCAGTGGGTAAACAAATATTAAAAAAAATTGTGATATTATGTCCAGTGATACAATAGAGATATAAAAAATGTGCTACAATAGCGAAAATTGTGTGTGTTTCTGAGCGTCTGTGTGCACATATAGCTAAGTATGTGAAGGCAGCCATGGATGGCTTTAATAAGCAAGAGACCTCTCTTTTCCTTAATTATATCGAAAGTATGCTCCCTGTGAGCCTCATGCTCTGCATTGGGAGCTTATGGGAACTATTTATCTTGAGGCCCCAACAGTTGATGGGAGAAGAGATTTTAAACAGCACAGGTGGCTGGTCTTGTTTTCACATACATACCCGTTTGCATGCCTCTGAGGCTTCTTCTTTGAAGGACCCTTTTGTAAATTTCTCTTCAGTCCAGGACCAATGGATGCTTTAGCTTAAGGAGGGAGGCTTTATTCAAGTCCATGAGATGACAGTAACTGCTATCCTGGGTTATGTGAAGAGCCTATATGAGCTTCAGTGATTGATTCCTGCTTAGCCCTGTTTCTATTTTTCTCCTTTAGCTCAGAAATATAGGGAAGTGTTAGGGGGGGAAAATCCATCCGTTTATGGATTCAGTTAGACCTATTATGCAATTTGGACATGAGTCCAAAACATCGTCTGGAGCATGTTCACTGGAAGAGGTAACACTTGGGGTTTTTCTAAATTGAATTTGATGGTGATGAAAGAACTGACTTACAATCTTGGTGTTACATTCATTCCCTAGAGCCGTGGTCGGCAAACTGCGGCTTGCGAGTCACATGCGGCTCTTTGGCCCCTTGAGTGTGGCTCTTCCTAAGCCTTAGGAGTACCCTAATTAAGTTAATAACAATGTACCTACCTATATAGTTCAAGTTTAAAAAATTTGGCTCTCAAAAGAAATTTCAATCATTGTATTGTTGATATTTGGCTCGACCATTGCCCTAGAGGCAGAGCTGACCAAAGGACCGCAGTGAGGGGTGAGTTAAATAGGATGAGTGCCCTGGGCCTAAGATCCGAAGAACTGAGTGAATGTCCTACATATCTTTGTAATTGGGGATTACATTACCAAACTCACTCTCAAGGGGGTAGAGACAGGAAGGAGCTGGTCAGAGACTGAATCAGAAAATACTCACTCCTACTCCCCTAACACTATTTGTGTACTTTTCTGGTTTTCATTAGACTGGTGTACTTGTCTACCTACCTACCACTGTAAACATTTCTCATCCCCTTTCCAGCAGTCTCTAGGTTAGAGAGTGTTTTGGGACCTCATTAAGTGTCTAAGATTGAAGTGTGTGCGACACTTGACTAGAATAGTTATGGAGAAGTAAAGTTGATAGTAATTTAAAACTTTTCCACTGTATAATAGTCAGGGCCGATATCTTATTCCTGTAAAGTATTCCAAACATTTCTTAGCTTCTATTTTTCTTTACCCACTAATAATTTTCCCAGAAGGACTATAAAGACTATCAATTTTACTTGACATTTTGTAGCTGTTCGGGAAATAACAAGTGATTATTCTTAACAATTTAATTTGATGAGTAGGTACCTTTTCTTACGTACAATTGATGAAATTTGATCAGCAGTCCTGAATTAATACCTTCACAGTCAAAGTGCAATAAAGTTAAGAGGAAAAAAATCTAAGTATTTGTGCAAAAGCAATGAGAAAAATGTTTAATTACCTTTTCCTGCTTCATTAATTCATTCATCCATTAAATAAATATTTATTGGGTACCTATTATTTGTTAAGCACTGAGTGAAGTGTTAGGGGTAAAATGATGAACAAACAGAAATCTTTGCCCTATAAAACTTATCTGATAGAAAAGACAGATATTGAAGAAATAAATATCTACATTTGTTATTAAAAAATAATAAATGCTACATATAAAGAAAGTATATGAAATACTGGAAAACTTAGACAGACTTGATTTAGCCTATGAGTCAGAGAAGGGTTCCTTGAGAAAGTGGTTTTGGAGCTAAGGTCTGTGGGAAAAGAAAGGAGTTAAATAGACAAAGAAAATGGAGTGTGTCTTAGTCAACTGGGGCTCCTATAATAAATACTACAGACTGGGTGGCTTAAACAAGTTATTTCTCACATTTCTAGAGCTGGGAAGTCTAAGATGAAAGTGGTGGCAGATTTGAGTTTGGTTGGGGTCTACTTTCCAGGTTGGTAGATATCTGTCTTCTTGCTGTGTTCCCACATAATAGAGAGCAGAGAAACACACACACACACACACACACACACACACACACACACACACAGAGAAAGAGAGAGAGAAAGAGAGAGAGATCACACTCTCATCCTACTACCATCACATTTGGGGTTCGAATTTCAATGTAAGACTTTTTAGAGGGATACACAAACATTCTATAACAGATTTATGCAGCTTTGGAACAATATGTACAAAGGTCCTGAGGTGGGAGGGTGCATGTGCATTTGAGGAACTTAGAGAGGCCAGTGTCCCTGGGGCTCCAAGAGCAGAGTAGAGGGCTGCACTATGAGGCTGGTGAGATAGGCAGGAGCCTAGATCATCTAGGGCTGTGGTCGGCAAACTGCGGCTCGCGAGCCACATGCGGCTCTTTGGCCCCTTGAGTGTGGCTCTTCCTAAGCCTTAGGAGTACCCTAATTACCTATATAGTTTAAGTTTAAAAAATGTGGCTCTCAAAAGAAATTTCAATTGTTGTACTGTTGATATTTGGCTCTGTTGACTAATGAGTTTGCCGACCACTGATCTAGGGCCTTGTAGTAAGGATTAAGGATTTTGTAATTATTTTAAGAGAATAGGAAAATAATTTGAGGGTTTCAAATAGGGAAACTGCATAATTATATTTGCCTTTTGAAATCAGTATTGTAGTGTGGATAATGGGTGTGGGGAAGAGAAAATGTTGGGAGGCTAGTGAGGAGACTATTGCTTGGAGCAGGTGAGAAGTCTTCATAGCTTGGATTACGTGGTAGAAATGGAGTTGGAGACCAGTGGATAGTTATTTAGTGATAAATTGATAGGACTTGATGATATATTGGAAATGGGAGGTGAAACAGACAGAGGTGTCGAGCCTTACTCCAGTTACCTGGTTTGTTGTACTTATTATCCTATATAATAAACGCCTAATATGCTAAGTGTCCGGTCGGCCATTCAACAATCAAAGCATAATATGCTAATGATATGCTAAGGCCACTCAACTGCTTGCTATGACGTGCACTGACCACCAGGGGGCAGACACTCCGAATGGTAGGTTAGCTTGCTGCTGGGGTCCTGCCAATTGGGACTGAGTGAGATGGGCCGGACACACCCTGGAGCCCTCCTGCGCTTTCCCGCACTGGCTGGCCAACCTCCTGCGTCCCTCTCTGGCCTTGATTGTGCACTGGTGGGGTTCCTTGGCCTGCGCTCTCTTACAATCCGGGATCCCTTGGGGGATGTTGGAGAGCCAGTTTCGGCCTGATCCTGCTCAATGCAGGGGCTGCCCCGTGGTGGTCAGTGTGCTCCCACAGGGGGAGTACCACTCAGCCAGAAGCCAGGCTCATAGCTGGCGAGTGCAGCTGCAGTGGTGGGAGCCTCTCCTGCCTCCGTGGCAGTGCTAAAGATATCTGGCTGATGGCTTAGGCCCACTCCCTGCAGGTTCCTGGACTGTGAGAGGGAATAAGCCAGGCTGAGGGAACCCCCCCCCCCCCCCCCCCCCGGCACGAATTTCATGTACCAGGCCTCTACTGTGATAAAGATCATTGGAAGAGAATTAGATTTTAGGGCAAAAGTCATGATTCTTGCTTTGCATTTGAGGGAAGCATTTGAGATGACTTTGAGATACCCAAATGGATATATAGAATAGACAGTTGTATACAAGCCTGGAGCTCAGAGGAGTGATATGGCTGGGGATGTAAATTTGGAAGTTGTTTATGTATAGATTGTTATTGAAGTCATATTTTGGATAAAATATGATCTGGGGTTGATAAATTAACTTATGCAATTTAGCTCAACATGATTACTTGGAGATTAATGAAATTTTGGCATTGGATGAAAACTTAGAAATTACCTTTAAAGTTTATCTTTCAAATACCAAAATAATTTTATTATTTCCACTGTAAAGTGACATGTGTTTATATTATAAAACTAGGGGCCCAGTGTGCGAAATTGCATGAGACCCAGGACCCAGAGTCCCTCGGCTCAGCGGGACCCAGAAAGAGTCCCATGGCGGCTGCCACTGCTGTGGGAGGCGGGACCCGGAAACCCGCCCGCTGCCTCAGTGGGACCCAGAAACCCACCCGTGCCTCTGGTCAAGTCCTCCAGAGTCAAGTCCCCGCCCACCCCATGCAGGCAGCCTCCTGCTGATCGGTCTTTAGGGCGTGATGGTGTGACGACCACAGGCTTTTTATATAATAGATATTTTTGGAACAGCTAGCCCTCCCTCTCCCTCCCCATTTTTTAAACAGATGATTAAAAGGAGACTTTAGAAGATGAAAATGGCTCATCTTCAGCAGTAGATCTGGGCCTACAACCTGTACTCTTCAGTTATGGTTATTTTACATTATGATCATAAGTTGTTTTTAACCTAGGCAACTCTTTAGTATGGAAGGGTAAGATCTTGGGAAACAGAGAAAGCATCTATTACTATTATTTTTATTATACTAAAATAACAGGAATATTTCTTTTTTTTTAATTAAATCTTTATTGTTCAGATTATTACATTTGTTCCTCTTTTTCCCCCCCATAACTCCCCTCCTCCCAGTTCCCGCCCCACCCTCCGCCCTCACTCCCCACCCACTGTCCTCATCCATAGGTGCACGATTTTTGTCCAGTCTCTTCCTGCATCTCCCACACCCCTTTCCCCCCCAAGAATAGTCAGTCCATTCCCTTTCTATATCCCTGATTCTATCATAATCACCAGTTCATTCTGTTCATCAGATTATTTATTCACTTGATTCTTAGATTCACTTGTTGATAGATGCATATTTGTTGTTCATAATTTGTATCTTTACCTTTTTCTTCCTCTTCCTCTTCTTAAAGGATACCTTTCAGCATTTCATATAATCCTGGTTTGGTGGTGATGAACTCCTTTAGCTTTTCCTTATCTGTGAAGCTCTTTATCTGACCTTCAATTCTGAATGATAGCTTTGCTGGATAAAGTAATCTTGGTTGTAGGTTCTTGGTATTCATCACTTTGAATATTTCTTGCCATTCCCTTCTGGCCTGCAAAGTTTCTGTTGAGAAATCAGCTGACAGTTGTATGGGTATTCCCTTGTAGGTAACTGAGTTTCTTTCTCTTGCTGTTTTTAAGATTCTCTCTTTATCTTTTGCTCTTGGCATTTTAATTATGATGTGTCTTGGTGTGGTCCTCTTTGGATTCCTTTTGTTTGGGGTTCTCCGCGCTTCTTGGACCTGTAAGTCCATTTCTTTCACCAGGTGGGGGAAGTTTTCTGTCATTATTTCTTCAAATAGGTTTTCAATATCTTGCTCTCTCTCATCTTCTGGCACCCCTATAATTCTGATGTTGGTACGCTTGAAGCTGTCCCAGAGGCTCCTTACACTATCCTCGCATTTTTGGATTCTTTTTTCATTTTGCTTTTCCGGTTGGATGTTTTTTGCTTCCTCGCATTTCAAATCATTGACTTGATTCTTGCGCTCCTCTGGTCTGCTGTCGGGAGTCTGTATAATATTCGTTATTTCAGTCCGTGTATGCTTAATTTCTAGTTGGTTCCCCAATATAACATCGAGGGTCTCATTAGTTTTCTTGTAGGTCTCATTAAGTTTATCGGCGGCTTCTAAACAGTTCTTGAGAGACCTTATAAGTGTGGTTCTGAACTCTATATCTTCCATTGACAATTTTGTCCTGTTTCTTTGTCTCCGCATTTTGTAATGCTTCCTTGGTGCACCCCCTAGTGGTCTTTGTTTGCAGTCTTATAGTTAAACCTTGATTGTTGTAGCTAATACCAGGGAGGGTTTGACCTCCAGGCCAAGTGGCTATGAGAATCAGCTGTGTCAGCAGTGAGAGAACTTCTGTCCTCTAGGGAGGTGCTAATCTAGCCTTTGCCTGAGGCTATCCGGCAAATGCCTCTGTGCAGGGCTTGGGCGGGGCAGGTCGCACAGGATCAACAGGGTGGGCCGGAGAGAGCAGTTATGGCGGCTCTCAGTCCTGTCCCCAGGGGCTCTGCCTCTCTGAGTCCCAGCAATGGCTGCAAACCTCGGAGAGAAAGCTGCACTCGCTCTGACCGAAGCCAGACAGTCCCGCTTCTCCCGTTTGAGTCTGGGTCCCTAAAGACTCGCCTGTATCTGGAGCTCAGAGTCTGCGACTCCCTCCCTATTGAAAACGCCAACCTCGCCCTCCGCCGCCAGCCCGCTCCTCGCACTCTGCACCTCAGAATTTGACTTCACCACTGCGCCTCCTCTGAGTGTCCATATGCATTTCTCTTTCCTCCTAGTTGTAGGACTTCCACTCAGCCAGTGTTCCTGTGGTTCTGGGTGATGTCCCGTCCGTCTTTTAGTTTCACTTTTGAAGTAGTTGTTCAAAGCAGCAAACTCCGGCGTTAACCTATGCTGCCATCTTGGTTCTCTCCCAGGAATATTTCTTAACAAAGGGTTTTCAACATCAGGACATTTGTAGGTCCTGGGTGACATAAGTAGTATGGTACATAGAGCCATCATTTTATCTTCCCCTCTAGTTATAGGGAGAAGTTGGTATGGAGAAGGTTGGGTCGTATTTGGAACTTTCTGTTATTTTGTATAGATTTGTAGTTTCATATCTAGTTGAATTACCGTTTTTCCACATGAAATCAACCTATTTATATAAATAAAGATAGCAATATTTTTCATCTCAGTGCCTTGTCAGGGGAACAGGAAGAGAAATGTTAAAGAAGAGAGTTATCTTGTCCTTCCCTAGGAATTAAAGGGTCGGGAGCACTTACGTTAGCTGCTGACCAACTTAGGTAATAAGAGAGTACCTGGAAAGAAAAAACATGAACTGAGGAGGTGGAGGAGAGTTCTTTGCTCTCTGTTTTCCTAGGACAGCCAAGACAGGAGATCTTAAAGCAAAGAACTTCAAGAAATCACAAGGGATGATCTTGTCCCCAAGTATTGCTGCTGAAATCAGAGAATAGTCCGGTAATAGAAAGGGCTAGCCCAGTAGAAGTGTAATAAATCTTTTGGGCAGTTACTTAGTTTCAAAACAAGAGTGAATCAGAGATTTTGTCTGAGGTTGGTAGTGAGTCATCTTTGAAGAAAAAGTTTAATCAAAATTTAGACATCTGGGGCCACATTGGAAGATGGGATTCTGACCTCTTACACTACAGTAAGTAGTGTCTCATCAATATTTATATTTAATAAAAAGAAACTATGATCCACTCAGTTTCATTTTTGCTTGTCTATTAGTAGACAATGATGCAGGCAGGCATCATGGATGGTGAATGTACTGGTGTTTATTAAGTATCACTCAAAAGCAGAGAACTTACCTGGCAGGCACCAATATTTTTGGTGTGTATCATAGGTTGAGTTCCCTGGGAAGCAGACTGTGAGATAAGATGAACGTTCATGGGTTTATTAGGAAGTACCCTTGAGATCAATATCTGCAGGAGTGGATCTTTCCACCCCATAGTATGCCACAGGAAAGAGGTGCGTGCCTTGGATGAGGGGCTTTCTTCAGTGGAGCAGTCCCTGTAGGGGCTGGCAGCTGAGAGCGCTCTCCTTGAGTATTCCTAGCAGCTGGGGAGTAAGTTGCTGGAGTGGGATCTGGGGAGTGCATTACAGTGCTCACAACAGTGCCTATCTCCTATTATAACTACTTCTCCCTGATTCCCACCCTCACCCCTGTATTCTGCCAGAGGTATACTGACTGAAGTTAGTGAAGCATAAGCCTCAGGGCCCCTTCCTTGCCTGGGCCCCTTCTAAGACCCTACCAGTCGTCGGCAAACTCACTAGTCAACAGAGCCAAATATCAACAGTACAACGATTGAAATTTCTTTTGAGAGCCAAATTTTTTAAACTTAAACTATATAGGTAGGTACATTGTTATTAACTTAATTAGGGTACTCCTAAGGCTTAGGAAGAGCCACACTCAAGGGGCCAAAGAGCCGCATGTGGCTAGTGAGCCGCAGTTTGCCGAACACGGCCTAATTTTATATTCTTCTTATTGGAAAGAGCCCTTAAAATATAGACACTTCACAAAACTTAAATCTTCCCCTGATTCTGCTTTAGTTACTGTGAGTTTGGGAAGGAAAAGAGAAAGAAAATTGACGTTTGAATGCCTACTCTGTCCCAAGCATCACGATCAGTATTCTGTAGGATTATATCATTTCACTTTGGGAAACTTGTTTGCATTTCTTCAATGTTCACAATCTTTGATTCTTCAGTATCTTTGCATATTCTTGTTCTTTTGCCCAGAAGGTCCTTCCTCACTTTGCTTGTTCATGGAAGACTTTCTCTTTTTTTAAGTTTTATTTTATTTAACTCTTAGAGCCTTTCTCCTCCCCCCCCTCCCCCTGAATTCCCTTTCTATAGACCTTCACATTCATTCGGGTCTCTCCTCAATATTTTGCTGATCAACCTCTTCTAAATAGTATCCTTGAAGTTCTTCTTGATGCCTGTAAAAGGGCTGGTTGCTTCTCATAGCCCTTTCTGGGCATTCCTCACTGAGCTTTGCTCGCAGATCACAGCTGCTGTGTATACTGGTGTCGCCCTTGCTCCTCTTTGAGTTCTGAAATGGCAGATTCTGTGTTGTTCACCTCTGTATCCTCAGGCTCTAACATAGTGTGTACCATAGAATGGGAGTGCTTTAAATATTGGTTGAGGATTCAACAGTCTGGAGAAAAGTCTCTAGAGCAGTGATGGTGAACCTTTTGAGCTCGGCGTGTCAGCATTTTGGAAAACCCTAACTTAACTCTGGTGCTGTGTCACATATAGAAATTTTTTGATAGTTGCAACCATAGTAAAACAAAGACTTATATTTTTGATATTTATTTTATATATTTAAATGCCATTTAACAAAGAAAAATCAACCAAAAAAATGAGTTCGCGTGTCACCTCTGACATGCGTGTCATAGGTTTGCCACCACTGCTCCAGAGCATCAAATTCTCTCTTTTGAGAAGAGAGCTCATGAAGCAATTTCTGACAAAAATCTTGATTTCCCAGTTTCTCAACAACAGTTTCTTAGAGAAAAGGAAGAGGCATTCCTAGTAGCAAATTTACATGGTATATTTTCACTACAAAAGAATAAATCAGCTTTCTAGTTTGTCAATAGAACTCTTACAAATATTTTATCCAGCCCTAGCTAGTTTGGCTCAGTGGATAGAGCATCGGCCTACAGACTGAAGGGTCCCAGGTTCGATTCTGGTCAAGGGCACGTACCTTGGTTGCAGGATCCTTCCTGGCCTGGGCCCTGGTAGGGGTGCATGTGGGAGGCCACCAATTGATGTGTTTCTCTCTCATCCGGTATTTCTCTCTGTCTTCCCCTATTTCTTCTCTGTAAGATATCAATGGAGGAATATCCTCGGGTGAGGTTTTAAAAAAAGAAAGAAAAAAGAATATTGTATTCAGAGTCAACCCCTCAGATCTTGAATGTTTCTAAATTAATGGATAAAATTGAATTATAGGAGGTGTAATAAAAAGGAGAGAATCTGGATTCCATATGGTGAAACACCAATCTGTATATTTTCCAGATATTTTAATACAAAAACGGGCTGGTTCTGTATATTCTGGTTTGTAAATTCCATATCAATAAATGAATAAATATTGATAGTATCATTTTTGATTTGTGAATAATATTTCATTATATAGATGTGCCAGTATTTATTGAACCAATCTACCTAAAAATATTAAGTTTTTCTAAAATTTTTTGCCATCATAAACAAAATTCAGTGAACATTTTAATGAATATATCTTTGCCCACATATCTAATTATTCACTTTAGATAAATTTTGAAAGTAAAATTACTTGGTTAAAAAGTATAACTTAAAATTATTGTGCATATGTATCTGTATATACATATATATGTATATTCTATATATTATTTATTAATATAGTTACTTGGCAGAGACAATCTCATGTCCTTCATCCAATCATTGCTGGGGAGCAGGTTTGCATCTCAGTGGGCCCATGAGCCTAATTCTTATCCATGATTCTGAGCAGAAGTAATATATGTCACTTCCTGGTGTGCTTTCTCTATGGCCTTCTTTTTCTCCTGTCTCTTAGCTGAGTGTTGACGCCTAGATGACCCAGGAAGCCACATTGAGGATGGCAGAGGCTCTGTAGATTGGACTCTGTCATTTTCTTTATCAGTGAGAGGATGAGAGACCCCTGCCACCAATCAGGATCACCCATTTCAGACTCTAGGCAAGTAATAACTACTCATTGCATGAAGCCATGGACTTTAGGGCTCATCTGTTACAACACCTAGTGCTTCCTTATCTAATACAGCTAGCTCGCCCTTTAGAAAGCTTGTTCTTCTACCAACAGTGTATAAGAATGTCCCTCCTTGTTCCCTCAGTCTTACCAACACTTCTATAGTGCTTAAAAATTGCCAATGTCATAGCTGGTAAGTGGTGGGTATTTCACTGTTGTTTGATCATGCAATTCTTTGAGTCCTAGTAAATTAGACATGCTAATTAACTACTTGTAATTCTTCTTAGCCTAGAAATCTATGACTTCAAAATTTCCTGGAAGGCAAAAAGAAAAAAACAAAACCTAATTTTTCAAAGTTCTCTTAAATGCATATTTATGAACACTTGGAGATACTATCTTTAAGCCAAAAAAACAAAAACAAAAATGAAATTAACAGAAATATGAGAGTAACTTCAATAGAATTTACTTGGAGCTGTCAACAGTCTCTCAGTAGGGCTATGAGCCAATCTGATGGGGTGTGTATGAGTAGAAGGAAAAAAAATCCTCAATGGAAGTTGTTCAATTATTTTAATGAGTCTCGAATCCAGTGACTTAAGTGAAAATGCATCTGATTTAATTGAGTGACACTAATTGGTGAAGAGAAGACGATCACACAGGCGGTTCAGTGCAGTTATTCAGGTTCATATTTTTCTAATTTACCTCTGGTACTTTATCCTTCTTCCTGTGTGCTCTGTGCATAGATTCTAAAAATAGTTTAGTATTCATTGAAGCACAACACAACAGATTAGAGAATGTTCTGGGTACTAGCATTTGCTTTTATGTTTTTAAACCAAGGGTTAAGATATTTTGTTCTTTGAGCCGGATCACTGAACACAGAAATAGCCTGTGATGCATCATCATGTTTGTTGCTAAAAACCTAAGTCCATAGGGATGAGATGGTTTGCAGAGGTAATAGAATGGAGAGGAGAAGATTTATAGGAGGAACCAGAGTGATATAGAAGAAGCAGGAGGAACTATGGGCTTCTACCCAACTGAAGACATTATTCTCTCATTTGGGCCCTGTGGGTCCAGAAGCACTGAGGACCCAGGTTCCTCTTCATGGTGGTAACTATTGAGGCTTCAGAGTCTCAAAAAGAATGGCTTTGCCCTAACTGGTTTGGCTCAGTGGATAGAGCGTCGGCCTGCAGACTCAAGGGTCCCAGGTTCGATTCTGGTCAAGGGCACATACCTTGGTTGCGGGCATATCCCCAGTGGGGAGTGTGCAGGAGGCAGCTGATCGATGTCTCTCTCTCATCAATGTTTCTAGCTCTCTATCCCTATCCCTTCCTCTCTGTAAAAAAAAAAAAATCAATAAAATATATATATTTTTAAAAAGAATGGCTTTATGATGCATAGAAGAGGGCCTAATCTCAGGCTTGGGGTTCCAAGCCTAATACATATCTCTACTTCTGTCAGAGCACAGAAAGCACAGAAGTTCCTAGATCTGAGGAGAACACGTAATCTGGGAAAGTGAGTATCACAGCAATAATTTATAAAGACAGATGACCTCAACATGACCCTTGAGAGAGGGGCATCCCTCACAAGCTGCAGGATTGGGACCAACCAAGACATCAAGTTTATCTACTAAAAAAATTGATTATTTTGCACACCCGAGTCAGTGTACAGAGATTAATGCCCACTCTATATACATTTCCTGGGGCCAAACATCTTAGATCATTATGTGCTCATGAGGAGCCATAGTTTTATTTAATTGCATTTGTTCATTTACTATAATTTGATAATATTTCCTATGAGCACACATTTAAATAATTATTCAACTAAAACGATGTTTTCAGAGTTGGCCTGGCAAAGGGGCTTTGACGTTAGAAGACTCAAGTAATATATGATCCCTCATCATGAGGTTGAGACTTGAATTTCATCATGACTGAGCAGAAATCAGAGCAGATTTAGTGTGTGTATTTAACTGTGGGTAGAATTAGGTGCAGAAAATGATTCTTAAAATCATGAAAAGTACTATAAAGTGTCATTAAGGTCTGGTCATAGGACAGTAGGTTTCAAGTTTTAAAAGAGAACCTCTGAGTTCCCGCCTGTATTTATATCTTTGCTTAGGGGTAGTTGAGATTTCAGTTATTGCATTAAGCTTTGAGCTTCCTTGAAGAGAAAGAAATTACAGGGATGTTCCTGGGCGTAGAGGCTGTGGCTGAACCTGGCCGTAGGGCCAAAGTCTTGATTTTGGAAGGCTGGACTCCTTGTCACCTGAGAATGGACTGTCCACCAGGTAATGCACTCTCTAGGTTTGATTTGAGACCTGGAGTCACCCTGGCGATGCCTGGGCCCCCACTCTGCATTCTGAGTTGCTGCCTTCTTTCCCATGCAGTTGCATTTTAGTTAGTATTTGGAAATTAGTTTTACCAATGCAGATCACATTGCAAGGCAGAACGAAGCAATTCCTGGTTGTTTCCCAACAACAGTCAGCAACATGTCAGAGTCATGGTTGGCATCCATGTTGTCTGTGAGTGGCAAAAAACCCAATGTGATTTCTTTCACTGAGACTTGCCACTGCTTGTGAGGCGACCTTCACCAAGGTCTTTCCTACTCACTTCTTGGGGCCCGTCTATGTGGGACCACTGCTGTTGCTGTTTCTGTCAGGTCACAGTTATGCTGAGGTGCTTAGAGCTCTGCTCCGCATGTTTTTCCTGCTTGTATGAACCTTCACTTAGATGAGTATACAGCGACTGCAGGCATGTCTATTCTTTTCCGGTTCTGTTACACAGGGCTGGTTGCAGCACCTGCCCCAGGCTGCCCAGAAGGTCACCTTGTTGGGACAGCTTTATAAGGAGACCAACATATCTAATGCTCATTTTCTGATTCCCGTGAAGGCCACTTCTAAGGTTGCATGGGTCTGGCAGTTTTCCTTTGCACAGGGAAGCAGTGGGAATTCTGTTCACCACCAGGAGGGAGAGACTGAGCTGATATTAATTATGTATCTGCTATAGAATTAAGGATTTTGCCAAGACCTGGGGACCTGGGATGATTTGGAGCAGCCGGGAGCCTCTACTCTGATGTGTGAACTATGCATTCCTTTGGACAGTCATTCTTGCTTCAGATCCTGAATCCAGAATCTTAATGTTGGGACTTCACAGGGACCTTTGTCTCTTTGACATTCTATGTTTTGCTTGACCCTCAGATTCAGTTAAAGCAGTCTTTTTGTCTTATTTTTCCCCCCAACTATTTCTGGGTATAAACATAGAGGAGGAAATGAGTCAGAACAGGCTAGTGCTTTAACATGAAGCCTCATGGCTTCATGAATTGAGAATTATTCTTGAGCAGGCATAGTATTTTGCAGACCCTGATGGTCTGTGTGGCAGCTCAATCTCAAGCAGTGATTTAGGAATCCTACCTGTTTCTTTCCAGTGTTTCTATGTATGAACAGGAATCTCAGGCCAGTGTCAGGGAAGACAGAGCTGGAGGGTTGTACAAGAGCTTTTCACTGCCTTTGCCCAGAAGGGACACATGCTGCCTCTACATACAGTTCATTGGTCAGAATTAGTCACCCGGCCCTGCTTTACTGTAAAGAGGCTGGGAAGGGTAGTCTCCTCTCTGGAATGAGGGCAGACCCTGCTGTTTGTGACCGGCAGTAATGTTTACCCAGTGGAAGAGATGATAAAAGGACTAAGGCTCCTGTCATGAGGCTGGGCTGGGGCGGGGGAAGGGGTATTTTCCTACAGTTTTCTCCCCAACAGGGACCATATAAACGATTTAGCATTACCAATGCATGATGCCTACCTTGCAGCCATGATCAGCTACATCTCTGCCTGAGAATTTCTGTTACAGGGCTCATGTCAAGAGAGTGGGAGCCGGGGTGGGGGGTGGTGGGGTGGTGGTGAGAGTTGGTTCATTTTTCATTTGTCTCCTGCACCCAATAAGGTTTTTTTCTTAAGACTCATTAAAAGTACTCATTTTGCTTTGACCACGTGGGTGAGTACGTAGGATTTTGAGAAGCTGCTGCTGATTCCTCCAGTTCATTTAGGAACCATCTGGAAGAGGGCTTAGGGTCAAGGCAGACGTGCAGTTTCCCCAGCCTCTGAGAGTTGTCCCTAGGGAGCAGACACACACACACACACACACACACACACGCACGCACGCACGCACGCACACACACACGCACGCACGCACACACACACACACACACACACACTAAATTCTCTCATTGGTGCTAAATTAACTTTCAAGCCTTCTAAACTCTTGAACCAGCTGATAGCAGGATCCTGGGTGGCAGGATGCTGAGCCCTGTGCTGAGCATTGATTAATTATGAATTATATTTGTCATGAGATTGAATGCACGCATTAATAGAGGCAATAGTGGTTCCCAAATGCTGGCCTGCAGATTGGCTGAATCAGAATTACCTGGAATACCAGGTAAGATGAAAGTTTCTAGGCCCCATTCCAGACCCACTGAGTTGGAATCATCTGGATTGAGGTGTAGAAATCTTTATTTGAATAAACTCCTAAGGTCATTTAGACATGAAGCCAGGATTGGCATCCCTGCCAATGTAGAACTAGTACTGGAAGTTTGAGGGTCTGCTAGCTTGGTTCCAGTCTGCTCTGATGCTAACCATGTGGACTCAAGCCACTTAACCTTTCCATTCTCAGTTTTGCCAGCTACATCATGATAAGACTGTTAGAGGGAAAGATGGGCATGAAAATCAATGAAAAATAATAATTAAAATACTCTCTCTCCCTTTTTCTCTCTGTCTCTCATCTCTTGTTAACCAACGTGAGAGACAACAAGTGTTTATTTGAGATCCAAAAGAATAGCTATTCAGGGAGCACTGATTCAGACAGAAACCCAAATAGTGTTCTGATTAGGAGGTGAATGCAGGGTATATTTGTGAGAAAGGGAAGGGGAATATAATTCTATGAATAGAAGGAAGGGATTTCTATGGGTGTTAATAAGCTAAGGAAGGAATTTCTGTGAGTACAGATAAGCTAAAAAGTGATGCTCATTCTAAAGAATTCCTTTAATTTTCAGCTCTGTAGTCATGTGTCCTCTTTTCTGTTAGCTTTGCAAACAGTTGTTTGTTATACAATGTTGCTTTAGGCCCAGTCCAAAGGTCCTATTACCCAGTTTTAACATTCTAAGGGTCTGAGGAGTAAGACATGCAAGGAAGTTCCGCTGGGATGTTAGGTCAAACTCCATTTTGAAGTGGCTTCATTTATATTATTATTATTATTATTATTATTATTATTATTATTATTATTATTATTATTATTTTACACCTAAAACAGATATAGAGCCTTCCAAGTTCTCAAGTAAAGCATGGTGAGGATTTGAGGGGAGAATATATGAAACTTATTTGAAGATGCAAAGTTACTTTTGCCTGTAGATTTTCTACCTTCAATGGAGTTTTCAGGTTCAGATCATAATTTTTTGAGGTTGAATTTATCAACTTACAGGTTTTAACATGTAATATATTTGACAACAGTCCTGGCTGCCAAATCAGGCACATATTCAATAAATATGTATGATGTAATGTATAGATGGTGTAAGCAGGCTCTTGTTCTATTATTGCATTTAATCATTCAAACACCCTCTGGAATCCTGACTATTTTTGGTTTTGGATTATCAGGTATTTATTATATTGGAATTATATGAGATTGGGTATAAAGAACTCCTTTAGGACTGAGAAGCCTTAATTAGTTTCCAGTGTTGTCCCGGTTTAGCATAGGACTGACTCCTACAAAATGTGAATTGAACACATTATTGAACAATTTTGTTTCTAAAATAAAGCCATTAATTTCAATATCAACTACCATGTCACTTCTAGGTTTCTTAATATTTTTACTCTTACTTCATAGGTCATAGTTCCTAAGAACAAGGACAATCTAACACATAGCCACATAACATGTAACATTAGTAAAATTTAGAAAGGCTAACACTATATAATACTATTATCAAATATTCAGTCTGTAATTTTATTTCATCAATTGCGATTCATTTTTAAAATACTAATATCAATATGAATTTTCATATTCATGTTCAAACTTGAATGTGATAGCTCAATAGTAATAGTATGAATAAAGTGCTTTAGGACAGTTAATCTATGTATTAGTTCATTCATTTATTCAACATTACTAAATAACTATATTTGAGAATATAGAAAAGTAAGTTCCAGGGGTACAGCTAAAACATTCCTTACCTTGGAGGTCTCACAGTCTAATGGTGGTCCTGAAAGTAGGCAGAAAATCACAAATAGAAGAATATGTTATGATAAGAGAAAAACACGTTATATGGGCACCATTAACAGAAATGGGGAAATCAGGAGAAGATGTTTTGCAGATACTGAATTGGACTGTTCTGGTAGTATTCCACACAGGTGGAGACTTCCTACGGGCACTTGGACCTACAGATCTGTAGAGAGATCAAGGTTAGACCTATAGTTTCGGAGATGCCATAGAGAGGAAAAAGTTGAAATCTTGGAGGGGATACATTTCTTAAAGGGGAGAATATAAAAAATTGAGGACAGAAAATTAGATTGAAGACAGAGATCCAGAAAGTCCTGAGATATAAACTCATATAAGAACTGATTTCTTATAAAATATTTTTGACAGGTTATTTATTTATTAGAGGATTAGGCCATTGCAATTCATATGCTGGTGTGCCTGGAAACTCTATAATCTATCTGGATTAGAGGATTTGAAAATAGAAGTTTAAATTGGAAGTTAAAAAATCACTTTGACATTTTTTTTTCTGTTGAAATTATGATATGAATCACTATTTAAGAAGCTTTTGGCCTAAGATAGGTAACATCCGATAGATTTGCCTCTAATTATTCTATTACTAGAACTGCTGGCATGTGTATGTTTGAGACCTATTCTAGCACTATTGGATTCACCAGATGAAAAACACAAAGACCAGTTCAATCTAGGAGGTAATCAATTTTTCATGCTCATTATCATTTAGATAAGTCTTCTATAAAGGAATGGTTGCAGCATGACACATTTCAATACTGAATAGCACCTCATAGCTCTAGGGAGCTTACAGGAAGTCTTAAATGCTCCAGGTGAAAGTGTAAAGATCTTCAATTTCATAGTAAAAGAGAAACTTTGTGAAAACGAGAGCCAGAGAACCGGTATAATTTATTGCCAGAAAACTTTCGGTTTCATCAATATTTTCATGGTTGCTAAGTCTTCATCATTCTTTGTGTGCCTTCCGACTGTCCTGATGGAAAAAGAAAAGCCTTCAAAGATTAAATATTTTATCAAATCTTTTATATTTTGACACCATTTTGGACTCATTTTAATACTTTATGTTGAAAAAGAAAGGACATCGCATGTCTCTCTGCAAAATTAAAATGAAAACAGAGACCCAGTTACACTGGTTTCAGCAGTTTTGGCCAAATGTGAAACATTTGGGAGCCTCACAACGCAGGCCTGTAACTATGTCACCAGTGAGTGACCTCAGGGACTTGATAATTGGGAAGAGAAAGAATCCTATGATTCTGGATTTTTGTCAGTTTACTATAACATTCCTAGAGCTTACATATGAAATGGGAAATTCCCAAGCCCTCTTCTTTTATTCCAAAATGTTTAAGAAAGGTGTTGATAAGGCCTTCTAAAGAGTATGATATACAAAGCTATTTTATAGTTATTTTTAAAATAGCTTTTGGCCTTTGGGTCTGGCTACCAGGCCTACAAATCTCAGGGGATTACCCAGCGAAGTCTGCGCAGGTGGTGCACAGACACACGCACTCACATTAGATATATATGCCCAGGCTAGGGAATATGTAGCAGAAAAAAAAAAATCACCATTTAGAAATGCGAGGGCTGAAATGGGGCAACCAAGAAACACTGCTGCCTTCCCCTAATATCAGATTGCATATTTTTAAAGTATAGAAACTTTATTCTTTTCGCCATAAAAGCTTCTGGCAGTGATAAGCGTGGTTTCCAAGACTGTACATCACACCAGAAGAGCTCCAACTAATGTACCCGCCTTTAGTTTCAGCGGAGCTCATTAGAACAACAATGCAAACCAGCTGTCCCCTGGTGTTTGGAGAAGAAATAGCCAATTAACTGGCCATCATCCACCTGGTTCCAGATTTAACCATCTCCTTATGATCCTGTGAGAACAGCCAGTTTGCATGAATTCTAGTCATTAAATGCAAGCCGAGGGGCGAGGGGCCGTGGGGAGGATGGGTATGCTCTGCAGTGGAAGAGGGGAGGTGAAAGGCCATCTAGGCTTGGATGTTCAGAGGCAGTAATGGATTAATTAAGCAGGCTATTGACTTTAAAACTCTTCCTTATTTTGTGTATTCTGAAGGCTAAAAATATATTGTTTTTATAAATGCAAACATACAACCATTTTGTAATGCATTTATTTGGATTTTTCTCTTTAGCATTTGTGATATTAAAAGTGTGAACCACACATCTATACTGTAATTAACCATATGCCTATATTGGAATATTTAAAATTCCACTGGAATTCATCATTAAGGCTTTCCTTTGTGGATTTCTCAAATATGATTAACTCAGGAATAAAAGCAATGACTAGAGCCCTAAAGTCATGATTATTTTATCCTTTGGAATAAAGCACATAATTGGTATCTGACCATTTAGTCCCTGGAATAAAACCTAATGAGATGGCTCCTGGAAATGTTATAGGTCTACATCTTTCTGGAGGAATATCACATTCTCAATAGAGTTGTCAATAAAATAATCATTCCTGAGCACTGCCGACTGAAAAACCTGTTGTATTACACTTTCCAATCTCTTCAAAAATCACATTTTAAAAATCCATTTTGTTGCAAGATGACCAATCTCATCTGATTTATAAGTCGTGGCCTCAGAGGAAATATGGAATGTTTAGAGTCGAAGCCACGGATCAAATGTGCCAGGCTGGAAGCAGACACCTCCTGCATTTCGAACAGTTTCCAAGATGTGCTTTGGAATGTGTCAATGTTTAATTCATGGGCAGATGATCATTTACTTCGCAGCCTGACTACGGTATTTATTTTCCATTATAGGCTTATATTTTGGATTTACATAGACCTACCCCTTCTCTCTGGTCAAGAAAGCATATATGCATCTGATTATTTTTAAAAAAATCTTTTAAAAAACCATTTCATATTTTAATATAATTTCTTGAAATTTTACTTATCAAACTGATGTATTAAAATGATTGCATTTTAAAATGGGGTTTTCATCTTCTTCTCTGCCCTCATTCTTAGTAATGTTGCAATATATTGTAGAGAAAATATCAAGATTCCTCTGGCCTAAAAGTTGTCGCGGCCTGGAATGCACAAGCGATAGAGTTTTTCATGAAGTGTACTTAATGGAGTTTCTTTAGATCACTTGAGGGTTGTGTATTTTAATCTCCATAAAATTTTAAAGTTAGATATTTTCATCCTACCCATGACAAAAAGAAATAAAAAAACTTGCTGATTTTGTATTTCTATGACCTTGAATAAGAATCTGAAGAAAACAAAGCTCCCCAAATTATAGTTGGTACTGTTGTAATTAGCTAGTTATTAATAACTAGAGGCCTGGCGCATGAAATTCGTGCACAGTAGGGTCCCTAGGCCTGGCTGGCAATTAGGGCTGATCTATGGGGTGATCGGCGGGGTGATCGGGGCTTTCCTTGCACCCACCTTGGCTGGACTGGTGCCGCCGGCTCACCAGCCATGCCCCCTGCCACTGCCAGTCACCTCCCTCTGCGGGGTGACTGGCAGGGCGATTGGGGTGGTCCCTGCTCATACCTGCCTTGGCTGGCATGGTGCCGCCGGCTTGCCCGCCCCACTCCCCACCACTGCTGGTCAGGGCCTACAGCCTGGGGGCAGCTCCTGCATTGAGCGTCTGCCCCCTGGTGGTCAGTGCACGACATAGCACTGGTCGGTTGATTTGCATAGTAGGGTTTTATGTAGATAGATAGGAAAGGAGCAAAGGGGGAAGCCAGACATTATAGGTGTGTCATTTGGGCAGCTTCACCAGGAAGATACAACTTCACACTCCCTAGGGACCCTCCCACCCATTCCCTGTACAACACTGGGGGAAGGGATCCAACAAAGGGGAGGATGGACACATGTGTAGCGAAGTTGGGATGATGTAGGGTAGGTACTTGCTTGTCAATCTAGCTTGGGGAACCATGGATTGGCCAGAGTGGGCAAAGCCACTGCAAGCCAGCCAAAATTTGGGAATACATAGTCCCCTAAACCAGGGGTTCTCGACCTTGGCTGCACACCTGGGAATCTGTTTAAAATCCTGATTTCTGGGCCTCATCCTCTGGAAATTCTGTTTCTTTGTTATAGGGTGGGGCCACAACATTAGTAACAAAGAAACAGAATTTCCGGAGGATGAGGCTCAGAAGTCAGGATTTTAAACAGATTCCCAGGTGATTCTAATGTGCCTCCAAGGCTGAGAACCACTGCCCTAAACAAAAGAGTTCTCTCTCTTTTGACTCTCCAGTTCCTTTGGTTTTGCTTCTGCTTCCTTGAGTTTTTCTCTTTAGCAATTTGCCTGTGTTTCCCCCATAGCCATGTGGCTCTGCAGGCCCCACATGCAATGGACTGATGGACTACGGCTGGAAACACACACTGAACTAGCCTGATGCTGGATTGGACTGTGCCCTAACATGGAATGGAAACTTTGAACACTGGCTCTAATTTTCGCCCTGCTAAAGGCAAAATGGTACGAAGAGACAGAAACTCAGGGATTTAATTCCATGCAAATAAAAATCACTTGCTTTCCCATGCGAGTCTCAGAAAATTCTTTTTCTCAGGATATCACAAGAAATCCACCCCTACGAGCAACAGGTGGGACGGGAACCTCTCCCCCCCTGGTAACACAATCACAATATTTTAAAATTAACATTTAAAAATCCTTCTTCTGGACGGGGGTGGGGGGGGGTGTTTGCCATTGTGACTAGATTGGCTGACACTGGATTTGAGAAAGTGTGATCAATATCTTTTTCTTTTTTTAAATTTTGTTTTATTGCTTAAAATATTACAAAGAGTAGTACATATGTCTTCTTCCCCTCCCCCCCTTGTGTGATCAATATCTTAAATGATGTTTGATAATTCTCATTTCCCTTTCCGTCATTTATCACTCAAATCTCCTGTTCTTCAAGATTTCTCATCACATTACTTAGTGACTTCACCATCTGCTTGAAAACGACCCACTTCATTTTTTCCTTGGTCTTCTTCCGTCTTCTATGCTGTCAATCCTCCTAAAACTATGGCCTCGTACTACTTTCTTGATGTTCTGAAGTCTAGTCACCTTCATAACCACTTTGAGCTTCTTGATAAAAATTACTCTGAACATGGGTAAAGTCTGAAATTTTCTTTTATGGCAATAGTTTCCTTACTTTTGCAGTAACCTTTGCTTACTCCTGTTGATTGATTTATTTCTGCTCATTGTAACAGTCCAGTGTCTTTGTCTACCCCGCATTAACTGCTCCTTCAGGCTTAGTTTGTTTTCCCACTGGCCTTGATCCTGTGGTTTAACCATTACAACGAAGTCCTTACCAGGCTTAAAATTCCTCAGCTCACTTTACCAACCTCGGTGTCCTTGTTTTTGCTTGATGCTTACCAAAAATTGCTAGAGAAAGTCAGGATGTTACAGTGAGAAAATCTACACTTATTTATACTAGGGTAAAGACCCAAATCCCTAATAATTTCTGCAGGACCCTTCCCTTTGTGAGCTGGCTCAGTGTAGTGTCCCTCTACCCTGCTTAGGCTTGTGTTTCAGTCACGGTGGCCTTCTTGTAGTTGCTCAAACACATCCCTCTTCCCCTTGGTTAGGGGCCTTTATTTTTCTCTGAGTTAATTTTAACTGGTCAATAGATTGCAACTTAAGTATCACTTTAGATGGTCCTTCGATTAAGTCTCCTCATCCCTCTAGTATAAGAGATTATGCCTCTCTATCGGAGTTACAATTTTACATTTATTTTTGTGATTATATATTTGCTGTCATTTGGACGAAAACACAGACTAGAAGTGTTTTTGTTTTTCCCTCTGTATTCACTCAACAACTGTGCTGTGTTCCATAAATATCTTCCATGGAGTAAGCATAGTAAATAATTCGTAAGTGCCACTTTTATTAGTAGTAACTCCTAAAGCAAATTATATTTAGACATCTCCAACTATTAGAACTGTTTCTTTATATTGAAGTGACATATCTTTTCCTATGTTTGTTCCTTGGGGTTATACAAAGTAAATTGATTTCCACCGCGGTGTTGTGAAATATAGGATAGTGTAATAGAGAGAGCATTGCTTTGGAGTAAGATTCTGTTGAAGCTACCATAACTGGGGGCTTACTATGTGCTTGACACCATGCTTGTCTGTAAAGTGGGAATAACAATTGCTTTACCCTATTCAATTTAGAAAGTATTTGTTGAGCACAAATTGTGTTACTTACAGTGCATTAATATTTGGGCTAAAAGATGAATAACATATACTTGAGGAGTTTATAGTATATTGGAGAAGTACAAGAAAATATCTTAGGTGCGATTTTGGTTAGGAATATGGTTTACTAAGGAACTGACTTGATTTTTCCCATTCTCATAGTAATAATAATCATTCAGGAATGTATTGGGATTCATATTATTTCCAGTTTCTTGCCCCAGGTGAAGAGACAGATACATAGCCAGAGCTTCCAGAATAGTTGTGACCCAGAAAAGTATAAAGTTCTCCTGAGGATAGGGTTGGTGGGTGAAATTCTTGGAAGAATCCCAAGTTGTATCATTGGCCACTGGAGTCTTTGTTGGGGACTCATGGGCATGGAAACCTGCTTGCACCCTTCCCTCCCCACCACCTAGAACTGAACTGTGCTCCAGTCCTATGTAGTCTGCTGTGTGCACATGATTATTTTCCTTCATATAATTAGACTAATTTTTTTAAAATATATGTTTTTATTGATTTCAGAGAGAGGAAGGGAGAGGAAGAGAGAGAAAGAGACATCAATGATGATAGAGAATCAGCAATTGGCTGCCTCCTGCATACTACCTACTGGGGATCAAGCCCACAACCTGGGCATGTGCCTCAATCGGGAATCAAATTGTGACCTCTTGGTTCATGGGTTGACACTCAACCACGGGGCTATCTGGACAGGGCTAGACTAATTTTTATCCTTTGACTGTGTCTGATGGTATCTTCCTATTATTCCCTTACTCCTTGTATCAACCACAAAAGGAGATGCACATGTACTTTAATCATTTAAATATATGAGGTAAGTGATATAACGGGGAACTCTCATGTGCTGCAATGGGAATTTAAATTGGTACAACTTTTTTGAAAACTGGAATTGTCTACTAAAGTTGAACATTTTCATTTTTATGACACCGCATTTTCATATTTAGCTATATACCTAACAGAAGTGTGTCCATATGTTCACCAAAAGATATGCATGAGAATATTCATAGCAGCATTATTTGTTTTAGCCCCAAACTGGAAACTACCCAAATGACCATCAATAGTAGACTTGATAAATTTGTGTTGTATTCATACACTGAAATACTATAGAGCAATGAGCACAATTTACAACAACAAACTATACTATGGATGACTTTCACTGGATAAAATACATAACAGGCAAAACCAACTAGGTGTTAGAAGTCAGGATAATGACTACTGGGAGTAATTCTTAGAAGGGAGCACAGGGTGGCATTCCTGGGGTGCTGATTATCAGTTTGTTTTTTTAAATCTGGGTGCAAGGTAGTTTGTGAAAATTCATTGCACTTTACACGTATGGCCTGTGCATTACCTGTATGTGATTTTATATCTCAATCTGGAGCTTTAAAAGAGTTGGTTCTATTTTTTCTTATTGAACACAGGAATCATAAAAGCAGCTTTGGTTACAGGAATAAAATATGGAAATGTACCATGTAGGAAGGAAGCTGTCCTGTTACACATTGTAAATTGGCACTTGGTCTGAAAAACAATTGTCAAGCTAGTAGGGGGCATCTTTGAACTGATGTTCCATATATGATAATTGTCCCAGTAATTGCAGAGCCCTTGAGATGAACTGACTTGGAATCTACTTCTCTATTTTATCTGGTTATAGTTGCTATTTTTCTTTTACAATGTATCTGATAGTCTTAATAAGTATTTCCACTTTTATTTTGTAATGTGCTCTTAAGAAATGACAGAATTGATATTCTTGAAGAAAATTGCTAGCTGCTCCTTGAAAATCCTATAAAATGAGACATTGAAAAATGAATTAACTTTTTTTTTTAATTTTAAGGGTTTACTTGATTTGGTTCAGAGCCAAACTTGAAATGTTTATTTATTTATTTATTTATTTATTTATTTATTTATTTATTTTCCTCCTAGTTTTATTGAGATATAATTGACATACAACATTTACGTATACGTTTAAGGTATATAGCGTAACTTGATATACATATACATTGTAAAATATTAACATAGTATGTTAATTAACATCTATCACCTTATGTAGTTACAAAACATTTGTGATGAAAACTTTTAGTACCTACTATCTTAGCAACTTTCAAATATACCATATGGCATTTTAAAGTATAGTCATCATGTTGTATTTTAAGTCCCCAGGATTTATTTAGCTTTAACTGGAAGTTTGTACCTTTTGACTACCTTCATCTAATTCCCTCACACCCCAACTCACTCCCTGCCTCTAACAACCACAAATCGTATTTCTTTTTGTATTTTTTTTTTAGATTTCACATATAAGTGAGATAATACAGTATTTGTCTTCCTCTGACTTATTTTCCAGAGTTAACTTTTACCAAAAATTTATATATTAAACTCTAAAGTTATTGCATTCTTACATTTTCAGAAGATGGAATATTCAAAAGGTCCATGTAAAATTAGGAAGTAACAGATATTGAAGATAGTTTTTATAAACAAATGCATTTTTAAAAAATATATTTCTTTATTGATTTTAGAGAGGAAGGGAGAAGGAGAGAGATAGAAACATCAATGATGAGAGAGAATCATTGATTGGCTACCTCTTGCACACCCCACATTGGGGATGGAGCCCGCAGCCCAGGCATGTGCCCTTGGCCGGAATCGAACCTGGGACCCTTCAGTCCACAGGCCGATGCTCATCCACTGAGCCAAGCCGGCTAGGGCAACAAATGCATTTTCTTATCATACATTTTCTTGGTCACTGACCTACAGCAGATTGTTTAAATCTTGTGGGCCTGCCCTTGCACTTGTTAAAAGACAAACTGAGCCTTATTAAAAATTTTAAGAGTTTGAGCAAAAATTAATTTGAATTGTGCAGCATCCAATCTAGCTCTGAGGAGCTGTACAAAATGAAAGACTTTTATAGGCAGAAGAGAGTGGGAGCAAGGCAATTACACTGGCAAAAAAGCAGGTTGGTTAATGCAAAATCACTTCCCTTTAGGGGGTGGCAGGGATTTATCAGGCTGATTAACTAACTAGTGCTGAGTAGGTGATTCCTAAGTGACTGGTTTAACGTTTCATTTCTGGGAGAGCCTAAACCAGCCGTGGGCAAACTACGGCCCGCAGGCCGGATCCGGCCCGTTTGAAATGAATAAAACTAAAAAACAAAAAGACTGTACTCTTTTATGTAATGATGTTTACTTTGAATTTGTATTAGTTCACACAAACACTCCATCCATGCTTTTGTTCCGGCCCTCCGGTCCAGTTTAAGAACCCATTGTGGCCCTCGAGTCAAAAAGTTTGCCCACCCCTGGAAACTGTAAGTAAGTCTTGTTTTGATGGCATGCAGCTTAACATAAGTGACTCCATTTTGGGTCTGTTGTCTTGTTTTAAACATTCTCTTGTCTTGGACTCAAAATCTACATTCAGTTGTGAATTTTCACAACAAATGCCCATTTTATTTCAACAACTTCGGGCAATTTAATGGTTCTAAATGTGCATCTGAGTTGAATTGGTCAATTGAGGTTGCAATCTTTGACCATGGATCTTGGCACAATTAACTGGCTTACCATGTGCATAATCAACCTTATTGACCTAATTGGAGAATGGTAAACAAACTAACTTTCTGGAAACAGGCCTTCATTAGGATAAGATTACAGAGAGACTCATACCAAAGGCTTTTCAAGTTAGAGCTGGAGGAATCTGTCACTCATTGATTTCATTTCATTCATGTAATGCTCATTTAGCAAATATATTGAATGTCTACTCCACATTGGCACTCAATATATTTGCAATCTAATAATGAACAAGACATCTGGCTCAAAACACTCACAGTCTGATGGGCGAGGTTGTCTAGAGAAGAGTGAGCTGATTGCTGTGATAAAGATAGACACATTAGGCTAGGAGTATATTCTCTTTTTGTTGCGTGCAATGTGTGCTTCAGAATGTTATGTTCTATGCATCATTCACAAGACTGAACACACACTATAAAAAAATCTGTGCCAAAACCTTGTTAGAGCAGCAGTTTTATTTTTAAGTCTACATTCTGTTTCTTTGTTTGGAAACTTCTCATTAGGCCTTTAATTTGGATCTTTCTCTGTATTTCACCAAAAGTAATGTTAGGAAATATAATATTGGGTAAATGCATCCCTTTCTCCACTACTTTCACCTTGTGGTTAAGACACTTGGATGGTAAGAACAAGCAGATTGCCTTTTTCAGTTTATCTGTGCTTACATTAATATTTCAGTTTGGCAGGGCTTAAATTAATTTCTTAATCTAGAATAATAACCTAGCATGACCTACCTTCATAAATATGCCTTGCCCAAATAAGCAGTTGGGTAATGGGTAAATTCAGAAGATATATGAAAAATACTTTATACTCCCCAAATTTTAAGCTTTCAAAATGTTATACCCATGACAGTTGAAACATTTCCCCCCTTCATTTGTTCCTATATGTAACTGTCAACATAATCAAGACATCTATTATTATTTTTTAGAAATATATTTTTATTTCAGAGAGGAAGGAAGAGGGAGCGAGAGAAATATCAATGATGAGAGAGAATCATTGATCACCTGCCTCCTGCACGCCCCAACACTGGGGATTGAGCTTGCAACCTGGGCATGTGCCCTGACTGGGAATTGAACTGTGACCTCCTGGTTCATAGGTGGATGCTCAACCACTGAGCCATCTGGCTGGACAAGACATAGATTTTAATCACTCCAAAAGTTTCCTCTTTCTCCTTTGCCGTTAGCCCCATCCCCCAGCATCAGGTAACCTTGGATTTGATTTCTGTCAATACAGATTAGTTTTATCTGCTATAGAATAAGATAGTGTATTTTTAATTTTTTTTTCACTCAATGTTTTTGAGATTAATCCACATTACAGTGAATACCAGTAGTAGTCTGTTCCTTTTTATTGTTGAGCAGTATTCCATTGTATGGATATAATAATACAATTTGTTTACCCATTTATGTATTGGTGGGCATTCAAATTGTTTCCAGCATTAAAATTATGCAAGTTTCAGGTGTACAGTTCTATAATACATCATCTGTATATTGTATTGTGTGTTTACCACCCCAAATCAAGTTTCCTTTCATCACCATCTATCCCCCTATACCCTCTTCCACTGCCCCCACCATTCTTCCCCTTTGGTAATCATCATGCTATTTTCTGTGTTTATGAGTATTCCTCCCCTACCCCGCTCCCCGAATTCTTTCACCTTTTTAATCCAGACCCACAACCGTCTTCACCTCTGACAGCTGTCAGTCTGTTCTCTGTCTCTGTGAGCCTGTTTCGATTTTGTTTGTTTATTTTGTTCATTAGATTCCACATAGGAGTGAAATCATATGGTACTTTTCTTTATCTGACTGGCTTATTTCATTTAACATAATGCTATCCAGGTCCATCCATGCTGCCACAAAGGGTAAGATCTTATTTATTTATTTATTTTTTAGTGGCCAAATAGTATTCCATTGTGTAAATGTACCATAGCTTTTTTATCCACTCATCTACTGATGAATATTTGGGCTGCTTCCAAATCTTGGCTATTGTAAATAACACTGCAGTGAACATGGGGGTACATATATTCTTTCAAATTAGTGTTTTGGGTTTCCTCAAATATATTTCCAGAAGTGGAATTGCTGAGTCATAAGGCAGTTTCATTTTAAATTTTTTTGGTTAATCCTCACCCAAGGATTTTCTTTCCCCTCACTGATGTTTAGAGAGAATAAAAGAGAGGAAGGGAGCGGGAGAGAGATCAAGAGAAACATTGATGTGAGAGAGACACATGTATTGGTTGCTTCCTGCATAGGCCTGAACCGGGGCAGGGATTGACCTGCAACCCAGGTTTGCATCCTTGACCAGCAATCAAACCCAAGACCCTTTGGTGTATGAGAAGACACTAGGCTACATTGGCCAGGGCTAATTTTTAATTTTTTGAGGTAACTCCATATTGCCTTCTACAGTGGCTGCACCAATCTGCATTCCCACCAACCGTGCATGAGGGTTCCCTTTTCTCCACATCCTCACCAACACTTGTTTGTTGACTTATTGATGATAGCCATTCTGACAGGTGTAAGGTGATATCTCATTGTGGCTTTAGTTAGCAATTTCTTTAATGATTACTGATGTTGGACATCTTTTCATAGATCTATTGGCTATCTATTTGTATGACCTCTTTAGAAAGGTATCAGTTCAGGTCCTTTGCTCATTTATTAATTGGATTTTCATTTTTGGTGCCGAATGTTATAAATTCTTTATACATTTTGGATATTAACCCCATATCGGATGGATCATTGGTGAATATGTTCTCCTGTTCAGTGGGTGTCTTTTCATTTTGTTGCTAGTTTCCTTTGCTGTGCAAAACATTTTAGTTTGATGTAGTCCCATTTGTTTATTTTTTCATTTGTTTCCTTTGTCCAAGGAGATATATCAGAAAAAAAATATTGCTATGAGAAGTGTCTGAGATTTTACTGTTTTCTTCTGGGAATTTTGTGGTTTTGAGTATAGCATTTAAATGTTTAATCCATTTAGAGTTTATTCTTGTGTATGGTGTAAGAAGGTGGTCTAGTTTCAATTTTTTTCCATATATTTGTTCAATTTTTTTTAACACCATGTATTGGATAGACTATCTTCCCCACTGTATGCTTTTGCCTTCTTTGTCAAATATTAATTGACCATAAAGGCATGGATTTATTTCTGGGCTTCTATTCTGTTCCATTGATCTGTATGTCTATTTTTATGCTTGTACCATGATGTTTTGATTATTATGGCCTTGTAGTACATTTTGATATTAGGTAGTGTGATTCCTCCAACTTTGTTCTTTCTCAAGATTGCTGTGGCTGTTTGTGGTCTTTTGTGGTTCTATATAAAATTTTAGAATATTTTTTTCTAGTTCTAAGAAATATACCTTTGGTATCTTTATGGGAATTGTATTGGGTAGTATGGAAATTTTAATGATGTTAATGCTTTCTATCCACGAACATAGTATATGCTTCCACTTATTTTTATCTCCTTTAATTTCTTTCTTCAGTCTTATAATTTTATGAGTATAGGTCTTTTATATCCTTGGTTAAATTTATTCCTAGCTAATTTATTGTTTTTGAAGCAATTGTGAATGGTATTGCTTCATTAGTTTCCCTTTTTAATAGTTCATTATTGGTGTATAAAATGCAACTGATTTCTGTATATTTATTTTGTATCCTCTACTTTACTGAATTCATTTATCAGTTTTAGTAGTTTTTTTTTGGTGCTATTCTTAGGGTTCTCCATATACAGTATCACATCATCTGCAAATAATGATAGTTTTACTTCTTCCTTTCCAATTTATTTCGTCTTCCTGTTTGATTGATGTGGCTAGGACTTCTATCACTTTGTTGAATGAGAGTGGTGAAATGGCTTGTTCCCAATCTTATGGGAAATGTTTGTAATTTTTACCCATTGAACAAGACGTTGGCTGTGGGTTTTTCATATATAGGGTTTATTATGTTGAAGTATGTTCCCTCTTTCCCACTTTGCTGAGAGTTTTCATTATAAATGGGTGCTGGATTTTATCAAGTGCTTTTTCTGCATCTATTGATATGATGTGGTTTTTATTCCTTATTTTGTTTATGTGGTGTATCACATTTATTGATTTGCAGATATTATACCAATCTTGCATTCCTGGAATAAATCCCACTTGATCATTGTGTATGATCTTTTTAATGTATTACTGGATGCACTTTGCTAATATTTTGTTGAGGTTTTTAATATCTATATTCAGACATCTTGGCCTACAATTTTCTCTTTGTAGTGTCTTTATCTGGTGTTGGAATTATGCCAACTTTGTAAAATGAGCTTCGGAGTCATCCTTCTCTTGAATTTTTTGGAATAGTTTGAAAAGGATAGATGTTAGTTCCTCTTTGACTGTTTGGCAAAATTCACCTATGAAGCCATCCAGTCCAGGACTTTTATTTGTTGGGAATATTTTTATTACTCCTTCAAATACACTAGTTGTAATCTGTCAATTCAGATGCTCTAATTCTTCCCAATTCAGTTTTAGAAGAGTGTATGTTTTCAGGAATTTATCCATTTCTTCCAGATTATTTAATTTTTTGGCATATAATTTTTCATAGTATTTTCTTACAATCCTTTGTATTTCTTTGGTGTTAGTGACTTCTTCTCTTTCTTTTCTGCTTTCATTTATTTGGGTCCTCTCTCTTTTTTTCTTGATGAGTCTGGCTCAAGGTTTGTCAATCTTGATTATCTTTTCAATCTTCATTACCAGTTCTTTGGTTCATTAATCTTTTGCATTTTGTTTCGTTGTTAATTCTCACTTAAGGATATTTTTCCATTGCTTTTTTGAGAGAGCAGGAAGAAGGGGGAAAGGTAGAAGGTGGGAGAGAGATCATACTTTGCTTGTTGAAGAGTAAAAAGCTGAATAAAGCAGAATTTGGTGGAGATTGACAATATTCATCTTATTCCTTTGGTGCAAACCTCAAAATTTCCTCCAGACTATTTTCCCCTTTGAATCAAAATATTCTCAGAATCCTTTAGCTTTCAGACAAAGAATTAAGAGTTTTCATTAACTTCCCCTTTCCTCTAAGGAATGGGAAAGTAAAAAAAAAAAAAAATTCCCTTTGCATATTGCTTTGGAGTTTTGCTTTAAATGGAAAAATGTCCTGGTTCTCGAACTGCTTAAGATTTAGTTGAAATAAGTTTGAGGCCACCAGAGTTCTGAAGATATCAAGAGAAATATTTGAATACTCTTCTTTACAGTATTTGTGCATTTACACAGTGTTTATATGTTTTGTGTAGTATGACTGGTCTTAGATTTTCAAGATCTATATCTCTAAGCTGATGGTTATGAACTTCATTTATACTTTTCTGCTACCCTTTTGTTTTGTTTTTATCTTTGATTTATCATCAAAGTGTAATAATCATCTCAGAGGAATAAATAGCTCAGTAAAAAATGATCTGGTTTGTCTATTATTCAGGATTTCATAGAGAATCACAAAAAGATTTAGATGAAAAAATTCTGATGGAAAAGAGCGCTCTGCTTTTGCTACCCACTTCTGCAGTTGCTCAGAGACTTGCCTTATGAACCGAGAGTTGTTGTTTCATCCTGTTCCATCCGCTTCACTGGGGAGGAGCTGGGCAAGCATTAAGGTGAAAAACAGGGAGACACTGACGCTGTTTGTGGTTCTCTCTGCACGAAGGCAAAACACAACAGAAAAAAGAGTCACAAACCAGAACTGTATTTGGCTGGTATCTGTTGCTCCTTTCATCTTCTCCTTCCTTTCCTGCATTTAGATGTTTTAAAGTGGATTACCTTTAGCTTTGGGGTCCTCTTTATTTTAGAGAGCTAAGAGGAGAAGAAATAGTTGTTAGAGTAAAAATTTTAGGTCTCAACAGAGGCAGATCAGCAGCCTTTTAAAATTCACTTATGGTCTTTCCCATCTAGGCCATCAGGGTAGAAAAGAAGGATTCTGGGCAGAATCTGTAGGAGTTACAGTTGTATATGTGGTTAAGTGGTTCTTTGCTCTGGAGTGCAAGTTAATAATACCACATGAATAACACTGAGCTATTAAAAGTAATATAGCAAACCCGTATGACTACTTTTCCTTAGTAAATTCTTAAAAGTCCTTTTTTAAAACATTGAGATATATCATACTTCAGTAAACTGCACAGTTCAATCAGTATCTATCTATCTATCTATCTATCTATCTATCTATCTATCTATCTATCTATCATCTATCTATCTATTATCTATCTATCATCTATCTATCTATCTATCTATCTATCTATCTATCATCTATCTATCATCTATCTATCTATGTATCTATCTGTCATCTATCTATCTATCCATTATCTATATATCACCATCATCTATAATCTCCAAGTATGAAGAAACAGAACAAAAATAAATCAAGACAGAACATTCCTGGTACTGTAGAAAGCTATCTCATGACCTTTCCCAACCAATATTTCCCTACTCTGAGGTTTCCACTATTTGAACTTTTGTCCCCATAGATTATTTTTCTAATCCTGACCTTTATGTAATTGGAGTAATAAAATACGTACTCTTTTGCTGTATGACTTCTTTCATTTATCATTATATAGATGAGATTCATTCAAATTTCCTCTAATAAATTCCCCCCAATATTTCATTAAAATATTTAAACATACCAAGTCATTGAAAAAATTGTGCAATTGAGAACACACATACTAACCATCAGAATCTACATTGCTATCACTTTGCCACACTATTTATCCACCCATCAATTCAGTATTTGATGCATCTCAAAGTATGTTGCTGGCATCACCCCAGGCCACTTCTTTCCTTCAGTATATTCTTGGTATCTGAAAAGTGTTGGAAAATCTCCTCAAGGTGACAATTATTGGAATACAGTGCTTGAATTTAGGATTCCCTGTTCTAACATTTCATAATTTGAGCTTAAGCATTTTTATCTGGAAGAGAGGAGCTGAGGGTGGAAGCAGTTTTGATTGTAGCTTGTTTTTCTTTTGAGGTTGGGAGAGTAATGAGGGCCCTGAAGATCCCCAGGGAGGAAGTGGCGGGGGGGGGGGGGGGGGGGCAGAGGGGAGGGAGAAGGAAGAAGGGGTAGATTCAAAATTCAGAAAGTAGGAGGATGAGATGCAACAATGTAGGGAAAAAGGAATGAGGTGTGAGTTGTGCGTTCTGGTTACAGAAAATAAAACATAGGGAGTGGCTTCTTTCATTTAACCCTTAAGTTTGCCTTGGCGAAGTGCATTTTGTTTACAGGAAACTCTGCTGAAAGTAACAGGCGTTTAGTCAAAGCATAACAAATGCATATACTGGTGTACAGAGTTACTGAGAATGAAATACCTTTTCTCAATTTTTACTTTTAAGGTGAGTAGGCAAGTAGGAAAATATGCAATGTATTTCTGAAAGGAATGACAGATTGAAAGGGATTTTAGTGACCATCTTCTCTTGATTCAAATTTGAACACCTCGGGGAGCTTTTAAAAAACCACCACAGAGATTCTGATCTAATTGATCTAGGGTGAAGCCTGGACATTTGTATTTTTAAAAAGTTCCCCAGGCGATTTAATGTGTAAGATGGCTGCCAGAGTCAATCAGAGCCATGCATTTTTTGATTCATGCTTAACAAAATAAAGAGAAAGGGACCCCCCCACCCCCTTCAAACATACAATACAAGTTGCTTCCTTCGGTCTGATTGTACCAACTTTGGTTACATTCCCACCACTGACCAATAATAGTCATCAGGGAATACAATGCATTTATTGACTTAAAAAATAAATCAAGATGCCCTCCCGGAGTTACTTAAGTAAAGTCAGGGTTCTGCTAGGATGAAGGAAGAAGGGAGAGGATGTTGGATGGGTAACAAACAGTACGCATAAACACTGGGGGCAAAGGGCTGGGGATGACATCAAGAGAAAAAGACAAACAGAACTTTTATAAGTTTGGGGAAACAGACAAGTAAATAAATAAGTACAGCAAAAAGTCATGAATATCAAATAGAAGTGTAAACCACAGGAAGCCCCTTCCTTTTGGCGTGTGGGGGTGAGTGCTGGACAGGGAAATCAGTTTTGCTGCTTGTCTTATAGAGTCCTTTTCTGTGGTTGATACACCCTGCTGTTCAGTGGCCCTCAGGGAAGAGGATGGTAAGGGTATTTAACCTTCTCTGTCTTAGTTATTGCCTCTTCTGCCTCCCCCAAATAAATCCTGAATGTTTATAAACCTTGAAAATTTAAGAAGTTCTCTACTGAATGGTCCAAGTAATTTTCCCAAGCCATGCTGAGATGGGGAGAAATTCAGGTCTAGCTACATTATTCCCTTGAGCCCTATAAAATGAGGCCCCTTTGCCTAAACACTGAGGGCCTTCAGTGTTTAGGAGGGGGGAAGGGGAGGAAATGGGAGATTCTGTAATAATATGCCTAAACATGGAAGCCCATCTGTTTCCTAACTCTGCCTCCTCTTTTGTACTTTCTCTTTAAGTTGTTCCCTGTAGGTGTCCTCAGTCCCCTTCTGTTCTCCCAGATATATCTTGTCATGTTCCATGCTTCTCCCTTCCATCCTCTCAACTATTTGAGTCTTAATTCATTTATCCTTTCCTTGTGTTTTGCTGATTTCACTGCCTCCATTGTTTAGAGAATGCCTGAACATTCTCTTCTGCTCAGCTCTGCTGCCTTTGCAGAGGGTAGGAGTGAGGGTAAACCCATGAGTGGGTATAGCTGAGGTTAGGGAGAGAAACCATGAGGAGTTTGAGTGCTGGCTTTCTCCCCAAACCTGAAATTATTGCTTCTTTATCAGAGAATTGCTGTTTTCTTCCACATTATATAGGGATTAATATTATAAATATTAATTAAAACATTTTGGATATTTCTTCCTAATATTTTTCAGGAATGACTGGCACGCCTTGTCTGGCTTACAGTATAAGGCACCCTTATGAAAGCTCTTAACGAATGGGATCATACCCAAATAACTTCTCTTGAATCTCTAGATTGAGTTCATGACTAGTGAGTGAAGGATAGGAGTAGGAACTAGAAAAAATTATCTATAATCTGGCGATACAGGAAATTTCCAGGACCGGGCTTTAAAGAGTGAGTTTTATAGTTAATTAGAAAAGGTGTGAGGATTGGAGTTTTGGGGCTGAGGTACCAGTGGATAGAAAACACGGAGCCATAAAATCATGTAAGAAAATTTGTCCTTGAAAAACTGAAATTGTATTTAGATAATTCAGTGATTGTATCCTCAATCTTTCCTTTTTTAAAAAAATCCTGTATAAAATACTTCCTTGCGAAAACATTTTTAACTGAGTCTGGTATGGCAGTGCTCCCCCCAGTCTTATTTTTAATTCTTGACTTGATTCTGTAGGTTGGAATGACAAATTAAATTGGGTTTAATTACATTAATTCTTCCAGTTTAAAAATAAAGGTAGGCGATGACATGTTATGAATCAAAATCTTAAGAGTGGAGATGGGGATTGATGGGCAGGAGTACAAAGTAATTTTTGCTGAGGAGAATTATGGCTAATAAAGGATATTTGATTTTAGTTATGTCTTAATTCTTCATGTGTTAAAGTTCTAGGCTAAGAAATTAATTTCATATCCTGATGATTTCCCCAAAGTATCAATCATTATATGGTAATTCTCTTAAAGTCTGGGAATATAAAACTACCAGTCTTCCAAATTCTAAATATTAAAATCTGAGTGTAAGAGATAAACCAAAAAACTTACATACTTATATGCATGGCCCATAGACATGGGACATAGGGTAGTGAAGACCTGGGGGTGGGTGAGTAGGGACTGAGAGGAGGGGGGAAGGGGAGGCAATGGGAGATTCTGTAATAATATCGACAATAAAAATATATTTTAAAAAATCTGACTGCTTCTTTGCTGGCTTCTATTGCCTCTCATCCTTTTGTCTAATACTTTACTACTAAATAAAATGAAAGAAGATAATAGACACATTGCTCTTCCATTTCATGGAAGGAACAATTAAAATATCTGGAAAATCTGTTAAATTGGGGAGAGTTGAAAATATGTTCTGGCCTGCCTTTTGATGATAACAGAACATTTGAAAGAAATGTAACTAAAATAAAAGGAACACTTCCTCATCTCAGGATAGTTTCCTAATTCTGCATTTTGTGCCTGAAGCATCTAGTTGAAGGAGATGCTAAAATAATGTGAAGTGTGTAGGTAGCTGTGGTTAAAGACTGGACATTATTGGCTTAATGTTCTCTGAGATCATCAAAGGAAACTTTATCAAATTATGACAGGGGTCATTTGTTATTCTCTTGACCTCATAGCTTAAATTTTGTAAAAATTTGTTTATATTCTAGCTTTATTGCCAATTACATTAAATGCTTGACCCACCCAGTATTAACTTTGGAAGGGATTTCAGCCAACACTTTGATCATGTTCTTATTTTTACTCATGGGACAGGCTTAGAGAGTTGTAGGTAATTCTAATTGCATTTTGAGGAATAGATTTAGAAGTTAGGTAATATAATCATTGTTTTAACTTTCTTTGGTATAAATCACAGTTCTCTTTTAGAGAAGATTAGATTTGAAAAGTCAAAAAAGCAGCAAGTAAACCTGCAGGCTAAGGAAGTCTAAAGGAACATCACTAAAGCTAGGAAAAGTTAAATTTCAATTTAGAACATGGCCTTAAAGATGTCAGGTGGGGTAGCTGATAACCCAGTATGGATGGCTCTATGGAGTGGCTGGGAGAAAATGGCTAACCAAAGTAAATGCGACAAGGATAAAATTTAGTTTTCAGAAATCTTTCTCTTTCCTATAAATCTGCTCCACTACTGAAATTTAAGAATGCTCATTTGGAAATTTATGTTACATAGAACTAAAATGTGAAATGTCAATGATTTCAAGTTTCAATATGCAAATACCCTGCCAGAAATGTTATTCTCATGGAATTAAACGTATTTAAAGGAAATGATCCTTCAAGTGAGCTTATCTGGAGGGTCAATCTTTAGTGACAGAACAGTACAACGGAATGTTGCTGCATAATAAATTACTATAAATGTAGTGGCTTAAAAATAAATCCTTCCATTATCTCACAGTTCTGTGGTCAGAAGTGGGATGGGCTTCTCACAAAGCCAAGATCAAGGTGTTGGCTGTGCTGGACTACTCTCTAAAGGTCCTGGGTAAGACTTTGCTTCTAATCTCATTCAAGTTGTTCGCAGGATCCAGCTGTCATAGGTCTGAAATCCTTGTTGACTGCCAGCCAAGTACAACTCTCTGCACCTAGAGGCAACCTGCATTCCTTCTTGCATGGCCCTCTCCATCTCCAAAGCATCAAGTCCTTTTCATGCTTGGGCTCTCTTTAACTTCCCCTTCCACCATCATGGAGAAAATTCTCCCTTTTTAAAGGGATCCTGTGATTAGATTGGGCCCATCAGATTAATTTCCGTTTTTCTTTATAAGATAACTAGGGGCCTGGTGCATGAAGATTCATGCACATTAATTTCCGTTTTTCTTTATAAGATAACTAGGGGCCTGGTGCATGAAGATTCATGCACTGGGGGGTGGGTCCCTCAGCCTGACCTGCACTCTCTCCAATCTGGGAGCCCTCTGGGGAGTCCCCTCCAATCCGGGAGTTTCTGTCTGTCTTTGCAATCATATGAGCGAATTGTCTGAGACTCCAACCCAGTTTGGTTTGTTGCTCGCAGAATAATAGAGGCATTTATTTTTCTTTGCTTCATTGGTGGAGATTTCCTGGAAGTTTTAGAATATCTTACCTTTAATTTTTCCTAGACACTCTGATTTTACTTATGTCTCTCACCTTTGCTTTCCCTCCATCCCCCACTGCAACAGTAACTTGCTCCAGGCTCACTTTGCTCTATTGTCTAGGACAGGGGTCCTCAAACTATGGCCTGTGGGCCACATGCAAATACAAATATTGTATTTGTTCCCGTTTTGTTTATTTACTTCAAAATAAGATATGTGCAGTGTGCATAGGAATTTGTTCATAGTTTTTTTTTTTTAAAACTATAGTCCGGACCTCCAATGGTCTGAGGGACAGTGAACTGGCCCCCTGTTTAAAAAGTTTGAGGACCCCTGGTCTAGTAGATCCGTCTGCCAACAGAACTATGATTCCCAGAATTCCTGGTGCTCCTGCGCTCTTGGTTTTTTCACTGTCCCGCCCTGTACCCTGGCCGCTCTGCACATGCGCACTGCCTATGGGCCTGTCATGGTGATGTGGAGGGTGTTCCTGTCCTGCCCCGGCCACTCCAGGCCTATGCGCGGGCCTACAGGCTCAGGGAGGCCTGGGTCCCGGCGTCCTTGGGACCCAGGCTGTTTGGTGCTGGCATGCGTGCAAGAGGCCACCCTGCGCCCAGCTACTCCGTGCCTGTGTATGCAAATTAACCGGCCATCTTTGTTGGGTTAATTTGCATACACACTCCTGATTGGCTGGTGAGCATAGCAGAGGGATGGTCAATTTACATGTTTCTCTTTTATTATATAGGATATAGTTACAAGTAATATTTTACTATATTTATAGCTTCCACCTACCTTCAAAGGGGAGAAGTTTATGCAATGATGAAGGTCACTGGAGGCCATCTTAAGAGTTCTGCCCACCACAAGGAATTAATTTGGATTTCTGGAACCCAAATAATTATTTTCCTTTAAAATCCTAAGGCATATGGGGGTTAATGGGAAATGAGGACACATTTGTAATACCTTAACCAATAAAGAAATAAAAAAAAAAATCCGAAGGCATAAACAGACAAACAAACAAACAACAACAACAAGAAAAAGCCAAGGCATGAGTTAAAAATTAGACAAATCTTATATTCTGTATGTTTTTATACCTAAAGCATTTTTTCCAGAGCCATACTTTAAAGAGTTTAAGCTTTAAATATTTTAGCCCAATTTGATTTTTAGTTTAGTATGTATTGCTTTCTCATTATGAATAGATTTTAGTCATATATAATACATATACATAGATACATAATACATAAACAATATAAATTATTGCTGTTGATGTTTCTGTCATATTTTATTTTAATCTTTTTTCTGTGCACATGTGGTTATCATATATTTAATTTTCAGTCATATTTTTGGCCACACTATCTGCATTTTTTCATCTTTAATTTTCATTATTTTTATATCATAATCATTCTTCATACCATGTAATACTTTTATAGGCATGCTATTAATAGCTGCATAATACTGCTTATTGATCTGTTTAATTTGTGTTTTTATTAATATAGAACAATACCAACTTTCCAAAAATGGAAGCTATCCACTATATTTTAAAGATTCATGCTTCTACATTATTTCCATAGCAGTTAATTTTTTGGCATAATGAGTTTTCTTTACTAGTAAGTGGATTCATACTACTTTTTTGTCAGTCACACATCAGTACAGAAGGTAGGAAGTTTGGTAGTGAAGATTTAAACTTTTTCCTTATACGTTTTTCTTTATTTCTTTCTTTAGAATGTTATGGTTAAAATTTAATCAATCTTTGATTTGTCCTTGAATGAAACAGATCCGTCCCATAACAGCAAATTAAAATATGTGGTTTAAAGTAATCTTTACTTCAATTGCAAGCAGAAAATAAATAATGGGTCTCTAGAAACAATTAATTGCTCAGCATTAGGTTTCATTGACATTTAAAGCAAATTTATTTTTGTATTATGATTGTATTCTCCATTATTTGAGAGTTTCAGATGTATTTCAGTTTGTGGAGATTCTATTGTCAAGCTGACTATTATTTGTTCAATCTTAACTTTATTAACTTCAAATAAGAATATTTTTAGTGAAAAAGACTTATTCTTTTTTAAAAATAATCTTATTGTTGAGATTATTACAGATGTCCCTCTTCCCCCGCCCCACCATTGCCCCCCTCCACCCAGTTCCCGTCCCACCCCACCCTAGGCCTTTGCCACCCTATTGTCTTTGTCCATAGGTAATGCATATATTTATATAAGATCTTTGTTTAATCTCTTCCCAGTCCCCACCCCCTTCCCTCTGAGAATTGTTAGTCTATTCCATTTCCATGCCTCTGATTCTATTTTATTCACCAGTTTATTCTGTTCACCAGATTTTTTATTTGTTTATTTTGATTTTTAGATTCAATTGTTGATAGGTATGTATTTGTTGCCATTTTTTTGTTCATAATTTTGATCTTTTTCTTCCTCGTCTTAAAGAATACCCTTCAACATTTCATATAATACTGATTTGGTGGTGATGAACTCCTTTAGCTTTTTCTTATCTGAGAAGCTCTTTATCTGACCTTTAATTCTAAATGATAGCTTTGCTGGGTAGAGTAATCTTGGTTATAGGTCCTTGCTATTCATCACTTTGAATATTTCTTGCCATTCCCTTCTTGCCTGCATAGTTTCTGTTGAGAAATCAGCCGATGGTCATATGGGCATTCCCTTGTAGGTAACTAACTGCTTTTCTCTTGCTGCTTTTAAGATTCTCTCTTTGTCTTTAGCCCTTGGCATTTTAATTATGATGTGTCTTGGTGTGGTCCTCTTTGGGTTCCTCTTGTTTAGGAGACTCTCTGCTTCCTGGACTTGTAAGTCTATTATTTTCATTAGAGAGGGGAAGTTTTCTGTCATTATTTCTTCATACAGGTCCTCAGTATCTTGCTCTCTCTCCTTCTCAGGCTCCCACAATGCAAATGTTGGTACATTTGAAGTAGTCTCAAAGGCTCCTTACACCAGGCATGTCAAACTCAAAGGCTAACTCAAAAGCTAACATAAACAAGGTTTAAGTTTATGTGGACCACAAAAAAACAAAAGCTTTAATTTTCATAGAAATGTATGTTTATTTTGATAGAGACATGCTGAATACAAAGGACTGAAACAAATGAGTAATCATTAACATAAAATAATAGAACATTTTAATAAAAGTTAATATTTTTTTCTTGAACATGAACTTATCAGACACTGAATAACTGCACAAATTAATAAGCATAATGCAAATAAACCTATGTTTTGTGTTCTCCGAAAGCAAAATATTTCCTGTTGCACACACCAAACAAGTCAGTACAAGACTAATGATGTGGCAATTGGCTGCTAAAATATTAGCTGCTAGTAATAGTGGAGAGAAATGGTGTGCCTGCTTGTAAGGCAAGTAAGGGAAATGAATGCAACACGATTATAGTAATCAGTCATTAGTGAATGTTATAGTTCATTATTAATTAATTGTTATTAATTAGTATAACAGGATATTGTAAAAATTAAGTTATGAAATTTTTATTAAAATGTTTCTTACATACCATTATATTGGTTGGGCCACAAAAATATTTATCGTGGGCCACATGCGGCCTGTGGGCCACGAGTTTGACATGCTTGCCTTACACCATCCTCACATTTTTGGATTCTTTTTTCTTTTTGCTCTTCTAGTTGGGTGTTTTTTGCTTTCTCATATTTCAAATTGTTGATTTGACTCTCAGAATCCTCCACTCCACTGTTGAATCCCTGTAAATTATTCTTTATTTCAGTCAATGTAGGTTTAATTTCTGACTGGTCCTTTTCCATTTTTTTGGAGGTTTCTAGAAGATTCTTGAGTAACCTTTTTACCATGGTTTTGATATCCAGTAGTATGCTCTCTTTCATTTGCAACATGCCTCCCTATCTCCACATTTTGGCTGTTTCCCTGTGTTTGTTTCTATGTATTGGGTAGAGCTGTTATGTCTCCTTGAGTTGGTAGAGTGGCCTTGTGTAGTAGGTGTTCTATAGGGCACAGTGGCTCAGCCTTCCCTGTCACCTGAGCTGGGAGCTCTGGGTGCATCCCTTTGTTGAGACTTGATTGCTATTGGTGTCACTGGGAAGAATTGACCTCCAGGCCAATTGGCTGTGAGAACCAGCTGTGACTACAGTGGGAGAGCTGCTGTGCAGGAGATACCCGTATGGAGTAGGACTTGCTTCAATGGGGCTTTGGTGCTCACTGAGTCTGCCCCTTGAGTATGTTGCTTATGTATGTGTAGAGTTGTAATCTGGTCTGACACTGACCACTGGGTACATTGGCTTTTGGGTCTCCAGGAAGATGCAGAGCCAGCCACTGTGCCACTGAGCCCCAATCTGCACTGGTTTTCACAGTCTGGACTTCTTTTCCAGCTCGGGGAATCTGGGCTGGGGGTCTGGTGTGGGGCTTGGACCCCTTGCTCCTCAGGGTGGCCTCCGCAGATATGATCTCCCTCCAGATTAAAAAAGAGGGTCACGTGGCACCTCCTACCAGTCTCAGTGTGTTTTCTTCTTTACTTCTTTAGCTGTAGGACTTCCATTTAACCAGCTTTCAAGCAGTTCTGGATGATGGCTCTGTATCTTAGTTGTAATTTTGATGTGATTGTGGGAGGCAGTGAGTATAGGTGTTTACTTATGCTGCCATCTTCCAATTCCTCAAGACTTATTCTTTACTAGAGGCCTGGTGCATGAATTTGGCCTGTGGGATTGGACCGAAACTGGCTCTCCGACATCCCCTGAGGGGTCCTGGATTGCAAGAGGGCACAGACCAGGCCGAGAGACCCCACTGGTGCACAATTGGGGCCGGGGAGGGGTGCGGGAGGTTGGCCAACTGGGGAGGGACCGCAGGAGGGCTCCAGAGTGTGTCTGTCCCATCTCATTCAGTCCGGATCTGCAATTGGCCAGACCCCAGCAGCAAGCTTTACTACCAGTTGGAGCATCTGCCCCCGGTGGTCATTGCATGTCATAGCAACTGGTCGACTGGTTGACTGTCTGCCCCCTGGTAGTCAGTGCAAGTCATAGCCAGTGGTTGAGAGGCCTTAGGATATCATTAGCATATTACACTTTGATTGGTTGAACAGATGACTGGATGACCAGAGACTTAGCATATTAGGCTTTTATTATATAGGATAATATCCATGGGTTTTTATTACCTTTTTTAAAAAAATATATTTTATTGATTTTTTACAGAGAGGAAGGGAGAGAGATAGAGAGTAAGAAACATCGATGAGAGAGAAACATCGACCAGCCGCCTCCTGCACATCCCCCACTGGGGATGTGCCCGCAACCCAGGTACATGCCCTTGACCGGAATCAAACCCGGGACCCTTCAGTCCACAGGCCGACGCTCTATCCACTGAGCCAAACCGGTTTCGGCGGTTTTTATTATCTTAAAGGATTTTTATTTCTCACATTAATTTTGAAAAAACTATGATGATATTGTTAATGTTATTGTTTATTTTATTAAACTGGTAGTGTTCTAGATTTGATAGTTTAAACATTGTGAATCTGTCATTGTTTCAGAAAACTTTATGGAATCACAATTTTAATTGGACTGCCAACTCTTATGAGCTTCATTTTCACTTCAGACTCCACTTGCTCTGATGCTCTGATTTAAAACTAAATTAGGAGCACACAAATATATTTTCAATCCACAATGACCTCACTCCCCAAAATAGATTTCCAATGAAGAAGAGGGAGAACGCTCTGATTCTTTTATCCTAATTGCTTTTAGCTTCTGCAAAGGCTCTGTTTTGTCCAGGTGGTTTGTTTGTTTTTTTCTTGAGCATGTTGTGCTTTCCAAATCTCTTGAAATATTTACAGATGACGAGTCTGCAGCCAAAAGCAGTCAATAAACAGCACCTGCAGAAATTAGACTTAGTCTAAGTTTAGAGGTTGGAACTGAGAACTGGTGGTTTGGAAAGGTTAGGAAATATGACGTTTGGAGGAGAATTTCAGATATTTGACATAAAAGCTTGCATCATACTTATTAGTATAACTTAATTGCTAGATTTTATACAGTATATTTTGTTATTTTAGTATAGTTTCAATTGTTTTTAAATGTGACATGTCAGGTTACCAAGCTTTTTGGTAATTAAAAGATTTTGTAAATGCTACACATTTGCAGAACTGTACCTTTAAGTTAATGTGGAGCTGAAAGTAAGGTTTCCCCATAGCTATTACCCATCAGGGTCAGTTGGTTTTTGTCTCTGCTTGCATCCTCCATCCAGTGGTGTGCAAAATGTTTAATAACTGGCTTGCAAACACAAATAAAGGAAAGCCCTGATTTGTAGCATTTGCTGATTTCCATGTAAATATTTCCTCCATGGCTGATTTCTAGGTACCAAAGATTTGACTGCCAGTTTGTTAAATTTCTGAAAATCTAGTAATTGGCTGATGAGCTGGTATAATGAGCTGGCGTAGCTATGCACTGCTCTAAGTCCTCTACAGCACACCACTGTCTGGATCTGTATTATCTCCTGACATGAACGTGCCTGTTTCAGACATTCACACTGCAAAAATTTTTATCTTTTATGCATCTCGGTATTTTTTTTTTTAAATGTTGCTATTGTGTTAGATTCATGGAAAAGCTGAAACTTTAAGAAGTTTTTCATGCTTCTAATTTTTATGCAATAACATTGCCAATAGTAACTGCATGCCTTTGAATGGGTCCTTTACATTGAGAGCAAGGGATCCTATTTTTAGGGAGAAAATAAGGTTTGTTATTCATTCACCACGCCCTACTCAGAAGAAGTAAATGAATGTGTGTGAGAGAGGAAAGGGAAGAGGAATTTTAAGCTAAAAGATAAAACCTAGTCTAATGTTATTTATTTCACTTTATAGCGTTTGCATGAGCGTCTGAAGTGTAGGTACTTTGTTCCTGGCAGAGAGTAGGTCCTCAAAAAAGTGTGCTGAAGGATGCGAGGCTGCTTGCCTGGCCCGAAGATGGAGAATCTTTGGCTTTTCTAGAAGTTACAGGAGCTTTCTGAAAATGTTTTACTGAGAGGTCTTATGATAGCGAAGCAGAATAAGAGAAAGGCAATGATGTGAAAGTGGCATTATCATCCCCCTCTCATTGCTCTTGTAATGGACTAGACCTGTAAGAGTTTTGGGGCTTCAGTCCTCAACTGTGATTGAGGTCACATAAAAGCAAAGGACATGGTGAGTGAGAAGTTTTGAGCCTTTTAGTCAATCCTGGCAGGAGAGAATGAAGACTACCCAAATTTCCATTCTCTTGGCTTTACTAATATGCTGTTTACTTAATAGTATGTTTCCTTTTTATAGAACTGGTATTTTGGGGTGATTGTGATTTACTTCACCTGGACTCCCAGAGACATGCTTGTATTACAAGAACCTTTCCAAGGAGATTGAGGGATCTCAGTGATCATCAAAGCCATGGCTGACATTTAATACAGGGAACACATGAGCCCCTTTCTATTCACTTTGAAAGATAAAATTAATTATTCTTGTGATACAGGCAGCTCAGTTGTTTGCTTGAGCTGTGGCCTTCACCATGATTATTTAGTTTTTTTCTTACAATTTAAAATTCAACGGAAGTGGAATTTTTGTGTGCATTTACTATAATGGGAAAACTTGAAGTTATGCTGGCATGAAAAAATGTAGAAATTCTTACTGTATTTGGTTATCAGAAACAGTTGCATATGCCATCAGAATTGGGTTGATTCCTGGTTATTGAAACATGAAAATAGTCTTTGCTAATTTCTCTATTCCTTAGGAATGACTACAGGGTCACCAATTCAAGCCAAGGCAAAGATGCACTAATTAAATCTGAGGAAATAGATTAAGTTGTGACTGAGTTAGTAAAGTTTGGAAATAAATGGAGCTTGAATAACACAAACGTAATCATGTGGGAGATTGAAGTTGTCAATATATATGTAATATTCTTAAACTTAGAATACATTTCACATATTTCAAACTCATAAAAATGGCTAGTCACTTTTAACAGCTTTATTGAGGTATATCTGACATTCAGTAAAGCACACATATTTAAAGTGTAAGATATAATACAACCCCTGCCCCCACTGTCCTCAAGCAACTATTGAAGTTTGAATATTCTTGAATTTTATATAAATTGTAGTCTTTTTGTCTGCATCCTTTCACTCAGCACAGTAATTTTGAGACTAAGCTATGTTTTTGGTAGGTATTATATTTCATCACTTTTTATTGCTAAGTAGTACTTCATTGTCTGGATATGCCAGTTTACTTATTATTTCATCTGCTGAGGGACATTTAGATTGTTTCCAGTTCTTGGCTATTCCACAAACAGCTGCTATGGAATTTTGTAGGTGATTTTAGGAATGGGATAGTTAGATCATATAATAGGTAAATGTTGAAATGTTAAAAACTGTTTTTCAAATTGGCTGTACTATTTTACCTTCCCACTAGCAGAGTGCAGGCGTTGCACTTGTTCTTAATCCTTACTAACGCTTGGTATGATGAATATTTAACTTTGGTCATTCAAATAGATGTGTAATGGTGCCTCACTTCTCCCAGTCTTGACAGACCCCGTGTAGCTGTGTAGGAAATGAATCACGTCAATGGTTGCCTCTCAAACTTTTGTGATTGTCCAAGGTGCTGTCTTGTAGTTGAAGGTCTGCCCAAACATGTTAGTGTGCCTGAAGCATGGGAAATGTGCATGTGGCTATGCAAGCTCCCAGAGGACTATTAATTCCTTCCCCTTCAGCTCCCTGAGTCAGGCTAGCTGGGAGCCAAATCTTGAGGAAACAGCTGGGAGAGTCAGGATGCTAGCTAAGCTGCCTGGCCCCTACCAAGGAGAAAACAGGCGCTGAGTGTTTTTTTTTGCCTCCTCACTCTGTGCTCCAGAGGAAAGAGTCACTGGGAGAGCCCGTGCTCCCAAAGAGCACAACCAGTTTGTTTGTGGGATCCCGGAGCATCTGCGAATGCTGAGACCCATCAGCTCCCAGATAGGTGACCTGGGAGTTGGTCTCTTAAGTGAGAGCCGTAACCGTTGGGGTACTAGATATGTGAACAAACTCCTTCCAGGGAGAAGCCAGAGACTAGGTTTTACTGTTCAAGTGAGCTGGTGGAGACAATGGTGGGTGTGTCTATCAGCTCTTTCATGCTTCCAGGAGGATCCCAGTCATTTCTCATATGCCAGCTGACTTGAAGTGGTAACCTCAGGAAGCAGTTGGGAAAGTCTGCATTCAAAGGTACTCCAGGGAAAAACCGGCAGAGGGCATTTTTGCCTGCTGCACTGCGCCCTGAGTGGAGTAGGGGAGCTGCAGGAGTGTTTATGTGCCTGTTTGAAAACCGATTTTCTCCCCTGATTAATATGGTCCTGTGGGACTCACGAATGCTGAACTTGGTTGGCTATCAGGGCTAGGTGATTTGAGGGATCATCGCTTGAGTGGCAGCTACAAAATTTGGGGAGCTAGATATGTGGACAAGCTTCTTCCAGTGAAATACTGTGACCTGGTTTTATAGTTGGAGCAAACCAGAGGGAGAAGGCGGTGAGAGTGCCCACTGGCTCTTTTGGACTCTGGGGAGTACCACAGTCAGTTCCTAAATGCCAACTAATTGGAGACTCCAATTAGTAGCTGGTAAAGTGTACAGTCAAACCCCCGTCAGGGAAAAACTGGGAACTGTGTGTTCTCTCTTCTCTGAGCGAAGGGGTGATAGCCATGGGAAATAACCATGTTCCCATTTAATGATTGTTTTTTTGTTTGCTATAATCCTGTGGGCCTTGTGATTGCAAGCCCTGTTGGCTTTCAGAGCTATATGACTTGGGGTATGTTCCTTAGGTGGCAGTCTTAAAAGTTGGGGTGCTATATGTGTGGTTCAAGCCCTTTGCTCCTCAAAGTGGAAGTTTGGGAGTTCCTTCCCAAAGGAACCTTGTAAGGTGCTGTGCCAAGGGTGAGGTTTTGGGTGAGATTATGTCTCAGCCTTTCCTACCTGTTTGTATGTGGGTATCTTTTTATTCGCTCAATGTGTAGGAGTCAATTCATTTCTGGATTTCTCTCAGAGGGCCTAGCTATGTATATTCAGCGCATCTGTGGAGGAGGGAAATTCAGGCACCTCCTATGTTGCTATCTAGGGGATATCCTAGTCTAAAGCCCTTTATTAATTTCTGGCTCTGCAAGATGCTCCTTATGCCCAAGACCTGGGAGAATACCATGTGGACATGAGGACAGAGATCGGGGTGATGCCTCTCTAAGTCAAGGAATGCCAAAGGTTTCCTGCAAACCACCAGCAGCTAGGTGAGTGGCATGGGACGGATTCTCCCTCACAACCCTGGGAAGGAACCAACCCTGCTGACACCTTGATCTTGGGCTTCCAGCCTCTAGAAATGTGAGGCAATAAACCACGCAGTTTGTGATACTTTATTATGGCAGTTCCTAACAATTTTATAAAGACCCCAAGATCTGAGTGCTGGGTGCTTGTTGCTACTGAGATGTCATTGTTTCTAAGCCCTCTCAGTGTACAGGCTAGGAAATATATGTATGTACACTAACCCATATATGTAACCAAACATCTGTGATTGTTTCTGTATCACTTTTCTTAAAAGATATTTTCAGTAGGCATAGAATTGTAGATGGACAATTTCAGCACTTTAACGATATTGTTTACTCTCTTCAGCCTTGCATTGTTTCTGACAAGACATTGGCTGTAATCTTTACCTTTGTTCCTCTGTATCTCATGTTTCTTTTTTATCTGTCTGCTCTGAAGATTATCTCTTTATCATAGCTAGTTTTCAGCAACTTGATTATCACGTGCTTTGGTGTTTTTATTCCTTTTCATTTTTTCATTTTTGGCATTTCGGGTTTGCTGAGCTTCTGTAGTTTTCATAAAATTTGGAAATGTCAGCCATTATTTATTAAAAGTTTTTATACACTTCCCCCCTCTTTCAGAAACTCCAACTCTAAGTATATGATGCCACTTGAAGTTGTCTTTTATTATGTATTCAAGTTTACTAATATTTTGTATTGTCATGCCTATTCTGCAATGAATCCCATACAAATTATTTTTTTGTTTTGGATAATTTAATTTTCAGTTCTAGAAACTTGATTTGGGCCTTTTATGTATCTTTATGTGTCTAATTAACATGTGTAATTTTTTTAGATTTTTGAACATAAAATAACTGTTTTAATGTTTTTGTCTACTATTTCTATTATTGGTGTCATTTCTAGGTTGGTTTTGATTGGTTAATCTTTTTCTCCTCAATATAGGTATTGTAATGCCTTTGCATGCCTCATAGTTTTTGGTTGGAAGCTACTCATTGTGCACTTTTTTGGGTCTAACTTTTTATGTTCTACTTTGTTTTGGGATGCCATTAAATTACTTGGAAGCAGTGATACAGTCTTATTTTTAAGCTTGGCTGGGTGGAAATCAGAGCAGTCTTTGCTTATGTTCCTCTTTCTCTATTTGCTGAACTCCTGTTCATCCGTTAAGACTCAGTTAAACATTACATCATTCTTGACCTTGCCAGGATGATTTGTGTCTTTTCTCATTTCAAGTTACTAAGCCCTACTCTCTTCTTAACACTCTTTGTGCTTTGAGACAAATTATTTGAAAGGTTACTTCTTTCATGACATTCCCCCAGCCAAAGTAGAATTAAACTCTCATTGCCTTGGATACTCTGTATGAATTCTATCAGAGCATGTGTGACACACTTCATTTTTGCTTACTTGTTTGTTTTATGCTTCTGTCCATTATTAGACTTTAATTCCCATGAAAACATTGAAGATTTCTCATTTTTTGTGTTCAAAGCGTGGTACTTGGCATAATGGTACTTCGGGGACTAATAAATGTTGGTTAAATAAATTTAGTGTTCTTAGATTTTTTATATTTTCTTTTGAATCAGGTATTTGTTATATAAGATCATAGTTTTTTAAAAAAAGTAATTAGTTTTCATTTAAAACTTTATTATTAATTTATAATTTGATGCACTATTGTCAGAGTGTGTGGCCTATATATTATACCCTTTAAAAATGTATTGAGAAGGGGGAAGGGGGGAAATGGAACTATCTGTAATACTATCAACAATAAAAATACATTAAAAAATGTATTGAGTATAAAGATAAGTTAAAAAAAATTCCAAAAAAGAAAAAATAAAAGGTATTGAGTTTTCCTCTGAAGCTGGAATTAAAACATAAATTTTACAAAGTTTTCAAAATACCATTTACTTTTTATAAGCAGCCAAGAGATGATTGAAAGAATAATGTATTCTTTGTAGAAAATACAGCCTGCATGTGTTTAAAACATTGTTAATTGTCCTTAAATATACATTTACTTATGATGCCAGAAGCTAACAGGAATGTATCTCTCAATATCTCCTTGTATTTGTATTAGGCTTTGTTTGATATGTTTTAATGTGTTGATATTTAGTGCATGATGGTTCATGTCTTCTACCTCTTTATCAATATAAAATGATATTGATAACATCTTATTTATTCATTAGCTTATATTTTTTGGCCTGGGACTCATATGTTAAGATGATACTGACTGCATTTAGGAAAATTACTGCCTATACTTAGGTGACAGTGAGAAGTTACCTAACTTGGAAATAAGATTGGCCTGTGAGTCTTATGTTTTAAAATAGGCATAAGAGTTTATAGCAATGATACAGAATGTTAAGTTAAAGAGAGGGTGGCTTTGTAGCTAGAACATCCTTATTAAACAATATATATTTTTATTGATTTCAGAGAAGAAGGGAGAGGAAGAGAGAGATGGAAACATCGATGATGAGAGAGAATCGTTGATCAGCTGTCTCCTGCACAGCCCCTATTGGGGATTGAGCCCACAATCTGGGCATGTACCCTGATTGGGAATCCAACCACAACCTCCTGGTTCATAGGTTGATGCTCAACCACTGAGCCACAATGGCTGGGCAGAACATACATATTATTGTGTTCTTAATTCTGATTCATGTTTTATTATTCTGGAGCACATCTCAAATCAGAGTTTATGAAACAGTTATATTAGGCAATAATTTGCACTAAAAAAAGTTTTACTTTAGCAATGTCTTTTCTTGTGTATTTTTACAGACCATTAACTGCTTGATTTAACAGCTTAGCAGAGAAGCCCTGAGCTGAAATGTCAGAAAAACAATTACTGATTTATTGAAAATGGAATTGAAGCCTCGCTAAAAGTATAATGACCATGTTGGAAATATTTTGTGATGGACACTTCATTTACTTATTACTTTTAGTATATCTCACTGTCACATATGGTAAGGTACATTTGGACCAGATTAAACAAACTAGTCAATGTTTGAGTTGGCTGATTTGGGTATCTATGGTTCAAACTTAAAAATAAATGCTCATAAAAATATAATAGTAGTACCTTATATTACTTTGTATTAGTTCATTAGAGTACTATGGATTGTTAAATACTGCTTATTTGAAGAGAATGGAATAATGTATTTTTTCTCATTGTCAATAATCTAAGAATAAAATATGATGCAAATATCTGCATTTTCACTATAATTGGCCAGTAATTTTAATGAACACTTTCAAGTTAGAAAAATAATCACAGTAAATAGTCATCTCTGTGTCCACAATGCTATCCCACTGCTCCAAAAACACTTCTGTGAGACCTCCAGTCATACAATGTGGATCAGTTTTTTTTATTTTCACTCCTCACCCAAGGATAGTTGTTTAAAAATTGTTTTTAGAGAGAGAGTAAGGGGGCAGAGGGGGGAGAGAAAGAGAGAGAGAGAGAGAGAGAGAGAGAGAGAGAGAGAGAGAGAGAGATTAATTAGTTGCCTTCTGTACCCACACTACCGGGATCAAGCCTATGCCATTTCAGAGCACAGGATGATGCTCCAACCAACTGAGCCACACCACCCATGGTGGATCAGTTGTTTTTTAATGCCAATACTTGTCAAGAATGAAAAAAGACCCAAAATTTGAGATGGGATTTAAAAGGTAGAACTTGGTTAAAAAGAACCAATATAAACCAATACAAACAATAGTAATATAGTATTTAGTAATTAGGTTTAAGGTAGCCCAACTCTGAAATATAGTCACAATTCTCAGAAAGAATAGAGACAAAAACTCTGAGTAAATCATTGACACAAAGGTCATGCATCAAAGTCTATGTATTATGTGTTTAACTCTACAGTGTCTCTATGCTTTCACTTAGAGTCTGTTTCTGCATTAGACAAAGCATTAACAAATGTTTTGGAAGTTGGCAGAGTTAATAAGTAGTTAAGAGAATTAAGAAAATATAGTGGCTAGCTTGATGGCAAGGGGATAGACACCTGTAAATGTAGATACATAAATTAAGGGTGCATTTATTTTGGCTCTTCGGTGTGCCACATGAATTTTTAAAACATGCAATACCTGACTATTTAGGGACACTGATGTCTTTTCCTTTAGATTGTCAAATAAAAAAATGACAACAGCCAATAAGACAATGGTTTCCTGGTGTCAGATTGGCAAAAACATAACTTTTTTTTGTGCCACAGAATTTTAGTAATTATTATTATTTTTTAAAACAATATGTTTTTATTGTGTTTTTTAGAGAGAGGGGAAGGGAGATGGATAGAGGTAAAAACATTGATTGGCTGCCTCCTGCACACCCCCTACTGGGGATGGAGCCCGCAACCCAGGCATGTGCCCCCATCCAGAAATTGTACCAGTGACCTCTTGGTTCATGGGTCGATGCTCAACCACTTAGCCACCCAGCCGGGCCAAATTTTAGTAATTATTTTGTGTGTGACATGAGATGAAAAAGATTGAAAGTTGCTGGTGTGGAGCGATGTTCTCTGAGAGCATTATATTATTTTACAATACATATGATTTATAGTCACATATATTTTTTTATGACATAATCATTTATAAAGATTACCCTGAAACATAATGAAGGAGAATAGGGAAAGGATTAAATAAAACTTTAGCATAATTTGGAAAATCTACCTGTATAGTTACCTTATTCCACAAGTGAGTTGCTAGGTAAGTGAATTCATGCACATGTGTGTTCATATTGTTCTTCTTTGTATGCAATGTGCACTCTGCTTAGTAAGTCATTCCATTATGCTGTAGTTTGCAAACTTTCCCGCTGCCTTCACCCTTTTGGAGCCCAGTCAGGTGGAAACAGACTGGGGTTTGGTGACTTTATAAATAGAGATGGGTCAACAGATTCCATTAATAGTAGAACTGTCCTAAATCTTTGGCCAGGGCTCAGATGAAGTAATAACTTAAAATTTTTAAATATGGACAAATTTAAAGGCTAAAATAGGATAGCAAAAACATATATACCGTTATGCTTCTAATTCTAGAAGAAATGGAATTTATTTTTTATATCTGTGATTTTATTTGAAAAAATATATATTTCTTAGTGTAACTCATCTTCTGTATTATGTTTTATTTTAAGCAATATAAAATATTTAAATTTATTGGGGCGGCATATATAATATTATGTATATTTCAAATGTGCAATTCTATACTACATCATCTGTATATTGCATTGTATGCTTACCACTCAAAGTCTAGTTTTCTTCCCTTACCATATGTTTGACCTACCTTTACCCTCTTCAACCAAATTCTTAGTATGTTTCTTTTGTACCATTGCATATGAAGCACCACAAACACTTAATTTTGTATTTGAGCTCTGGAGTGGCTGCTAGAGAATAAAAATCTCATGAAATTTTTAAGAAACATTTTAAAACATAATAGGGAACACTTGAAAATTATGTTCAGTTATTGTGTAAACCAATAGCATAAAGTGCCATTATAGTATATTTATTAAAAGTAATAAATTCTCATATTTGATGCATCATTTTATTACAGAATGTAAACAAGTAAGAATTATAGGTCTACCCCTCCCCCACATTTATACACACACTTTTAAGATTGAAATCTAGACTCCTTTTGTTTTGCATTGTGTTGTAAGGGGGTGTTTTTTCCCCCAGCAATTAACATGGTTAATACTCAGCTCTTACTAAGAGTTCAATAAATATTAGTTAATTGATTTAATTTTTATTCTAGCAAGCATTTGTTTAATGAGATACATAAATATTTGAGTAGACTAAAGTATTATTTTAAATCGCCAAAACTGGGGTGGGATGTTTTGGGATCATCTAGTTCAACTACCTCATTTTACAGATGAGAGAACAGAAACACAGAGAGGTCCAGTGAGTTATATTCAATATAAAGGCCAGTTAGTGACAAGACAGAACTAACACCCAGGTGTCTTGTTTCTTAGCGTCCTGTTTCTTACCCCATTGTGTAGTACTCTGGAGTTTTCACATTGTTTAGGCTAAAATTTGAAGACTTACCTGTAATCATTTGTATATTAGAACCATGATGGGTTATGAGTAAGATGGTGAAACGAAAGTAATTTCATGATGTCACTTAGCTAGAGGATCATCAATTCCTTCAAATGAATGCAGTAGCAATTTGCTTTTCTCATGGAAGTTCTGGCAACAGTGTGATGGTTATTATGCTTCAGTCAGGCTATTTTCCTAGTTAAACGATGCTTCAAAATTTCCCTGTGGGTTGGCTCACCTTTGCATAGAAAAATGTAGCATTGATTGTGGTTATTTTACCTATACCTCTGAAACTTTTGGATGCTGGCTATATTTGAACTCTTGCTGGTAATTTTAGCAAAAGAATAATGCTGTGTATGCAAACATGTATATATCTCTTTAATGATATATAATCTTTGTTAAGTTTGCCATTGATTTGAGAAATTTTAAACTATTTATGGTAATTTTTTTGACCTCAAAATTAAGTTTCCTTCTAATTTGATTACAATTCAATTAGGTTATCTAACTGAAATAAAATACTAATTTATGTGGACAGAGTGATTACTAACTCTTTTAAAAACATTTGGCTTTTTCTTTAAATCATAGTATGGTATTATGTTCACACAAAACTTTTTAAACAGATATTTGTTTATATCCAAGGAACTATGAATTAATATTTTCCCCAACCAATAAAATTCAGTTCATTTCCCCATGCATATCACAATTGCTCGGAGTTTAGCCTGCCTACTAATTGGGTTTCTTATTTAAATAGTGCAATGGCTTCTTGATAACTTCTTTAATTATTTATCCTTTTAACAGAGCTCAATCTTCTTGTCTAGGAAATAGTGATATTAAAACCTAGCATGTGATCCTAAGTGCTGCCATTTTTTTCTAGTTAATGATAATAACCAAGAATCTAGCAATGCTTTCTCATAGTTGTATTTAACTTGTTTTCTTTACCTTTGTGTTACATCAGTTAAAAATTCAGAGCCTCACAATGTTGAAATAGACTGTCTTTAACCACAAAAAGCACAGCTTAGCCCTAGACTCATTTATTTTGAATTAGGAGAGGTTGGCACCATCCCTGCATAGATGAATGGCTTTTGACTAAATTGTGTTGTGTCTCCTCAATAGGAAACAGCTTTTTCCCCCTGCTGAACAAACACTGTCACTTTTATTACCAGTCATTAATGGTTAGACATGAAGCTGGCTGTTCTCTTAATGTTACCCCAGTGATTACATACTCATTTACTGTGTGTGTATAACAGATAGGCTCTGTGTCTTTTCTACTTGTCATCATTTTGAGATAACAATCTGCAGTCAGATTGTTCCTGAACCTTGACCCTATGATATTGCTTATAGGGTATTGTCCTGTTTGTTAATTCATTCCTTGATCACATAGCTCTTATGCCTAATACATTTTCATCGCACTCTATAGCAAATTTCCATTTTCCTTGTAGCCCAAAGCTCATGTATTTAACTTTGTCAGAGTCAGTTTGGTAGTGACTACATCAGCCTATAACAATCTAGGAACAAGGTTCTTAAACAAGACTGGGGAAGGAAATGCGGGGCTGTATTCTTAGTTCTTTGTTTCCCAGAGACTTGGCAGGGGGAGATACTATGTCCACTAAGTCTGTTCACAGCCAAGTGTTTTTAGGATCTTGGAATTTTCTTTTTTGGAGTTCTTCATGCTGTGGATCCATTGGAAAGCTAATAATACAGATTGCTTGTAAGAGAGTCAACATGAAAATATTCTGCAAGAATGCATGCCACCATCTGTGTTGTCTTATCTAGAAATTATATCTTTGTCTCAGATTGACTTTCAAATTATTATGCTTATACATATTAATTGATGGAAAGAAATGAGAAAAAGTGTAAAAGTGTGTCTGAATATTATACATGTATACATATATATTTAACACATATAAGTTTGGGACGAGAATTTCTTCCGTCTTGGCAGATAACTTCAATCTGAAATTTCCTTTTGAAATATGTATTAACTAAGGTACAAACAAGAGTATAAAAAGTATTCTCTTTTGTAATAGCAGTTTTGTAAGTCAAAGGTTAATGATGGAGACATATATCAACAATAGCATCCTCAGTGACTCACAAAAGCACTCAGAAATGCATTTTGCTGCTGGATAACAAATGAATGTGTACCTGATATATAGCTATCCTATATTAGGCTATGAAGTAGACAGTATTTATTAAGCAAAAAAGGAAAAAGTAAGTCTGTTATGGTATAAAGGAAAAAAGCTTTACTTGACTAACATAAACTAATATTTAAAGGCAAACAAACAGGTAGATATGATTACATTTGGCCCAAGTTGCCGTTTTAGCAAAAGTGAGTAATATTTCCCTTCGAATGTGCTCTTTTTTTGGAGTGAAAAATCAGTAGTAATGTATTTCAGAAGTTCTCTTTGGCTGGATTTATTGACATTGAAGCTCTACGCCTGGAGAAAAATTTCTCTGCAAACCTAGTTACTTAGTACTTATTATAAGTTTTCCCCTAGGTTTTTCTAATTAAAATGATTTTCTTCAGCATACTATCTGTAGGAGGGAAATATTTGAAAATGAAGTTTGATAATCTCTATGTTCTTTCTTTACCTAATTTAGTTTTCTACCTTGTGAAAAGTACTTTTAATTGGAACGACCAAGTTAGGAAAGATGGCCTGGGAGCAGTGGAATGGAACAGCCATACTAAAAGTGCTTGAAGGGAGAAGTTAAGGGGCCATAGTGTGTTGAAAGGAAGCCTGAATAACTATACTCTGATAAATATGTGTGTGATTACAGTTTATAATATGTGCTCTCTGGTCAGAAAAATAGATGAAATAATGCACCAAGTAGGTTGACATGTGTGTTCCTGGTAGGATATCTCTGTATAAACAAGTTAAGAAAATGCTTCTCCAGAACAATTCATTCCTTCTGTGGTAAACCTAAGACACATGACACAACAGGTGGGGCAATTTGCTCAAGAGCCTAAAACACTATCTCGAAACCTCCAACAACTGGGGTCTCTGCTTTATCTACACCCATCTGGAGACAGCAGTGTGACACCCATGGTAGGAAGTTCTCTCATTTCCTACATGCTTGTGTCCAGGCCTAAAGAATAGTTTGAAAAATAATACAAATTGGAATAGAATTATAAAAATTTGTTTCTTTTCAGAAAAAAGCCACCCCCCCCCCAATATCTCAGTCAAGTTCAGAATCGGCATCTAATGATGGGTTTTGTCATAATTACTGAAGAATTCTTTTTGTCAGATCTACATAACAATGGTTAACCTTATTAAAAAACAGTCAGAAATACAAATTTTATATCGAGCAGTACAATTTGGTGGAAAGAGCATTTTATTTCTAGTCAGATGTGTTAGGCTTTATTTCTGACTGTGCAACCTTGAGAAAGTCCTTTGATATGTCTGGGCCTTTTCCTCTCATCTGTGAAATGTAAGGTTACACTATATGATTCTTATGAAACTTTTACAGAAAAAACTCAGAAAAAAAAAAGAAGGTGTTGGTGATGGGATGCCTCAGACCCCCTACAGGAAAACACAAAAAACAAGAGGGCCACGTATTCCCTAACGTAGGTTTGACATATAAATAATATAAATATGTAAAAAAGTTTGCCTATTGTCTTTGAGATTCAGTCAGAAGATGAAATACTTTTCCTCTTAAATTTTCATCCTCTTCACAAAGTTTCTCAAGCCTTTTAGATTTTATATTAAGGACTTAAAATATATTACCTTATTTTTTTTGTATTTGTACTTTTGCTAACAAGAAGCTGCATGTTATTTATTTGCTGTGAGTACCAAACTTCTGTTAAAAAATAAAAATTATTAATACTGAATTGGTTAGTGTAAAACGCAGCTGCAACAAAATACCCTGCTTTATGCCTAGATAAATTGTTTTGTTGTGAGAAGAATGACCATGGGATGACTCCTACAGTGACATCAAAGGCTATAAATAACTGACTATCAAGGGGGCAATTAGTTAAATAAATTTAATTGTATTTATGCCTTTGCTAGGGTGATATCATGCTGGTATATCATATTTTTACTGGCTTAACATTTTCTAATTTAAGATGGAGGCCAAGTAAGAATATTGCTGCAATGTCACAGTGTATAATTATTGGACAGCCAGCAGCAATTTTTAAAGCAAATTTCACACTGTCTCTGAGACTGGTGTCATACATCGCTAGTTTGAATTAGTTTGTGAAAGTTATTTATATATCAGACACTTTAATCAGAGGTAGCATTCCATTAGTAAATTAGGCCTGGAAATGTATGTTTGCAAAGGTGAGATAGGTATAAATAGGCATGTTAAGCAAAGATGAAATTTTATATTTTTTATTTTGTGAAAAATACTTATAAATTATTTTCTACCTTTTATGTTTTTCATTAGGACCTGAAGATCTGCTTTCAACATTCACTGGAAGGCAAGTAGCATGATTTGGGCTTAGCTTACTTATAGGACCTTCCTGTTTTCTCTTCCTACACCAACCCAAGTCAGTTCCATCAGGGTCTCCCATGTCAGTTCCTCCCTTCTCACTATTGACTGCATTTCCTACAATAATGTTCAAGTAACTCTTGGCTGGGAGCTTTGTGGTTATAAGAGGGGGAACCCCATACATATCCTAAACAATGTAGGAAGGGAAAGATGACAAGGATAATCCTAATATCCTTACTATTTATTATGTATGATTTATATTTTCCCTTCTTAAAGAGCAGCTTAGACAAGACAGTGGTAGGCTGATTTCTCAAGAATCCAAGCAGAAAATGAAGCATGGTGGTAGGATCATGGCAACACAGGCAGGGCTTAGAGAATATGCTTGGTCAGCAGGCAGAGAGCTGGGCAGAGCAAGATTTTAATAGAAACTGAAAGTAAATAAAGGCTTATTTAGAACATGGATTTATAGACAATGAAGACTGGAGTTTGGCTATCAGGTGGAATCTGAGTGGAAATATGGAAAAGTAAGTTTTGCCAGGGCTTTGCCGTCAGCAGCATGGACAGCTCCCAGCACTACCTCCCAGTGCAGGTGTTTGTACTGACAGTAGTAGCCTCTGGCGGCACAGGTATGGCAGTGGTAGTTCTTGGCCCAGTGACTACAGGCTTGCTAACATGCCAGTAATAGTACCACACTCTAAAGTGGATTTGAAGTTGATCATAATTAGTGAATGATTCTTTGTGAGCACTGTAGAAGTAAATAGTATAGCATAACTAGTGCGTAACTTGCAGTTTTGAAGTTGAACAATTTAGCTTGGTCTCAAGGATTAGAAAGATATGATAATAGCTTGTAGACCTCTATGGAAATTGGGAAGCAATAAGTCATGATGGTGAAGCAGTAAGTCATGATGGTAAAGAGTGTAGGCATTCCTAGCTTGATGATCAGCTCCACTTTCTATTTATCTGAGTTACTTAATCTTTCCAAGGCACAGTGTCTACATCATGAGCATGCTTCATTTATAACAGAGAGAATTAAATGTTAGTATTTATTATTACAATGACTAGAGGCCCAGTGCGTGAATTCGTGCATGGGTGGGGTCTGGCCAGCCTGGCCCCTATCGGGGCGGATTGGGGCTTGGCCTGTCGGGAGGAGGAGAGAGCGGGAGGTTGGCCAGCTGGCCCATGCCCATTGGGGCTGATCAGGGCCAGGCCAGCCGGGGGGAGGGGCTGTGGCGATTGGCTGGCAGGTCCTGCCCCTGATTGGGGTGGGGGAGCCGAGTGGGGACGGGGCTGGCTGTGGGGAGGGACTGTGGGCAGTGGGCCACTGGCCCTGCCCCAAATGGGGTCGGGGGGAGCTGATCAGGGACAGGGCCAGCCAGGGGGAGGGGCTGCAGGTGGCTGGCTGGCCAGCCCTGCCCCTGATTGGAGTGTGGGGGGGCGACCGGGGGTGGAGTTAGCTGGGGGGAGGGGCTGTGGGACAATTGGAGTGGTGGGGGCCCATTGGGGGCGGGGCTGGTCAGGGGGAGGGGCTGCAGGAGGTTGGCTGGCCAGCCCTGCCCCCTATTGGGGTGGGGGGTGCGATCAGGGGCTGGGCTGGCTGGGAGGAGGGGCCATGGGAGGTGGCTGCCAGCCCCTCACCCCCGCTGATTGGCAGTTTGCTGGCCAGAGTGGGCGTCATAGCGACCAGTCATTCCGGTGTTCTGGTCGCTGGCGTTTTGTATATATAGATAATAACAGTAATAAAAATTATAGTAGTATGTGGTATTTACTATATAATTCTACTTATTTCATCAAAGTAACTGACCACACTATTACATGGCCCTGACAATCCTGGTGAATGTCTTAAGTATGCCAGGCTTATTTGTATGAAAGGCTTTACAAAAGTTAGTGGATACTACCTCTTACATCAGAGAAGTGTGGTAAAGCCTCTATGCATCAGCCTGCATGAAAACCACCATTGAAATACTTAACACAAATTAAAAAGCAGAACTTCAAATCTAGAGGTATACATGTGTCTGGTTCCTTGAGTGGCCAAAGCTAAGAATGTCACTTTCAACTTGGGGATGTGTACAATGATCTCAGTTTCACTTCTTTTAGCCTTGGTTGCTTCTTATTCATGTAAGAAATACCTTAAACAACCCTATTTGAGTCTACTGTACAATAATACAGTAAAAGTATTTGAATGAGTTAAAATAGTAACATGTTTGCTATAAAAACTCATAATTCCAATAACTAGCTGTATGTGACTGTGGAGAGAGAGAGAGCGAGAGAGAGAGAATATGATATAGTGAAGAATTGTTAAGTTGTCAGGATAGTTTTGGAACCAGAATTGCTTACATTTGAATTTCAGAACAGAAGTTTACTTCACCTTGGGCAAATCACTGAACTTCTTTGAACCTCTGATCTCTCCTCAGCAAAATGCAGATAATATTTATTTAATTAATTAATTTATTTTAAATATATTTTATTGGTTTTTTAACAGAGAGGAAGGGAGAGGGATAGAGAGTTAGAAACATTGATGAGAGACAAACATCGATCAGCTGCCTCCTGCACACCCCCAACTGGGGATGTGCCCGCAACCAAGGTACATGCCCTTGACCAGAATCGAACCTGGGACCCTTCAGTCTGCAGACTGACGCTCTATCCACTGAGCCAAACCGGTTAGGGCCAGATAATATTTATTTTGACCTATGAAAATTAGAGAGGGCACATAGTAGGAATTTAGTAAATGCAGCAATCATTAATTTTCTTAATGTACCAATTCAGCCAGCATTTGCACCAAGTTTGTTTATATTAAAAATTCTCTTGTGGTCTTACCAGAAGTTAAAATTATTCCTTTAAAGAGTCTTCTTTAATGATGACTTAAATTTTAAAGTTAAAATATTTTTAGAGTTTAGTTTATCCAATTTAAGTGTGTAAGTGCACATTTACCTACTTTCTTGATAACATTTTAAATTGAAGTCTTAATAGTTGCTTTCAGACACTTCCATGAACCGTGCTCACATTTCATAGCTTTTTCAGGTCACGTGACAGTATGTATTTGTATATTGTAACTGAAAAGTCTACATGGCTGTTGAATTTAAGCAGAATGGTCTTTTCACTAACCTTTACATTTTTGATATTATTATGCTTAAAATGAACTCCATCCCAGGAAAAACACATTTTCCTTGGTGGGATGAATCACTGTTGACTGAATCATCTGCTTCTCAGGGCGGAAACTCGGTCTAGTGGTTCAAGCTGTGATGTGTGAGTCAGTTGTTCTGGTTCCATTCCCCTTTGGCTCTTAAGTAGCTGGTTAAATATCTTGTCCGATGGAGATGACACCTCCCCATGTGTACCCCTCAGGGGAACTGTCGGAAGTGATGAATTTTTGTAAGGCAGGGTCTGGAATGGGATGATGGGAAAAAAAAGTGAAAAAACATCAGACCTCATTTAAAGCAACACATTTGGTCTTTACTTCTTCCCCTGGATCAGTGTTGACTTCAGGGATTTAGTGGTAAATCAGAAGTGGTTGGATATTGGGATTTCAATTGCAGACCAGAGGAGATAATTACCTGTGTAGCCCTTCTCCAATAGAGACACTGAAATGACTTAACAGGCAGGGAGGATGGATTGCTAATCTGCCTGTTAAAGCTTTTGTTACAGTGGTGTTTTCCTTCTAAACACCATTTGGCTGAATATTTTCTCAGTATGTTTTTATTCTCTGACAGAGGAGTATGCAGGGTTATTAGCAAACATATTGTTAGTACTTTGTATTACTCAGCAAGCTTTCAGTTTAAAATAGGCTGTAGATTTTACATTTAGCATGTAGAGTAAGGAGAGCTTTAAAGCAAGCTGCATGTCATTATACAGCTTTTTGCAAAAGAACCCATAAAAGTAAGAGATTTTCTTTAACAAGACATCAATAGAATTATAAATCCAGCATTAGAATAACATAATTATTTATTTATTAAGTAAGGATATGCCAAAGCACTCTTGTAATTTTCATGATTTGATATGCTGCTTATTAAATGTATAGGCAAGGTATTAGGGGTCATTTTGTGTACATCCAGTTTTGTGTCAAATTATTGTTCAATTTTTCTCCAACTCTAGGCTCCTTGGATGTTAAAATGAACATTTTTTTTCTCATGGCATTTTTTTTCTCTGTGCTGTTTGTGGGGAGACTTTCATCAGAGCCTGAATTTATACTGTGTTTTAGTTTGGATTTATCCAGAAGGAGATCCTAAGACAAGGACTTGAATGCAAGCCATTTATTTGGGAGATGATTCCAGGGAATAGGAGAATAAGGAAGGGAGACAGAGAAGAGAAGGAAGCCAAGAGTGTGCTATCAAGCAAGTTATTACAGTGTGTGACTGCAGCTCAATCTGGCTGGGGATCTCTGGGGTACATGTAGAACATGCCACAGTTATCCTAAAAGAGGGGCAAAGAAGCTGAGGTATTTATTCCCCCCCCCCCCCCCCCCGCCAGCAGCAGCTGAAGGCAACTCTCTGAGGGCATTAGCTCTCTTACAGCCTGCCCATGCACAGGCTGAGCATGTTCCCATGGCTAGAAAAATTCACAGGTGAGGGGACACAGGTCTTCCTAAGCAGTCTTCAACATGAGAGGTGGTGCCAAGGGATATGAGCAGGCATTGACATGGCATACTCTTTCCTTCTTAATTTTTTCCCCCTCTGGCAGAAATTTCTCCCTAGTCTCTGATGATACATTCGTCTTGCTTTTTCTTTGGAAGTATAGCCATATTAGCGTATTCTTGCTCTCTCTCTTTTTTAAATATGTTTTTCTAATTTCACTCTGGCATGCCACCTACTGGGGATGGAGGCTGCAACCCAGGCATGTGCCCTGACCAGGAATTGAACTGGTGACTTCCTGGTGCATGGGACAACGCTCAACCAACTGAGCCACACCTGCTGGGATAGCTTATGCTCTTTAAAAAATTGTGGCAAAATATACATTTGTCATAGTAACCATTTTTAAGTATACAATGTAGTGGCATTAAGTACATTTACAGTGTTGTGCAACCATCATCACCATTCATCTCTAGAACTTTCTCATCATCCTAAATGGAAACTCTGTACCCATTAAACAATAAATTCTCCTCTCCTCTTCCTAGCTCAGTGATGGCGAACCTATGACACCTCTGACACGCGAACTCATTTTTTTGGTTGATTTTTCTTTGTTAAGTGGCATTTAAATATATAAAATAAATATCAAAAATATAAGTCTTTGTTTTACTATGGTTGCAAATATAAAAAAATTTCTATATGTGACACGGCACCAGAGTTAAGTTAGGGTTTTTCAAAATGCTGACACGCCGAGCTCAAAAGGTTCGCCATCACTGTCTTAGCCCCTGGTAACCACTATTCTGCTTTCTGTCTTAACAAGTTTGACTATTCTAGGAATCTAATATAAATGGAATCATGCAATATTTGTCCTTTTGTGTTTGGCTTATTTCATTTAGCATAATGTCTTCTAGGTTCATCCACGCTGTGGCATGCATCAGAATTTCATTTCTTTTTAATACTGAATAATATTCCATTGTATGTATACACCGTATTTTATCTGTTTATCTGTTGGTATTACTTATGTTGTTTTCACCTTTGTCTGTTGTGAAAAATGCTGCTATGAAAAAGTATCTATTAAAGTCCCTGCCCTCAATTCTTTCGGCTATATAGCTAGAAGTAGAATTGCTGAATCATATGGTAGTTTAATGTTTAATCTGTGAGGAACTACTATACTGTTTTCCACATTAGCTGGACAATTTACAGTGAGACGAAAACATCAGAATGTGTGTGTGTGTTTGTGTGTGTGTGTGTGTGTGTGTGTGTGTGTGTGTGAGAGAGAGAGAGAGAGAGAGAGAGAGAGAGAAAGGAAGAGAGGAAGAGACAGTGAGAGAAAGGAAGATCAAACAAAATGATCATTTAGTGTTCTTTAAGAGCCAATTGTTGATCTTGATCATTAATACTTGTCCTATTTCCTTTGTCTTTCTTTTTTTGATGTGTAGTTAAATAGAATTATAACATAGTTATCATTCCAGACATACAAAACTCATTTTTCCCACTTAATATTGCAACACAAGCATTTTAGTTATATTTGAAATGTCTTTATATTTTACTTAGATTTCATTTAATTTTTGTAGGTTAGATAGTAAGTTCATAGGCACTCATTTACTATGTATACAGGGATGGTTTCAGAATTCCTATTACCTTATTCAATGCACTTGTTCATTCACATGTGCATATGGTAATTTAAATATGTGAGGTTGTATATGACATTTGAATGTCAACCTCATGGAGCTCATTGTGGGATGGAGGAGACAGACATGGACACAATTAATTATAAAAAGAGAATAATATGTACTCTATTAGAGGTCTATACTAAGTATCATGAATCTGCAGTGAGGGAGCACCCTATAAATGTCCACTTAAGCTAAATGCCTGCTTCAGGTGATATTTTAAATTAATTGCAGTTGTGTTCTCTTAATTTTGCATAAAATACAATTCTTTTTTTGGATATTTCTCATTTTAAGCTTTAGAATATAGGTTTGCTTATTTCCATGCTTAGAGGGAAGGGCAACTGGAATTTATTAATTATTGGCTAAGTACCTGGCACTGTACTAGGTGAAATTACTCATATCATTTATTTTAATCTTCTATTATTTTCTTTATTGCTTTTCCCTTTTTAACTTTATTTTTATTATAAAAATTTTTTTCAGTGACAGTTTACATTATTATTTTGTATTAGTTCCAGGTGTACAGCAAAGTGGTTAGATAATCATATACTTTATAAAATATCCCCCTCCAGTATTTCCAGTATCTAATTGGCATCATTTGTAGTTATTATAATATCATTGACTATATTTTATATGCTGTACTTACTATCCCATGAATATTCTGTAATGACCAATCTATACTTCTTAATCCCTTCACCTCTTTCACCCAGTCTCCCAATCTCCCTCCCTTCTGGCAATCATCAGTCTGTACTCTGTATCTATGAGTCATTTCTCTCATTTCTTCATTTATATTGTTCTTTAGATTCTGCATATAACTGAAATATGATATTTGTCTTTCTCTGACTGATTTATTTTGGTTAGCAGAATATCCTCAGGTCAATTCATGCTGTCACAAATGGTAAGATTTCATTATTTTTATGGCTAATATTGCAGTATATATATATATATATATATATATATATATATATATATATATATATATATATATACCACATACTACAGTCTTTTTATCCACTTGTCTATTGATGGGCACTTGGGTTGTTTCCATAGCTTAGTTATTGTAAATAATACTGCAATGAACATAGGGATATATATACATTCTTTTGATTTAGTGTTTTGGGTTTCTTCAGATATATATCCAGAAGTGGAATTGCTGAGTCATAAGGCAGTTCCACTTTTAATTTTTTGAGGTGGCTCCATACTGTTTCCACAGTGGCTGCACCAGTCCGCTTTTTCACCAACAGTGCATGAAGGTTCCCTTTTGTCCACATCCTCACCAATACTTATACATTTATTTATTGATGATAGCCATTCTGACAAGTGTGAGGTGATATCTCATTATAGTTTTAATTTGCATTTCTCTGGTGATTAGTTATGTCATTATTTCCTTTAAAATAGCTGTAGATATTCTTGTTTCACAGAAGAAATTAAGGCTCAGAAAAGTTAATTTTTCTGCCCCTGATCATGTGAGTTATAAGTAAGGAATTCAGGGAATGAGTATTCAAATCATCAGCTGCCAAATACCAAAATCTTGTGCTCTTATTATATTCTAAATATGTAATTCAGTCTGGTTCTTAAAGAAAACTAGGAGCTTAAAAATATGTTGTATATGTAGAACATCTATATATCCATATCATATTCCACATATAATTTTAAAATGTGTTATAGTGCCCAATAAAGCTATTATTTGATCTTCCATGCTAATATGGAAATGTTATGACACAGAAGAATATTACATTTGTAGATAACCTCATACTTTCTTTTTAGCAATAGTTTTACCCTCTTCCTCTCCTCTTCTGTGAAGAAATTTCCCAGATCTATTAAATAGGAGAAAAAACAAGATTATTTGAGTCTCAGTTCCCTTAAATGCCTTATGGTAGCAGTAATGATCTCCCCAAATTACTGGCCAAAGGAAGGAAGAACACAGCAGTACTTGAGTAGTGATCTTCAGTTGTTTTCTGTATGCACATTGCATTTTCCCAGCCAGAGCAGCATTCCTCAGGCAGTTCTCTCTCTTTCTCTTCTTCTCTTTCTCTCTTTTCCTCCCTCTCTTTCTCTCCTCAGCAGCTTCTCACCAGAGTTTCAGGCATCGAGTAAGGCCTTGATAAATATGTGTTCAGTTGACAGGAGCAGGAGCCAGGGCATGAGCTGATCTCATACTATTGTGTCAACTGCTGAATAATAGAGCGTGCTCTGTGTGATTAATGTATTCATGTATTCAACTTGTATTAGCAATATCTTCCCTGCCATCTTTCCACCCCATGTCCTCATCCCTCAGCTATGCATTTGTTGAAAGGCATTCTCTAAAGTGTGCTTATTAATAAAACAAGCAAGAAGAGGCATGTGCTAGGATAAAAGTGTTAGGGAGTTATTTATTTGAAAATATTTAAACAATTCCTGTAAATATTCTGATTCATATGTATACACAGATTGTAGATATAGCCAGTCAATAGTTTCTCAGTAGCAACAGCTGAAATTGAAAATGAAATAAATGGTGACTTTACTAGACAAGCCAGGGTTAGTTTTTCTTTTTTTTTAAAAATGTAACACACGATAGGAGTTAAAATGTCTCTATTCAAGGTCATAAATGATGTTTTATTTCATAGAAATGCATTGTATAAAGCAACAGTAATTGCTCTTAACTAAAGTAATCCAAGGTGAAATAGCACTAGAAGAAATTATAAGTAACTTTTCTTTAGTTACCGGGAAGAGAGACAAAACGTTTTCTGTCGATACTTCAGTTAAAAAACAACAACTACCTTATTGAGATGGGATTGACATGGTATACTTAATGTATACAACTTGATGAGTGTGGGATAAGTATACACTTGTGAAACCATTGCCACCATCAAGGCCATAGACATATCCATCACCTTTCAGTTTCTTCCTGCTTCTTTTATTATTATCATTACTATTTTTTGTGTGTGCTAAGACCACTAAGATCTACTGTTTTGGCAAATTTTAATCTTCTACCTTTTAAAACCCAGAGCTATTTAGGATTCTTCAGTTTCTACATGCACACCAATATAGAAACGATATTGTTAGGTCTACTTAGATTTAGTTAAATTAGGTACAACACTACCTAACAAAGACTTAAGGCAGTACTTTTTAACAAAAGGGGTTGTATGAGAATTATGTGATTCTCATACACAATTTGTGAGGGGTGATAACTAATATTCACAAAGCAGACATAGCTATCTACATGTCTTTTGCTTACCTTGTGAGCTTTTCAGATCATCACACCCTTTTTTGTATGGAAAATTGGCATCTCTCCACTAGCCAGAAGTAGGCAGTCATCCTTAATGAAGCACATGTTGTTTTGTTGGCTCAGTTCTCTGGGATCCTCCTTTGTCCTAATTTCTGGATCCTTTCCACAATGTCTTGATTGATTTCTTCAGAAACTCTGGCTGTTGGCCTCTAGAGAACTGTGGTTCTTGGTGCTTAGCAAATTGTAGGGATTTTAATGTTCTCTCTGTAGACCTTTTTGGGTCAAGGCCAGGGCTTTGCTAGTGTTAAAGATCTCACCTTGTGGATTAACTATGGGGGCTGTCCTTATCCTTGCTGGTGGCTTTTCACACTTTACCTTCAACTGTCTGGTGTGTCCTCTGTCTCTGCACCTGGTGGAATGGGAAAGGGAGTATTTAATTCTTATGGAAACAATCCTTTTTGGCAGGAAAAGTTTTGATGGAAGACTGACTCCTCCAGGAAATACTTCTGACATAGCCTGGGACCTGGGAACAGAGATTCATATGTTTCTTTACTTTCAAGCAATTCATAGCCAGAACTATGCTATACTACTAGGATCAAAGGGCCTTTGATCATCCTCTTATTTTGAGCAATATCTGTCAGTTGCTAATTTCCATGTGTGAGTTACACTTTCTAGTCAGATGTGTTTTATTTAATCTTGTTTATTCATTCAATTTTAGGATACCTTTATGGGTTGCTTTTTTTTTTTTTTTTTTGTTGGTAACTCCTAGTTCTTTTTGAGATTTCATTGTTCAACTCAATAATGGGTAGAGATGAATACCTGACCCAACATCACTCAGTGTGTTTAGCTGCTAATGGACAGTCAAATTGTCTTTCTGGGAATTTGGATGAGGAATCCAGATCAGTCAGTGAGCAGTGATTTATGGCTGCATATGTGGCCATGAAGACTTCAGGCTAATGAAACTTTAATCAGTTGGAACTTTGATTACCTTGACTTTGGTCAAAGTCCAACTCTAAGTATTGCTATGACCAAAGGAGCCTGGTACTACTATTGGCACCAGAAAACGGGAACAGAAAACAATAATAAATATCTTTTCACATTTGTTAATATTTGAGAATGTGCTATCTTATTTATCTGTCTCACTATCTCACTGACTTTGTCCCTCTGCCAACAGTTGTGAGTCTAAGAGGCTAAGATTATTTAGGCAATTAACCTTAGTTGTCTAGATGCAAGAACCATGTGGTCATTCTAGAAAAATTATAAAGAGTTCTCAAGGTAGGCTAGTTTTGGAACATGCTTAGAATGAAACCGGTACATGGTGTTGTAGGCAATTTTTGGAGGTCATCTATTGCTCAAGAGAATGATCTACAAGATAATGAGTAAGCAGTTGGAGTCCTTGAAAGAGTAGGGAGTATTCTTATGGGAAAACACCAGGCCAGTTCAGAAGAGCGTCATGGGGTAAATCTGCACCTTTTTTCCATATCTAGATAGTTGGTGATACTGACATCTTGTTCCTCAGAGCAGAAGTTAAACTATAGAGGTGTGTGGGGGGCTCTATTCTCCTAAAAAATAAAGATTTTATTGCTAGAGGCCCTGGAGCCAAATGGGACAGCCTCAAAGGGTAGAATCATCTATTCTATAGAGAAAAATAATGACTACCACTTCTTGTGTGCCAGAGTGTGCTGAAAATGACATTCAGTAACAAGATTGATTCCATTCTTATACTAAACATGCAGTATAGGTATTATTATCTCTATTTTACAGGCAAGGAAATTAATACTTAGAGAGGTTGTCTCATTATTTGCAATGGAATGAAATGAAAACCCAGCCCTTTTGATTCCAGTGACAGTCCTGAAAGAACCCTGCTTTGTTAGACTCTGGAGGATTTATTATATTTTCAGTAAAATGCAGAACAGAGAATAGATAATAGATCATGTACACTTTATTTTTGGATGAATGGAAAAGTGACCGAGTCCTTAGATACATTCTAAAACAAATAAACAATAAAAAAAACCAAATATGACATAGTGACTAACTTTCATAACAGATACTTTCATGATGCCACACTTAAATAAAAAATATCCAGCGAGTCCCCTAGAGAAGGAAGTCCATATTATTCAGACTGGCATTCAAAGCTCTTGGCCCAAGTGGTCTCTGAGATTCTCAATATGAACCAATCCTTTCTTTCAAGACTCCTCCCACTAGACTTCTAATCTTGGCTGCATCCAATCCTGTCAGTTTGTTTTTCTCTTTCCTTTTGCTTATCCCCACCAGCCACTACCACAACCTGTACCTCTGTCTATGTAAAACAGTCCTCATTTGCTTTATTTTTTTGAATTTTTATGTTTTAAACTGTATTTCTTACATGCCTAAAAATATTATTATTTATTGTAATTATTTAAGAACCTCTGTGAGGGTTTATACATCTGGAAGAAGCACATCTTAAATGTCTTTCCTTACCCATGGCCACTCAACTATTTCATTCAATGACTATTAGAATTAAGTTAACAGAATCACACTTGATACAATGTCTAATAATAATAATAATAGCTACCATTTATTGAGCATATATTGTGTGCATGACACTGTGTTAGGCATTTTCTAGAAATCATTTATTTCTCAATCCATGATAACCATCCTGGGGAGGAAGGAGTTGAAGTAGCTGGCCTTTGACTTTATCGTCCCTGATTACTAGGGAAGAAAGAGAAAGCGGGTGGCTTTTCAGTATAATCTCCTTGTCAACGTATAAAAATGGACCTCCAGGGAAAAAGACTAATGATATTTTCTGCGAGGCTATTCCTACCCTATGGATGGATGCCTTGATTAAGATATCTCTGGTTTAGAACTATTTATGGTAAGCAAACCAACATTTTTGGACTTACTAGGCAAGACTCCCTGGTGAATATCATGTTATACAACTATCTGGGGTTATAAAGTGGGGGTGTTTCATAACTTTAATGCTCCCCACTATGTGGGGTTTTCTTAGAGACCTCATCTGTCAATCTAGGCCAGAGCTTATGTCCAATGACAGGTAGGGAGAATCTAGGGTTCCAGATAGACTTCTCCCTGCTTTCCTTCTGCCTCTTCATTGTTTGTATCTATTGGAACCTCTGAATGAATGTGTTCCATTACATGGCAAAGTGGAATTAAGGTTGAGGAAAAATAAAGGATACTAATCAGCCTACTTTAAAATAGGAAGATTACCCTGGATTGTACAGGTGGGCCCAGGGTAATCACAAGGATCCTTAACTATGGAGGAGGGAGTCAGCAGGGTCAGTTTTAGAGCGATGCCAGGTGAGGACGACTTAGCCAGTCATTGCTGGCTTTGAAAATAGGAGTGGCCCAGGGAATGCAGACAGTTTCTAGAAACTGGAAAAAGAAAGGAAATGGATTCTTTCTAGAGTTTCCAATTTGAATGCAACCCTTACAACATCTTCATTTTAGTCCAGTGACATCTTCTTCAGACTTCTGGCCCCCAGAATTACAAGGTAAATTTGTGGTAATCTGTTAGAGCAACAAAAAAAACAAACAACTAATACAATAGGATATATCCTACATATGTCCATTTGTAAGGTTACTTGCCCAATCTGACTATTAAGTACATTGAAAGCCAGGTTCATCTGACCCAAAGTCTGTGCTCTTCGGCTCTGTTTCACGAGCTCTACTCTTATTAAAGGATGGCCCTGCGGGACTTCCTCTTGGATGATAGCTACCGTTTCTTGTTTTTTGTTTTTATTTATAACACTTTCTTCTGTTACATTCAGGTTTGTTTGCATCCTAGTGGGAGAAACAATTTCCACCCACTGTCTTGCCTAGCAAAGACAGATTTTTGAATGGGGCTTAAAAAGTAGAATTGAAATCACTCTGAATATTAATATGAGCTATTGAGGTAAGAGTGATTCTGATTCAGAAGTCATATAAATTAAAAATATTTGCAAATCTTGGAGAAAGAAAAAATTTTCACCTGTCTAAATTAAATAAAGTTAAACTTAAGTTGTATAAACATTCATGTTAGTATGGCATGGCTTTAGATAGTATATCAACAATTTTTACTGTATATGAGATTAGATAAGAAGCATTTGAAATCAGAATAACTTTGTTTAAATTCAAGCTTCTACTTATTTGTGTGATCCTGGAATATTATTTCTGAGCTTAAATTTCCTGATTTTTTAAAATGGGTATAACATTACTAAGTAAGGTTCAAATGTGAATTCATGTGGAGCACATTGCAACCCATAAAACACAATACAAATATAATAGTGTAATAATAATTATTGTTATGAGATTTGAGAAAGAATATATGAGTCTATTTGAATGCAATTTACTTGGTGTATGAAAAGTTTGGTTGATTATCATTTCCCAAAGGATGTACTACTGTAGTTTTCTTTGAATAATTACTGGCTGATCAAGGAAAAATTATGAATCAATTTAAATGATACACATTATTATTGGATTTCCCAAACTAAATTAGAGCACAGAGGTCCCTCAGTGTTCAGAACTCATAACATTTATTGTTTATAATAGTAGTTCACAAACTTGTCTACACATCAACAGCATAGGAGGAAATTAAAAAATTCCTGGGCCCCATGTTGAGATACTCTTACTCCATGTTTTTAAATGTTTTTAAAATTTTTGATTCCTGATGATTCTGGTTACTATGCAGGTTGGGATGCCACTAGTATATGCCAGTTTTTTTTAAATAATTAGTCACCTTATTTAACTTGTTCTGGTAGGTAATTTTAATGTTTTAAGACACTTTCTCAGTTATGGTTGTGAGCTTTGTATCTCAACGAAAGTGGCTCGCATCAAATATTATTGCTGATGATGTTTACATAGGGAAAAGTACTGAATTTATCACAGGCCACAAGCAGGGTTTGTATGCAATTATTTGGAGAGATAATAGCAAGTTTTTAAGTACTCATAACACATGCTTAGAAAACTTGGAACTTGAAGAAATGATAGAATGATAGAAATTATCTTCAATCTTTCCCCCCTCCCTGCCCCTGCTTCTCTGGATAGAAACTTAGGCCAAAAAGAGTTAAAAGGCTCATCTAAGGTGACCAGGACTGGAATTTTCAGACCTTGCCTTGTTCATGGTAATTGTAGAAAGCGTAATTGAAATTCACAAGTAGTCAAATCCCTAACCTTAGCAGAGGTTACTAGAATTTTTAATTCTCTCTTTTACCAGAATTCTTAGTAAGTGACAAAATGAACAGACTATAATTAAAAAGTTTCCCCCCTTGAATAGTATAGGTGGATGTCCTAAGCCAGCATCTACAAAATTGGGAAGTGAAGGAGAACCAACTTAATCAACAAGAGCGTTTGTAACTTTAATAGTTTTTATGTTGTTTTTTTTCTGCTCTCCCGTATATTATCCAGCATGGAAATTACTGCAATATTAACCTTTTCCAACTTTATTAATGGAACTGATCCAAACTAAAGTGGACAAATTAGATATTAAAATGCATAATAAAATCATATACAGAAGCAAAAGAAAATTTCAACCTTGCTAAACAATGAAGCACTTTTCTACATCCAGATATAGGAAGAAATTCCTCTTATACAAGTTTTTGAAAAGTAGACTTGTCATGTTTCAGGAATTACACATTTCAGGAGGAAGGTTTCATTTTTTCTAAATTCCTCTTTTGTCTTAAATAGCATAAATGATCTGTCTGTTTCTTTGTAATTCCTACTAAATTCTACATTTTGAAAGGCATAGATGATGTCTTATTCATCTTTGACCTTCTAGCACCTACCTCATGGTTGACCATCAAGAAATATCTGTTCAACTGAATGGATAAGGGAAGAAAACAAAACCTGAGAACCAGAGTTAAACAATATTTTCCAAATTCAAAGCTATTTTTATTTCCACAATATTTCCCAAACTTCTTTTGTACTTAAATTTACATAGACGTTGGTTTCTTTTTATCAGGTTGATTTTGATTTGACTTTTGACAATGAAATATGTAATAATCAAAAGATGTTAATGTTTTAAATATTAAAGTTTAGAGATTAGATCATTATTTGAAAGAGGTTTATTAAAAACCAGACTGCTAAAATAAAAGTAATAATTAGGGAAGGATAAAAGTCACTATTTTTTTAAATCCTCACCTGAGGATATGATTTCATTAATTTTTAGAGAGAGAGAAATATAGATTGTCTGCTTCCCGTACGTGCCCTAACCTGGGATGGAATCCAAAACCTTCTGGTGTATGGGACTGTGCTCCAACCAACTGAGCCACCTGGCCAGGGCAAAAGTCACTATTTTAACGAAAACCAGGCACTGTCCAAGATAATGAGGATACAGCAGTGAACAAAATCTAAATGTGTACCCTCCTCAAGGGAAAGATAGAATATGAACATACATACTGTCAGGTGGTAAGTGTTAGGAAGAAAAACAATAAAGTAAAGGGATAAAGGATACTTGCGGAATGGTACTGCATTCCATAGAGTGGTTGCAAAGGCTTCTCTGAGGTAGTGATGCTTAAATCAGTAAAATGTGATTACTTAGCATAAGTAATTATTGTGGGTAGTGTACACAGCTAAGTTAACCTTTATTTTTGTAAGTCTAGAATAACTATAATAACTAAGTGTAGAAGTTATTTTAAAGTGCATCTCTATTTATTACAAGTCCCCCATTTTATTTTATTTTTTAGAGTTTGGCACATGATAAGTATTTATAACTATTATTGCTATTATTCTTAGACCCCATGAGGCAATAGAATAATCTTTAATCCCAAGGAACTTAAAATCTATTATATTCTTTTAAAAAAATTTAGTTTTCAATCGCAGTTTATATTCAATATTATTTTGTGTTATTTTCAGGTGTACAGCACAGTGGTTATACAGTCATAGACTTTACAATATGATTATCCTGATATTTCAAGTACCCACCTGGAACCACATATAGTATTACAATATTACTAACTATGTTTCCTATGCTGTACTTTACATTCCTTGACTATTTTGTAACTACCAAGTTGTAGTTCTTTTTTTTTTTTTTTGAGTATAGTTTGATGATTTTTTTAACCTGCTATTTTTTTTTATTGTTTAAAGTATTACAAATAGTAGTACATATGTCACCTTTTTTTCCCCAACTGACCTTCCCCCAGCTTCCCTTATCCCCCGGCACATGCCCTCACCCACCTCTCAGTGTCTTGCGTCCATTGGTTATGCTTATATGCATGCATACAAGTCCTTCAGTTGATCTCTTACCTCTCCCCAAACCCTCCTCAGCCTTCCCGCTGTAGTTTGATAGTCTGTTTGATGCTTCTCTGCCTCTGTATCTATTTTTGTTCATCAGTTTATAATGGTCTGTATTATCCATAAATGAGTGAGATCATGTGGTATTTTTCTTCCACTGACTGGCTTATTTCATTTAGCATAATGCTCTCCGGTTCCATCCATGCTGCTGCAAAAGGTAAGAATTCCTTTTTTTTTTTTTTTTTACAGCAGCGTAGTATTCCATTGTGTAGATGTACCACCATTTTTTAATCCACTCATCTGCTGATGGGCACTTAGGCTGTTTCTAAAACTTAGCTATTGTAAATTGTGCTGCTAGGAACATAGGGATGCATATATCCTTTCTGACTAGTGTTTTTGATTTCTCGGGATATATTCCTAGAAGTGGGATTATGGGGTCAAATGGCAGTTCCATTTTAAATTTTTTGAGGAAACTTCATACTGTTTTCCACAGTGGCTACACCAGTCTGCATTCCCACCAGCAGTGCATGAGGGTTCCTTTTTCTCCACATCCTCTCCAGCACTTGTCGTTTGTTGACTTGTTGATGATAGCCATTCTGACAGGTGTGAGACGGTACCTAGTTGTTGTTTTGATTTGCATCTCTTGGATGATTAGTGACTTTGAGCATGTTTTCATATGTCTCTTGGCCTTCTGTATGTCCTCTTTTGAAAAGTATCTATTTAAGTCCTTTTCTCATTTTTTGATTGGATTGTTTATCTTCCTTTTGTTTAGTTGTATGAGTTCCCTATATATGTTGGTGATTAAACCCTTATTGGTGATAACATTGGCAAATATGTTCTCCCATGCAGTGGGCTTTCTTGTTGTTTTGTTGATGGTCTCTTTTGCTGTGAAGAAGCTTTTTATTTTGATGTAGTCCCATTTGTTTATTTTCTCCCTAGTTTCCGTTGCACTAAGAATTGTATTGGTAAAGATATTGCTGCAACATGTCTTATATTTTACTGTCTATGGATTCTTCTAAGATTTTTATGGTTTCCCATCTTATATTTAAGTCCTTTATCCATTTTGAGTTTATTTTTGTGTGTGGTGTAAGTTGGTGGTCATTTTTTTTCGCATGTATCTGTCCAATTTTTCCAATACCATTTATTGAAGAGGCTGCTTTGACTCCATTGTATGCTCTTGCCTTCTTTATCAAATATTAATTGAGTATAATGGCTTGGGTCAATTTCTGGGTTCTCTGTTTTGTTCCATTGGTCTATGAGTCTGTTCTTGTGCCAGTACCAGGCAGTTCTGAGAACAGTGGCTTTGTAAGATAGCTTGATATCTGGTATTGTGATCCCTCCAACTTTGTTCTTTCTCAGGATTGCTGTGGCTATTCAGGGTGTTTTTTCATTTCAGATGAATTTTTGGAGAGCTTGTTCTAGGTCTGTGAAATATGCCGTTGGTGTGGTGTTTGTCTTTCTTTGTCTGCAAGCCCCCTGTTTTTTTATTTATTTTATTATTAGTTAAGGTATTACAAATGTATTCTCATCCCCCCCATTAACCCCCAACCCCCTCCCCCCACCCGTCCCGCACACTCATGCTCCCATCCCCCTGTTGTCCATGTCCATTGGTTTGGCTTATATACATGTATACAAGTCCTTTGGTTGATCTCTTCCCCTTACCCCCGCCCTTCCCTACTTTCCTTCTGGGGATTGATAGCCTGATCGCTGTTTCTCAGTCTTTGGATCTGTCCCTTTTCATCATTCTATGTTGTTCTCTATAATCCACAAATGAGTGAGATCATGTGGTATTTATCTTTCTCTGACTGTGCAAGCCTCCTGTTTTATAGATGAGGAAACTAAGACCCTGTTTGGACAGAGATTGGTCAAATCATATTTTGGTGACTTGCTAGTACTGCCTGGTTTCATAGTACCCAGGCCAATGATTTCCCCCATAAGCTAGATCTCCGTCAGTTTTTGCATGAGAAATCTCTTGAAGGAGGGTAACATTATGCAATTTTGGCCTGACAGGATATATGGAATACAGGAGAGACAATGTTATGCCTTTACAGAGACAATGAGGAGAAATTATATCATGGGTCAGTTCTGTATATTTGAGCCTCAGATGTGTTTTCTTAGCAAAAACTGATAATTTATTTTTTACTGGATATCTTCTTGAGTTACTACCTAGTCACTAGCTCCATGGAGTTTCTAAATGCTGAAGCCTTGAAAAATGCCCTTCATTTATTCCACTGCAGATGGATGGATCTGCATCTTAAGCCCTTCCTTTTTGCTTTTAAAGGACATCTGGCTGCTGATTAAAATAGAAAAAAAAAAGGATCATGGAGTCCACCAAAGACAATCAGTCAGCCAGAAGCTCAGATGGTTCATATTATCTCAATTGTACCTGTTCAGTTCTTCAGATTTCAATGTATGTGACACACATGAATCCCTGAAAATGGACAGAGTAAATCAGACATTTTCTTTTTTACAGTGTCACTAATTTACTTAAATTTCTTTGAATGTCATAATCAATACCAACATATCATTAAAAGAAAAACATTAATGTACTCTGTCTTAATTTGATCAGGCTGCTCTGACAAACATACCATAGACTGGTGGTTTACCTAAACATTTATATCACAATTCTAGGGGCTGGGAAGACCAAGGTGAAGGTGCTGGTAGAGTGATGTCTGGTGAGGACCTGCTATCAAGCTCACAGTCAGACATCTTTTGTTTGGGTCTTCATGGCAAAAGGAGCAAGAGAGCTCTCTGGGGTCTCTTTTATAAGGACACCAATCCCGTTTGTGACCAATTACCTCCCAAAGGACTCACCTCCTTATACATCACACTTGGGTTTAGGTTTCACCATATGATGATTTGGGGGTGGCGGGGGGAGGGGGCAAACATCAGTTTATAGCATACTCAAATGATTTTTGGATATTATTATTATTGTTAAACCTCACCTGCCCTGACTGGGGCCTGGGATGAAACCTGCAACCCAGGTATGTGCCCTTGGCAGGGAATAAAACTTGTGACCCTTTTGGTGCTCAGGCCAACCCTTTATGCCGGGAGCCGGTCCATGCTTGCTGTTTCAAGGGACCTGGCATATATGGCATACTGTTCTTAATATGTTTGCTCACCTTCTTGGCACTATGTGTTTTAACCAAGGTCTCTGAGAAAGGTTGTTTCCCCAGGTAGGGATTTTCCCCTGAAGTTAGGGAGGGAATAAAACCTCCTAACTAAGTGCCAGGCGGGTAATTAATCACTTTAACTACAAACAATCATGCTTAAGCTACATAATCTTTACTCCCTGGAATGGAGATAAGAAACGCCCTAACCTTTGGAATAGAGATTGATAGGATTGGAATCAACTGGTATAAATACAGATGTAACAAGACAGAACTTAGAAGACAGAACCAAGAAGAGAGAACCTACACAGAACCTAGAGACAGAAGAACTTCGCTGGAGAGAACATGGCAAAAGATCCTGGACTGAACCTGACTATAGAACATGGCAAGAGAACCTGACTAGAACCTGGTGACTGAACCTGGCTGGAGAACCTGGACAGAACCTGGCTGGAGATCCTAACCAGAACTTCGCTGGAGATCCAGACCAGAACTTCGCTGGAGATCCAGACCAGAACTTGGCTGGAGATCCTGGCTAGAGATCCTGGCTAGGCTGCTGATCAACTGAACGCTATCTCCGTGTCATTCCTTCTTCGCCAACTCTGTCCACACCTTTGGGGACCCCTGGACCTGCTGGGATTGGACCCCAGCACCTTTAACCACTGAACACAAGCCAGTGCTAAGATCTTATTTGAAAGGTTTGTACTAATGAGAGGTAGCTCTTGTCCTCTAAAGTGTCCATAAAAAAATATTCTAATAACTTCACCTATTAACTACATGGTATCTGAGAACAACCTACTAGGAAAAAGAGGACAAGATGTTGTCCTCTTGATGTGCTTTTGCACAGCAAATAATTGTCTTATTTTAACTTGTACATTTATTTCATGCTGCATCACACTGCATTTGCATAACAAGTATTCTGCTTTTAAAGTAGTCAGTATAGCAGAGTTATTAAAAACATGGCTTCTGGTGTGAGATTATGCCTGGGTTAAGTCCCAGTTCTATTATATGTTAGCTGTTTCACCTTGGGTAAGTTTCTGAAGCTCTCTGCATCTCAGTTTTATCAGCCACAAAATGGAGGGTATTGTTGGTATTTATTTTGAACAAATGTTATAGAGATACAAGGAGTTGATATATGTGATACATTTAGGATAGGGCCAATAGAAATATTCTTGTTGAATATTGGCTATTTTTATTATATTTATTTTGAGTTGTTAGTGATTAAATTAGACAATTAAGCTATTTTTTTTTCCCTAGCCACTGTACCAAAGTGAAGAACAAAAACTGTAGGATGGCCCATAGGGAAAATTTGGGATTCTTATACAATGAAAAACTGATTTTTTTTTATATAAGTAAAGGTAGAAATAGAGAAGGAAGAGCAGACAAAGTGGGAACAAGATGAGTATAGTATCATCTGAATTAAAGACATTATTGGGGGTGAATCTTCTAGATAGATTCTTTAATATTAATTGATACCAAATTACTCGGTGAGTATAATTTTAAACTTTTTCATTATTGGGAGGGCCCTGCCCTCTGGTGTGTGATGCATTGCACATGCAATGGTAAGGAAATTGATAGTTTTTTTTGCAGAATGAAATTGGGATTTTTGCACACTGTCAATTCAGTGGGATTTTTTTGTTTAATTGAGATACAGTTATATTAAGGACAAGACCTATGATGGGCTTTTCATAATATGATTTCAATTGTGGTAAAATGTTTTTCTAATAAGACATGCTTTTAAAAAAGTTTTGCTGAGTATAGATTATAAAAAGATTCATGAATATAATAATTTTCAGAAGTGCTACAAGTTGTTGGGAAAACATCTGTTAACTAGAATATACATTTTTTTAACGTTTGAAGCAAAATTCAGCTGAGGTTTTTTTTTTTATCTGCTACTGACTTCATGGTTTTTTTCTAGTGAGGCAAATTAAGAATGTGTATATTTCCTAAAAAATTACATACTAGACTGTTTTTATTATATATTTAGAAAGGTATTTAACATTCTGTGTGGACCACTGAAGCTCAACATGTCTTTGGCCACAACCTATTGCATATATTTTTCTTGAATATGCCTGTGCGGAATTTGGTCATAATTGTTCTTTGACAATTCACATTTTTTTTAAAGCATAAAACCAAATTAAAACCCCCCATAAAATGTAAATATAAAAATGTGGTATACATTTTAAATATTCCACTTTTGTTAATTTCACTAATGCAAAGGAGATAAGGACTATGTTTTATTATTAATTATTTAGATTTGGGTATTAAATAAGAATAATACTTGCAAGGAAAACAATTAATATAATTGTGAGAGTAATTCCATATTCTCTCTCCACTTTTCTTAGATATGAGATTGAGTGAACTGAAGTCAAATGAGAGACAGAAATCTGTTTCAAGTACTGTAGATAAAAGAATTTGGAAGATCTTTTATCTGCACATGTATTAAAAACAGTACATATTACCTTGATGTCACCAAGTTCTTAAGACTTCAGAAACCAGATCTAGTCTGTGATTTCCAGTTCTTTTTAGGATAGTTTCATGGAGTTGTAGATCAGAAGGAGACCTGTGAAATATCACTTCCAGCACTCATTTCCCAGAGGCATTGTACTGGAAATTCTATTAGAAGACAGGACCTCTCCTGTGGCTAACACTAGAACTTTCCAAATGTGGCTCTTAGTAGTTTTTGTTTTATGTTGTGATTCAATATGTGACAACTTTCGTTTTGATTAGCATTCGGTTACTCAAATCTTTCTTTTTCAATCTTCAGGGAAAATAGAAAAACAGTTTGATATCCTGTTTAAAATTCATGGTGTTACCACTGACCTTCTGTCTTTTAAAATCTCCACAGATTTTGTAGTTCACTGACCCTTATGAATCCTCACACACCTCAGGACTTTGGGATTTGGAGAAGGGCAGCTGTGCATGGTTGTCTGATTAGAAGTAAATGCATGCACATAATATTCGATACTCAGTGGAGTTCAGAGATGTTTATGAAAGCTGTTGACACAAATTGTGGGTTTTACATTCAGAGTAGACTTAAAGACATATTTCCTGAAAATATAAGACCCATATAACACTTCCAAGGGATTTAAAAATCTCTGCTTCATGGCTTGTAGCAGTAGATGCGGGTGTTGCACCTTCAGGAACTAGAATTGTTAAAGTTAATGCAACTACGGTGTATAAAACTTGTCTGCACAATATCTAAGAGGTGAGATCATTTGTCATAAATTTTTGGGCATGTAGACCATGATGCATCACTGGATTGAGTCTTATCTCCAGTAAAAACTTGGCCTATAAGAAGCAGAGATTATGTGTTACACTGATTCTTGATGAAATAGAGACTCTCAACACTGTCAGACTTTTTGTTTGCTTCTCTATTATAACTGAGGCACTGAACGAAAAACCAAACAGGATTGTTGAATTCCTTTTGGTGGAGTAATGAAATGTTTCATTTTCTTTTCCTTTCTCCTTAAATTAGAAATCTCTTCTATAGAGAACAGACTGATGAGTGCCAGAGGGGACTGATTGAAAAAGGTGAAGGGATTGAGAAGTATAGATTGGTAGTTACAGAATAGTCATGGGAATGTAAAGTGCAGCATAGGAAATATAGTCAATATTGTGTGGGGCTGAGTATAGATGCCAGTTTGGTGCCAGAGGTGTTGGGGAATTACTCTGTGAAATGTGTGATAGTCTGGCAACTGTGCTATACATCTGAAATGGATACAAAGTGGTGTTGAATATAAACAGTAATTGAGGAAGTTGAAAAAAAAAACCAAACAAAAAAAGTAGAAAGCCCTGACTATAGCATTTAACTAAAGCACGCGTGTGCGAGCACGCACGCACACACACACACACACACACACACACACACACACACACACAGCTTGGTAGATACATTTTTAAAAAATTAAAAAAATAAATAAATTAAAAGAACTAATGGAATGTTATGATGTGGGGACTAATTAGAATTAGAAGAAACCTGGACTAAAAATTAAAAAACAGATTTAAGTCCTGTTCTTAACACATGCTAACTTTTGACCTTAGGTAAATCAATCCAGCCTTTTATCCTCAGGTCTTTAATTGGTAAAATTGTGTGTGTGTGGGCGTGTGCCCATGGGTGGGTTCTCACATAAGGTGATACCAAGCCCCAAGGAGCATTTTTGTTTGTCACAATGATTTGGGATTCCCTGGCATTCATTAGTTTCAAGTCTGGGTTGGAAAACACCCTGCAATGTATAGGACCATCTGACACAGTGAGGAACTGTGCTTCCTGAAATGCCAGTAAATTCCTGCCTGAGGAGGCTGGAGATAATTCTCTAGGATCCCTTCTAGCTCCATATCCAAATTACACAATTGATAAATACAATAATAGATTAAGTAAAAAAGCAAGTGCTTGAATTCAAAAGCAGAAACAAAGAAACATTTCAAATTTTTACAAAGAGCTTGAGGCAAAGGTAGTTTATATGCTTATTTACTAGAAAGGGAAACTCATTTATTGATGTTTCTGTACCAGCCATTTTTCCCAAATGTAATCACATACATTTTAATGAGAACTATTCAATTTAGGTGTTGTTACTATTTTGCCAACAATGAGCCTGAAGCTAAGGGAGGGTGAGCAACTTGCCTAAGATCAGACTGCAAGTGGAAAAATCAAAATGTTAATTTGACTCTATCTGGCTCCAAATCTGGGACTCTTCCCCACATTATGCATCCTTGAAAATGGAAAACAGTAGAGAATTAGGGCAAAAAGTACATGCATATCAGGGAACAGATATTATGAACTCCCCCCCCCCCCCATTCCTTGAGTGTACAATATTCAACATAATGAAAAGACAACCCATTGAATGGCAACACATACTCTTCAATAATACATCTGATAAGGGGTTAATATCCAAAATTTATAAAGAACTTATAAAACTCAACATTAGAAAACCCCACAAACAATCTAATTAAAAAAATGGGCAAAGGACCTGAATAGACACCTATCCAAAGAGGACATACAAGTGGTCAATAGACATATGAAAAGATGCTCTAGTCACTAATCTTTAGGAAAATGCAAATTAAAACCACAATGAGATATCACCTCACACCTGTCAGAATGGCTATCAATAAATCAACAGACAATAAGTGTTAGCTAGGAGAAAAGGCAACTCTCATGCATTGTTGGTGGGAATGAAGATTGGTGCAGCCAGTATGAAAAGCAGTATGGAGTTAACTTAAAACATTAAAAATGAAACTACCTTATGATTCGGTGATTCTACTTCTGGGAATATATCCAGAGAAACCTGAAACACTAATTTGAAAGGATATATTACCCCCATGCTCATTGCAGTGTTATTTACAATATTCAAGATTTCGAAGCAGCCTAAGTGCTCATCAGTAGATGAGTGGATAAATAAGCAGTGGTAGCTCTAGCTGGTTTGGTCCAGGGGATAGAGTTTCAGCCCATGGACTGAAGGGTCTCGGGTTCGATTCCCTTAGTTGCAGGGATTAAGCAAAAACCCCCCCCAAAACAACAACAACAACAGAAAACACCCCAAAAAACAAAAGCAAAAGCAAAAAACCCTAAAAACAAACCCCAAACTCTTCATAAACACAGACTTCAGTGTGCTGATTACCAGAGGGAAAGTAAGGTCAGGGTAGGCAGAAGAGGTAATGGGGAGAATAAATGGTGATAGAAGGAGACTTGACTTGGGGTGGTGAACACACAATACAATATACACCTGTAGATGATGTATTATAGAATTGTATGCCTGAAACCTATATAATTTTCTGAATCAATGCCACCCCAATAAATTGAATAAAAAACACAACAAAACTTTGTGCCGAACCATTTCTTTTAGAGCCATGAGCTTTTCAGGTTAGAGATGGAAATGTAAAAAAACCCCACAAAAACCATTGCTCATTTTTAAAAAGAAGGAAACAATTTACTTTTCAAAGTGTAGATAATATTTTAAGAAATTTAATTTGTTTGTGGTAGAATTTTGGAATTGGAAGGAAAAGATAATCAATTATTTCATTTTATAGAAGAGGGAACAGTGGCCCCAAAAGGTTGCATAGCTTGCCTAAAGAGAAAAGTGGCCAGTAGCAGTATTAGAAGATCCCAATTTTTCTGAATCCTAGGTGCCTTCTTACATTTTTAACAACACAGTTTATAATATCGTCAGGAAAAAGCTAAACAAAAAATTTAAAAATTGAGTTTTAGAGAGAGAGAGAGAGAGAGAGAGAGAGAGAGAGAGAGAGAGAGAGAGAGACAAGGGAGAGAAAGAGAAAGGAATATTGATGTGAGAGAGAAACACCAATTGGTTGCCTTCAGGGATTGAACCTACAACCTGGGTATGTGCCCTGACCAGAAATGGAACCGGCTACTTTTTGGTATATGGGAGGACGTTCTAACCAACTGAACCACACTGGCTGGGGCAAAACAAGTTTTAGTTGAATCATTTTCTCACAGAATTGGTGTGGTTCTCTGATAGTGACTTTTGGCCTTTAAACATGTGCTCTTTGAACACCTAACTTTTCACATAGGAATAACATGAAGATGATCTCTCTTTCCTGGAAATTTTAGGTTGTCTGGGATAAAAAAAAAAGGGCTGCCAGGTTGCCCAAAGCACATGTGGAAGCATGCCAATGCAGGCTCCTGATTGGCCCAGCCTCCTGGGTCTCTGTGGGCCTCATTAATCTGATGTGCTTTGCTTCTATGACAATAGAACACTTGCCTAGTCAATTACTTGCACCTGCATTTCTCAGCGTGTCACTCTTCTCTCCTTTAGGGTCTGGAAATAACTGGGATAGAAAAGCTTTGATGAAAGGAGATAGCTCCAGATTTGTTTTCCCTTTGTACCCAGTAAAAGGATATAGATTTCCCTCAAGTAAAGGTGAACTTATTCATTTGAAATATAAAAGTGTTTTTATTGCAATATATGGGAACATTCAGGTCTTTTAAAAATTTTTAAAAAGAATTTTCAGTTACAATTGACATTCAATATTATATCAGTTTAAGTTGAACCAGGAACATCCAAGTCCTAAGAACAGGCAAACTCTTTGGTATAACTTTCTCTTATCTCTTTCTTGGCTTTTTAACGGAAGTCTTTTGTTTGTTTCCACACAGAAGATAAGTAATATAGTTTCTCTAAGCTTAAAAGCATTAAACCAGTAAATACTGCTAATTCTAATATTTTAAAATATCTGCTGTTTAGAATAGGTTTATTTCAGACTGACATTAACACTCATATATTTATTTCCTTTTCTTTTTTAAAACAATCTAAATTGTAATCCCTTCACTTTTCCATATGGGGAAAAGGTTATAGTTTAAGTAAGGATTAATGAAAAGTAGACTTTCTATTTTAATATTATGTTACTAGAAAGTCAGAATCTCAATATTTCATTTGGTCTTATAAATGGTTTGATATAAGCATTTTATATTTTAGTAAAAGAAAATTTTACTGTGAAAAAGTTATAAAATATATTCAGCACTACAGAAGGCTCATCAACCTACCTACCAGTCAGAGCGTCTGCCCCCTGGTGGTCAGTGCACATCATAGCAACTGGTTGACTGGTCTACTATCTGCCCCCTGGTGGTCAGTGCACATCATAGTGAGTGGTGGAGCGGCCTTAGCATATCATTAGTATATTATGCTTTGATTGGTTGAACAGATGACTGGATGACCGGACACTTAGCATATTAGGCTTTTATTATATAGGATAAGTTTCAGGCATATAGCATAGTGGTTAGACAATCATGCATTTTACAAAGTGATCCCCCTGATATTTCAAGTACCCACCTCATACTAGACATAGTTATTGCAATATTAGTGACTATATTTTCTATGCTAATCTTGAATTTTCTATAAATAGAATCATGCAGTTGTGCCCATATTTATCTGATTTTGTTTACCCAACAGTATGTCTGATAGGTTTTACAATGTGTTACATTTAGAAGGAGTTCATTCATTTAAATTGCTATCTAATATTAAAGGTAAGAATAAGTCACAAATTACTTATTCATTCTAGTTTTGATGGAGAAAAACACTCATTTCCTTTAATACATACATAGGAGTAGAATTGTTGGCTCATACACTAGGCATTTATTAAATTTTAGTTGATACATATAGTTTTCAAAGGTGATTTTTGCCAATATATACCCCTACTAGCAAAGTATGATGATTTTAGCTGCTCAATATATCTGCACCATTACTTGGTATTGTCAGTCTTCTTTTAGGTTATACTAGATGCAGTGATGGCGAACCTTTTGAGCTCGGCATGTCAGCATTTTGAAAAACCCTAACTTAACTCTGGTGCCATGTCACATATAGAAATTTTTTTGATATTTGAAACCATAGTAAAACAAAGACTTATATTTTTGATATTTATTTTATATATTTAAATGCCATTTAACAAAGAAAAATCAACCAAAAAAATGAGTTCATAGGTTTGCCATCACTGTACTAGAGGCCCAGTGCACAAATTCGTGCACTGGTGTGGTCCAGCGGGCCCACCCTATGGGAGCCATTAGTGGTGGTCTGGTTGGGGTGAGGGGCTGTGGTCAGGGCCGGCTGGGGTAAGGGGCTGTGGGCAGTTTGCCGGCTGGCCCCACCTCCAAACAGGGTGGGGGTGACCGCTCAGGGGTGGGGCCACTGGGACGAGGGGCCACAGACGTTCTGGTCATTCCGCCGTTTGGTCAATTTGCATATTACCTTTTATAATATAAGATTGTTTTATAAAATTCCATTTTTGCAAATGTTCTTTGTTAGCATTTATATATACAAAAGCCTATATGCAAAGTGAGCCCTCAGGAATTCGACCAACCAGGAGTTCGATCACTTGCTATGATGTGCACTGACCACCAGGTGGTGGCGTGGAACAAAGGAAGGACCCGCCAGCAGCCGGCAGTCGCTAGGGACCCTACCCGTGCATCAATTTCATGCACTAGGCCTCTAGTATAGACATAAGATTGACTTTATAAAAAGGATTTATTGAAACACAATTTACATACCATACAACTCACCCATTTTATGTGTACAATTCAGTAACTTTTAGTATATTCACAGAGTTGTGCAACTATCACCATAATCACATATAGAAAATTTTTATCACCTAAAAAGAACCTTAGCCATAATCCTCTATTTCCACATTCTCTCTCTTAGCATAGTATTTTCAAGATTCATGCATGTTATAGCATATAATAATGCTTTATTCTTTTTTATTGCCAAACAATACTCCATTTTATGGATATATCACATTTTATTTGTTTATTCGTTCAGTTTATAAATCCCTTTTTTGGGTTTTGGTTCATTTGTGATTCTTTGGTTCCTTAGGTCTCTGATGTGTTTTAAACAAGCCATGATTTTGTAGCTTAAATAGCTTAGTTGTGCTGTTCAGGTGAGAGTGACAGTATCTTGTGATGTTCTGTGTCCAAACCAGACATGAAATATTTTTCCAGGATTTTGAGATACTCTTAATTTTTTTCATTACAGTCATCCTTTGTAATGTGAGGTGTTTTTATGCCTGTTTTCACAGATGACGGAATGTGTACTGTGTGAAGTTCAATGCTTTGTCCAGGCTTATGAGAACAGTTTTCATTTAAAACCAGGTCTTTTTACTTAAAACACAGTGCTTTTTCCATTCATTGTATCATTTGGGGGGCGGGGGGGGGGGAGAGAGAGAGAGAGAGAGAATATATATTCATACTTCAGAGTCAAGTTGAGAGAATCATAGCTTGGTGTTGGATTGTCAGGTATTTTATTACCAAGAAGGTGGAGTTTAAAGTGGTCTATCTTAAAGTATATTGTGAAGCATTCCATGAATTTTTCTATTGAGAGTCTTGATTTCGAGCCTGATTTTGCTGCTCTTTTTAGCAGCTGGATAAATAGACCTCAGAGCTTACTCCAGTCAGGTAAAGAACAGCTGTTCTGGTGTTCTTTCACTCCAGGGCCTGTCCTCTGATTTGACTCATTAGCCTGTTAGCAGATGGCTTAGCAGAATTTTTGAAGAACCTCCACTTCTCAGCCAAGATTCCTGAGAGCCAGAAAATGCTCAGCTACTGGTACCTGATGCACAAGTTAACTCCATTTTTGAGGAAGAGTTTCTCAGCTATAGAAGTCAGTATAAATGTCATGATATTCCTGAAAAATATGTATCAGAAACCCTCCAAATTTTATATTTTAGGACTTCTAAGTAAAATAAATAAATAACAGGAATGTATGCCTGATTCCATCTTTGAATTTTTAAAGTGAGGGCCAATTTCTCAATTTGAGATCAATTTTAGAGAAACAAGCTGATGTGTTTCATTTTTCATCCCCCTCCCCTCCGCAGTTCCCTTGCATATTTCCTTTCTTGTGGCTGCGCCTGTGCCCCCTGCTTTGCCTTTAAACAGTTGTATATAATACTCAAAGGGACATATGATTTTGTCCTGCTTGACTCTGGTGATCCTTCAGTCTGTCACTCACTTTCTGTAAAGAGGATGATAATAATGTATTTGATATAATAAATATTTCATAAAATATAATATATAATAAATTTATAAAGTAAAGATCTGTTGTCTTTGAAGTCAGAATGATATTTTTAAAGGGTAGATAGTGCATATTTGGGCAGACAGTTCCTTTGTTGGCAAATTCCTCAATGGCTCTTCATTGACCTAAGGAATCAAACTCTTCCTCCTTACTTGATATACATGGTTCTTCATGGTCTGGTGCAGCCTCATTCTTTAAGTCACACTCTGTGCTCATCACCATCATGGTTTTGCTAATCATGTTTGTGCCAGCATAGGTATGTATCTGATCCCTTATCCTGTAACATGAATGACCACCTCTTCCTTTTGAAAACAACTCTGCTCTCTTGGCTTCTATGGCAACTTTTCCTGTGGTGCTCTTCCTAATCATTAACTTGCCATTTTGTCTAAAATTTCAGTTTGGACATCTTAATTTTGAAATGCATACGAGACCTCCAAGTAAGGAGCATCAGCCGACATTTGGATATCTAGGTCTAGAGCTCCTATGACCCTTCTTCCTACGGTTCCGCCTTCAACTGAACTCCAAGTATTGGAGCTCTTGGTCCCATCTTCTTCTACCCACCCACTCCTCCCCTTTCTTCTCTTTTGACAATGACTTTTGCAATTTATGACAATCACCATACTTACATCTTTATGCAGTGCTTCTCCTCTGAGCTGCAGACCTTCATGTTCAAGTCTGTTTGAAAATGTATTTGTTTCTTGACCAAAATGTGAACTCTACAGCAACAGAAACTTCTCCTGCTTTTTAAAAAATCACTGTATATGTCACATAGAAAGAGAGCTTGGAACTCAATAGATGCTAAAAATATTCAACTTGATAAATGTTAAACTTCACCAATCTATGATGTTTCATGTATGCAAAGTCCCGAGAAACTTTTAACCTATGACTAGACTAGTAATTCTCCGCACTCCTCCTTAGACTCGTGGCTGATGGTGCAAGGCAAGAAGCTGCAGGTAAAAAGGGAGTCATTTTGTGGGAGCTTGCAAAAACAAGGTGATAATTATGTCATTAAATTGAATCCAGCTTACTAAATTGTATGAATATACCACAATTTTATCCTTACATTCTCTGTCAATGGATATTTGGGATGTTTCTACTTATCTGTGATTAAAAACTTGGCTCCTATTCAAGTTATTATAAAATCAAATTAAATGAAAACTTTATAGAGGAAAATGGCCATGTGATTTGTGAAAGTCTCCTTTAGCAGACAAAAATGTCCTGATGTCCTGAAATGTTTTCTGAACAACTGGATGGGGTTCGAAGTAGGATGAGAGTATATATATATTTTTACATTCTTCCTTTTAAAATCTATATAATTTAAAAATTTTCCTCTACTACATATGCTAATTATAAATCATAATTGTATAAGGAACATTTATGAATCTATTTCTCATCTCAAGAACTAGAACATTAAAAACTTTCAGCTACCTATTAATTCTCTTCCCTCTTCCATCTCTCTGCCTCCCTGTCACCTATATCTCTCTGTTCCACAAAGGCAAACACTATCCTTAAATTATATGTTTATTTGCATTGCTTGTTTAAAATATAGTTTTATCATAAATACATGTATATTTAAGTATGCTGATTAGCCTTATTTATTATTGAGCTATATAAAAATGCATCATACTCTGTATAATTTATTGGAACATGCTTTTAAAAAATATATATATTGTATTGATTTTTTACAGAGAGGAAGGGAGAGGGATAAAGAGTTAGAAACATCGATGAGAGAGAAACATCGATCAGCTGCCTCCTGCACACTCCTCACTGGGTATGTGCCTGCAACCAAGGTACATGCCCTTGACCGGAATCGAACCTGGGACCCCTGAGCCTGCAGGCCAATGCTCTATCCACTGAGCTAAACCAATTAGGGCCATGTTTTTCTTTTTGTTAAACGTTATGTTTTTAAGTTATACTTAATACACAACACACATCCTAATACACAACACACATGTTGTTGGGGGATTTTGTAGTTCATACATTTTAATTGTATGATTATGCCACAATTTTTTCTGTTCTCTGTCAATAGACATTTGCAATGTTTCTGCTTTTATGCCATTAAGAACTTCATCCTTTAAAATATATATATTTCAGAAAAGAAGGGAGAGGGAGAGAGATATAGAAAGAATCATTGATTGGCTGCATCCTGCACGTCCCATGCTGGGGATCGAGCCTGCAACCCAGGCATGTGCCCTGACTGGGAATGGAACCATGACCTTCTGGTTCATAGGTCAATGCTCAACCACTGAGCCATGTCAGCCGGGTGAGAACTTTGTTCTTATATAAATTTTAACAAAGTAATCTGTTTTTTAAGTAATTAGTATTTAGTGTTGTTAAATGCATATTTAATGACATTATATTATGTTTCTTTAATAACGTTTTGCCAATGTCTGTATTTTTTTCAACATGGAAGGGATTCGTATTCTTATTACTTCCTGAAAAGAACCTTATTTTATCTTATCCCAGGGCCTTTGCATTGCCAGTCCCTCTATTTGGAAGAGCTTTTGCCTCCCTCTCCTCAACTCCCATTTATTTGCCTGAGTGCTTCCTACTCATTCTTCAGTGTTCAGTGTCTTGTTTTCAAGGAAGCCTCCCAGACCACCCCCTGTTGTGGTAGATACCTCCAATCCTTTTCACACAGTCCAAACCACTCTATAGTTTCCCCTTTCAAGACACTCATTATTCCCATATGTGTTATACATTCTATTTTACTTCTTTGTCTCCACCATAACATGTACCCTTGGCCTGGTACATATTTTGCCTCATTTTCTGATCCCCAGAAGCCAGCCTAGAGCCTGGTGTAAGACAGATGTTCAATAAATGATAGTTAAATAAATAAATGAATGAATTGCTAATCTCTCACCTTCTGCTCACCAAAATTATCAATAAGGACACCTTATTTTGTTGATGTCAAAGGACAACTATTTGTTGGTGAATGGAATATTTAATAATGTTTTCCCTTTGGACAAGGCAGTCTCAATTTTGATGCTGTGAGCTGTCAAAGATGGAGATTAGCAAAGAATTAAACAAATAAGGCCACCATTCACTCTTGTCTCCCTTATTCCATGGAGATGCATCCCATAAAGACAGCCATTGATTTCTACTATTAGACTGCCAGGAAAGCCAGCAATAATTGCTTTAGGAATTTTGTCCATGAATATTTCCTGTTAATTTCCCAGGAGTAAGACCAGCTGCTCCCCTTCTCTCAACAAAAAATTAGAGAGCTGGTAGAAATCAACATACTCATAAGTGCTTTTTAAGAAAAGTGTTATTTACTTGACTTTGGGGTAAAGAATAAGAAGCGAATTACAAAAATAAAGTTTCTAAAGGATTTATACATAACATATAGCATAATCTGTAATGTGTAGAAATCAGAAATCAGTTGCTCTGGCATTTAGTTTATGCCACTGAAATACGTAAAAAGCATTCTCAGTTATGAATACATTTGATTATTTGGGGAACTTTGTCCAAGTCTGTATTCTGACAAAACCCCTCAAGAATAGAATAAGAACAAGAGATTAGAATCCTAGAGCCAATAAATATTGGTGCTGAGTTATAAATAAGATATATATAAAAATAGTTCAATAATAAAATGTATAATATTGTAACTTGCCAAGTTCATAGCTATAACACACATGATCATTTCTTTGTAACTGAAAAGGCATTTGATGTATGTCCCATTTTTATAAGAAACTTTTACTGCAATATAATTAACACAAAATATACTTAACATAATAAAAAAGTATTTACTGTTCCATATAAAAAAGGATATTATCTAGAGCATCTAGAACTAAAAACCATTTCTTTATATTTAGAAATAAGATAACGATGTTCATTATGACATTGTCCTTTAATGAAGTCCAACTAATAAAATTAGAGTAAGAAATGAGAAGTATAAAAGTTATAAAAAAATAAGAAAAAATAAGTGTTTGTAGGCAATTTGGTTATATGCATTAAAAACCTAAGTGAGTTACCTGAAAAATCTATTAGAACAATAAGAAAATTTAGTGAGGTGGCTGAGTACATTAAGAAAAAGGTAATAGTCTTCCCATATACAAAATAAAATAAGATAGAAAAATATAATTGAAGGGAAGTACCTATTAATCATAGCCATAAAGAGATTAAATACCTATAACAAACTTAATAAGAACTATAAAACATACCAGTGAATGAAAATTTAGAATACTACTGAGATACCCCAAAAGACTTAAATAAATAGAAAGTCATCTCTCTCCTTAGATATGAAAACTCAACATCTTTATGATGTTTATTTTTCTTCAATAAGTGTATTTGTTTAGCATTCTCTTCAATACCTATATTAAGAAGATTTTAAAATACACTATACAAACGGATTCTAAATTTCTTATGCTAAAATAATCTTGTAAATATTAATTTTTAGGGAAATTATAAAAAATAAGTAAAAATTATTGCTTTGTAAATACACTGAGAGGATAGATAGTCTTATAGAATATTAAACATGTTCTAATGATATAGTTATGTAAAGGTTGGTAGTGGTACTTCTATAAATAATGTTCAGCTCAATAAACAGTAAAATGTACAGAAATGGGCTTAATATATTTGTGAATTTGGTGGTAAAGAAAAAAAAATCAGTGGAAAAAAATGAATTATTCAATAAATGATGCCAGGACAACTGCATAGCCATCTGGGAGAAAAAAATTGGCTTCCATCCTAATCTCATATGAAGCTACAATTTTAATGTAAAAAATTAATCCATAAAAGTACTACAGTAAGACAGCAAAAATTTTAAAAAAAGTTTTTTTGAAAAAGAAATCACTTCTAAATATCATGTAAACCCCAGAAATTTATACAATAAATAATCATAAACTTAACTAAAAATAAAATAGCATTTGCATGGTAGAAATAAGTATAAAAAATAAAATAGAAAGTTAGAAAAATATTTGTAACACATATTATAGTCAAAAAGCTAATTTCCTTGCTACACAAAGACTTTCTATTCATTAATAAGAAAATAATAAATAATCCAATGCAGTGGTTCTCAACCTTCCTAATGCTGCGACCCTTTAATACAGTTCCTCATGTTGTGGTGACCCCCAACCATAAAATTATTTTTGTTGCTACTTCATAACTGTAATTTTGCTACTGTTATGAATTGTAATGTAAATATCTGATATGCAGGATGTATTTAAAAGGGTCATGACCCACAGGTTGAGAACCGCTGCAATAGAGCAAAAGTTATAAATACATAGTTCACAGAAAGAAATAATAAGTGACTCAAACTTAAGTACTTTCAAAATAGAAGAAGATAAATATAAATTAAAACCACAGTGAGTTAGGTGAATATGCTTTCAGATTGCCAAGATGACCAAATTAGGTAATGCAAGGCTGTATTGTGTGTGATACCTATATATATAAAAGGCTAATATGCTAAGTATCCGACCATCTGACCAGTTGCTATGACATGCACTGATGCCAGGGGACAGACACTCAACACAGGAGCTGCTGAGATGCAGTCACTTGGCAGCGGCGGTTCTTAGGTGATGCACCCTGAAACCAGTGAAGAGAGAGCCCGATTCCTCATGGGGCTGCGTGATTCCATCTTCGGCCGGGGTTATGTTGTTGCTGGGGCACTATCGACCCCGAGTGTGGTTTACTGCACACTTGTGTTTGCGTTCCACACCCTGTGCGACAGCAACTTTGTACAGTGCCCTCTCACACTCTCGGACCCCTCGGGGGATGTTGAAGAGCCGGTTTTGGCCTGATCCCCACAGGCCAGGCCGAGGGACCCCACCTGCTAGAGGGACCTGCTCACTCCGCAGACACCAGGGAGGGATCACGGGAGGTTGGCTCCAGGGCGTGTCTGGCCCATCTCTCCCAATCCTGCCCTGCTGGCCACCTTCTAATTAATTTCCTTTCAATGTGCACGAATCTGTGCACCGGGTCACTAATCTATAATAATAAAAACATAATATCCTAATTAGACCGGACAGCCGAATGACCTTCTGGACGCCATTCCAGACATCCTTCCAGATGAAGCTGCGGTGGCAGGGGCCAAGGCAGAGGCGATTAGGAGTGATCAGGCAGGCAGGGGAGTGGTTAGGGGCGATCAAGCAGGCAGGCAAGCGGTTAGGGGCAATCAGACAGGCGGGTGAGCAGTTAGGGGCAATCAGGCAGGCAGGCAGGTAAGTGAGTGGTTAGAAGCCAGTGGTCCCAGATTGCAAGAGGGTTCAGGACCCTGCCCCCCCCGCCCCCCATGCTTATATTTCATGCACTGGGCCTCTAGTCCTAATATATAAAAATCCAGGGGCCATCATGACCTAAATGACCAGATGAACAACTGAACAGCAGGCTGCTGGCGGGAGGGAGTTCCCTCCTGGCCCTGGCCAGGGTGCGGTGGTGGAGGGAGGGAGCTAGAGGGTCATGTTATTTGCATAAAGGGTCATTTGCCACAGCTAGAGTGTCATGTTATTTGCATAAAGCTCTGAAAGCTGTGCAAGAGTGATGATTCCATTGATTCAACAGATAATGCTAAAAAGGAAAATTTTCCCATTGAATTTCTTAATAGTATTACTCCTTCAGGAATGCTATGTCATAAATTAAAATTGAAAGTGGATGCAATCATCATGCTACTGAGAAATCTTAATAGTAGATGGGGTCTTTGTAATGGTATTAGATTTATTATCAAAAGATTGTGACCTAACATTATTGAAGCTGAAGTATTAACATGATCTGTAGAAGGAGAGGTTGTTCTGATTCCAAGAATTGATTTGTCCCCATCTGACACTGGCCTCCCATTTAAATTAATTTGAAGACAGTTTCCTGTGGCCAGCATTTGCAATGACTATTAATAAATCACAAGGACAAACTCTAAACAGAGTAGGAATATTCCTACCTAAACCTGTTTTTTGCACATGGTCAGTTATATGTTGCTTTCTCTTGAGTTCGAAGAGCATGTGATATTAAAGTTAAAGTTGTAAATACTTCATCACAAGGGAAATTAGTCAAGCACTCTGAAAGTGTTTTCACTCTTAATGTGGTATACAGGGGGATATTAGAATAAGCTTAATCAAGTTATCAGTCATTGTATCAGTGTTGTTTTACATCATGTTTTTGTTGTTTTTGCATCATGTTTTTGTTGTTATATCATGTTGTGATTATTTATTAATAAATTTATATATTATTTTCTTTTTTAAAAAAATATATTTTATTGATTTTTTACAGAGAGGAAGGGAGAGGGATAGAGAGTTAGAAACATCGATGAGAGAGAAACATCGATCAGCTGCCTCCTGCACACTCCCCACTGGGGATGTGCCCGCAACCAAGGTACATGCCCTTGACCGGAATCGAACCTGGGACCCTTGAATCCATAGGCCGATGCTCTATCCACTGAGCCAAACCGGTTAGGGCTATATATTTTCATATATATTTTACTAATTTTCTTTCATCGCTCACACTTCTATTATAGAGAAAGGGCAAATAGCAATATTAAAATATTTCCTCTAATTAATTCCCTTTAAAGTGCACGAATTTCGTGCACTGGGCCACTAGTCTCTATATATAAAAGGCTAATATGCAAAGTGTCCCCTCAGGAGTTCAATCGCACTCTATGATATGTGCTGACCACCAGGGGGTGATGTGAAACGTTGCAGGCGACCAGCGGTGGTGGCGGAGTGCTGTGGGAGTGAGGGAAGGAGGAGGCAGGGAGGCAGGGAACCTGATTGGCCCTGATTGCTGGCCAGGCCTAGGGACTCTACCTGTGTACAAATTTCATGCACTGGGTGTCTAGTAGAACTAGTAATGGTAAACATTTCTTGATTGCTTACTTTGTGTCAGGCACTTTTCTAAGAGTTTGGAATGTATTCATTAATTAATTCCTCACAGTGATTCTATAAGCCAAGTTCTATTATTATTTCTATTTTAGATGGAGAAATTGAGGCCTAGAAAGATAATTTGTTTAGTTATGAAGAAAGTAAGTGGCAGAAGTAGAAACTGAACCCAGGACATCTGGCTAAGAGATATGCAAGTAGTATACTCAGCAGTTATTGTCCTCCAAATGGTCTTACAAATATGTAGTTTCTATAACCCTGATATTTTACTATCTACACTTTTAAAAAATTTTCTTTTCTTGTTTTTTAAACAGATTTTATTGGGGTGACATTGATTGACAAAATTATACAGGTTTCAGGTATACAATTCTACAGTATACCATTACCATTTATCCCCTCTTTACCTTCTTCTACCTCTCCTTACACCCCATACCTCTGGAAATCTCCATACTATCAGTGCTTTATCCTATAGATTTACTAACACATGTACAAAATGATGAATGAACACAGATATTCACAGCAGATTGAAGACAAAAGTTCATCAGTAGGAACTTGTTATATATACGGTGGTGCAGCTATGCAGTGGAATCCTAGGGAGGTGAATTTAAAATGAGTATATATATTACCATTTGTGTAAAAAATAATTTGTGTGTTTCCAGAATACCTCTGGAAGGATGCACAACAAACTGGTCATTTTAGCTTCCTTGGGAAGATTGGAATAGGAGAGAGGCTCACTTTTCATTGTATATCCTTTGGTGTTCTTTAAGTTTTGTACCACATGAATGTATTATCCATTGAAAAATGAAATACACAGATATAATTTTTCACATGTGTTTGGGAAATGGTTTAACCAATACACTGAAACACTGCCTATAGAGAGGGGAAGGGCATACAGCCCTGTTGGGAATAGCTTCCTTTAATGAGAGCAGGTGTGATGGGAATGAATTGTGTTTGTGGATGGTGTTGAGGCAGATCAAATGTTCATATGTATTGAACTGGGCTTCCTCTCTGCTTACATAAACATTTTCTATATCCTTATGAGATGTTCAGGTAATGTTGATGATCACCCTCCCCGTGCTCACCTGTCCCCACTGCCCATATAACACCAGATGTTTGAGCTGTCTGAATGCCTGTGTTATACTTGCCTATTCCTCCTGAGACACATTTTTGAAACTCTGTCTCTGCTCAGTTCTGCACTCCATTGTTCAGTGGTTTATTTGCCCAGTTTCTTTGCTATTTTTCTCTCCAACACCATAGTCCCCAAATATGGACTCTTACAATACTCAGAGATCACTTACTGGTAAATCCAAATGTTTTTTTTTCTAAGGGGAAGAATGTAAAGGTCAGGGTGGTGAAGGGATTTACCTTCTCAAACCTTCTTCCTTACCCAGTGACAATGGCTTCTTCTCTGTAGACCTAGTTACTCCCCATGTTGCTGATCTCCTTCCAGGATGGCTTTGTTCTGTTAAGTGGAACTGAGAGGGGCTTCCTGTCATTCTAGACAGACATTCAAAAATTACAGTATAAAGATATAATAAATTGAATGAGAAATTAAGATATAGCTATTGAAAATGAAACTAGAGGCAGAAACCAAGATGGCGGCATAGGTAAACACCGGAAATTGCTGCCTTGCACAACCATTTCAAAAATACAACTAAAAGACAAATGGACATCATCCAGAACCACAGGAAGGCTGGCTGAGTGGAAATTCTACAACTAGAAGGAAAGAGAAAAGCACACTGAGACTCTGAGGAGGTGCGGAAGTAAAGTGCAGAGGTACAGAGGCGCACGTGGAAAGGGCTGGCAATTGAGGACACGGTTGTCTTTTTCAATCGGGAGGGAGTCTCAAGCTCCTGACTGCTGTGACCTCCAGTTCCCGGCGAGTCTCTGGGACCCAGACTCATACGGGGAGAAACTGGAATGTTTGGCATCAGTCGGAACTTGAAGGTGGCTTTCTCTCAGAGGTGCTTGCAGCGATTACTGGGACACTGAGACATGGGGACTCTTAGGGTAGGACTGAGGAGCAGCCACAGCTGCTTGCTCCGCCCTGTTGATCCCCTGAGACCCTACCCCACCCAAGCTGTGTGCAGAGCTTTTGCATATGAAAGGCCTGGCCCTTTGCAATCTGAAAATTACCTAACAAATTGCAGCTGAGTCAGAGAGACCCAGAACTTCCAAAAGAAGGCCCAAGGCCCTACAGCAGCTTGCATCGCTTCACAGCTGGGCCTCATCTTGGCACCTCCAAACCCCAAACAAAGAAGAGAAATCTGCAGATCTCTCCATAGCTCCTGCTGGGTAGCCTCAGGCAGAGGCTAAATTAGCACCTCCTTAGAGATCCAAGAGCCAGTGTACCCAGTGGTCAGAGCAGGACCATCCAGATTACAACTCCTCAGATCCATAAGGGACACACTCAGGGGACAGACTCAGTGAGCACCAAAGCCTCACTGAAGCAAGTCTTGCCCCATAAGGGTGTCTCTAGCCCAGAAGTTCTCCCACTGTAGACACAGCTGATTCTCACAGCCAATTGGCCTGGAGGTCAATTCCTCCCAGTGATACCAACCACAAGCAAGGCTTAACTACAACAAGACTGTGCACAAAGCCCACAAAGGGGTGAACCAAGAGTTTCCACCTCAAGTAATTGGGGGGCTGAGCCACTGGGCCCTATAGGACACCTAGCACAGAAAGCCACTCTATCAACACAGGGAAGCATAAAAAATGTGGAGACAAAGAAACAGGTCACAAATGACAGAAATGGAGGAAGGCAAACTACTGGATATAGAGTTCAAAACCACACTTATAAGGTTTTTCAAGAATTTTCTAGAAACTGCTGATAAATTTAGTGAGACCCTCAAGAAATCTAGTGAGACCCTCAAGGTTATGAAAAAGGACCAACTTGAAATTAAGCATACACTGACTGAAATAAAGAATATTATACAGAGTTCCAACAGCAGACTAGAGGATCGCAAGAATCAAGTCAAAGATTTGAAATACGAAGAAGCAAAAAACACCCCACTGGAAAAACAAAAAGAAAAAAGAATCCAAAAATATGAAGATAGTGTAAGGAGCCTCTGGGACAACTTCAAACGTACCAACATATGAATTATGGGGGTGCCAGAAGAAGAGAGAGAGCAAGATATTGAAAACCTATTTGAAGAAATCATGACAGAAAACTTCCCCTACCTGGTGAAAGAAATATATCTACAAGTCCAGGAAGTGCAGAGAACCCCAAACAAAAGGAATCCAAAGAGGACAACACCAAGACACATCATAATTAAAATGCCAAGAGCAAAAGACAAAGAGAGAATCTTAAAAGCAGTAAGAGAAAAACAGTCAGTTACCTACAAGGGAATACCCATATGACTGTCAGCTGATTTCTCAACAGAAACTATGCATGCCAGAAGGGAGTGGCAAGAAATATTCAAAGTGATGAATAGCAAGAACCTATAACTAAGATTACTTTACCCAACAAAGCTATCATTCAAAATTGAAGGTCAGATAAAGAGCTTCACAGATAAGAAAAAGCTAAAGGAGTTCATCACCACCAAACCAGTATTATATGAAATGCTGAAAGGTATCCTTTAAGAAGAGGAGGAAGAAGAAAAAAGTAAAGATACAAATTATGAACAACAAATACACATCTATCAACAAGTGAATCTAAAAATCAAGTGAATAAATAATCTGATGAACAGAATAAACTGGTGAATATAATAGAATAAGGGGCATAGAAAGGGAGTGGACTGAGTATTCTCCAGGGGGAAGGGGTGTGGGGCGTGCGGGAAGAGACTGGACAAAAATCATACACCTATGGATGAGGACAGTGGGGGGTGGTAAGGGCGGAGGGTGGGGTGGGAACTGGGTGGAAGGGAGCTATGGGGGGAAAAAAGAGGAACAACTGTAATAATCTGAACAATAAAGATTTAATTAAAAAAAAAGAAAATGCAACTAAATATTTATTTTCTTATTCAGTCTAAGTTTGGTTCTAGGCACTTTCGGTTCATGCTTGAGTTTGTCAGCTTTGAGTAATGAACGTTGCAGAGGTGTTTGGAGAATTGATGGCAGTGGAGTCTGGGGCAGATGAAAGAGAAGTGCTGTAAAGAGGGAAAACAAGGAAGACAAAAGGCTACCTGAAACCAACTTTTCTATACAAGCTTTGCCTATAAATAGAACTCATGTGACTGCTGGCCAGTGAGTTTGCTGTTCAATAGTTCTCATCCCTACAAAACTCGATTGTATTTAGATGTTTTGCTTTAATTCCCAGTAGAAACCCATCAAGGACTTTAAAAATGACCAACTGTGGATGGAATTCTCTTGGAATTCTGGATGATTTATTTTGTGGTAGAAGTAAATGAGAAGTACCAGTATCATGTGTCAAGAAAGGAGGGAAAAATCATAAATCAAAAGTTGCACACCATTAAATTAACTTTTAGACTTGAACAAATGGAGTTCCAGGAGAGAAGAAAGTAGAGAAGCAGAGTTCATGAAGCACAAGTGCACAGAAATTAATTTCTTAGGAAATCTGAGACTAAAATCTGTTTTTGTATTTTAGTGTGGCACTGGGAGGTCAGAAAACCTTTACAGGCTATTGCTTGTCAAGCAAGCACACCTTGCCATAAATACTCTTTGCAGCGTTGACCCTGAGAGCTGATATTAGATGCATCTTGATTATATTGTTTATTGTGCACTTCCTTCACCAGGATTTGCTAACAGGTGGCCAGCTCATTTACCAAAGATTCAAACTGGATTTTGATAGCATTTTTAGAGTTGAATTATTTTAACAATTTTGTCTTTCAAGTGAGAATGGATGATGTTCATATGCTGGAAAACTTCTTAAATCTTTTGTCCCTCTATGTTCCCCCAAATAGACCTACATTTGAGTAAAGAAATGTAGCTTTGTTTCTGTTATTAAAAGACTTAATAATGATTCTATTCTTTGCCATATTCCCTTAGGCCAGTGATGGCGAACCTTTTGAGCTCGGCGCGTCAGCATTTTGAAAAACCCTAACTTAACTCTGGTGCCGTGTCACATATAGAAATTTTTTTGATATTTGCAACCATAGTAAAACAAAGACTTACATTTTTGATATTTATTTCATATATTTAAATGCCATTTAACAAAGAAAAATCAACCAAAAAATGAGTTCGCGTGTCACCTCTGACACGTGTGTCATAGGTTCGCCATCACTGCCTTAGGCTGTGGAATATTTATTGACCAGGATATATATTCTTAACCAAAATAGAATAAAGGCTCACCAGTTGAAACTTTTTAAAATTAAGATTATTTGGAAAAGGCTGACATTTACCTCTATATCATAAAAATAATAATAATGTAAACACTATTGTTGGGATACGTTTATCTGGGGTGCAGGATAAAGAAACCAAACCCTTCACTCATATTCACAGCACTTATTTAGTGCTTATGGATAGATTACTCTTATCTATTGTGTGCCTACGGGAATTTCAAATCTCTTCCCAACACAGTCACTGCTGAGGTGCTGTTGGTGCTTATTATTCTTGTAACAGAGGGAAACTATTTCAGAGAACATTTTTTTCTGAGAGGCATGAGGTTTAAGTGCTTCTAAATCTTGCAATCGGAATGAAATGGTAACTAGCGATGTTCCATTTAGAACATCCCCAGAGCTGTATTGAAGCCATGTGTATGCCAACATGAGTGTAGCACACAAATAGTATCTATGGAATACACACCATCTTTTGCATAAGACTGGGAGGACCTGCTGAGATAACAAAGTAGTTGCTTGCTTTCTTGGGTACCAAGGGAGAGTGTTAAGGCACTGAGTCATTGCCAGGATTGTAAGGGACTAATAATTCTCCTAACACCATGTGCACAATTGGTGAGAGGAAGTAGTTTTCCCTCAAGGTAGATCATATCTAAGAAATGTTATGTCTCAGTGAGTAAAATTATGCCTGTTAAATTTGTAGAATTTGTTTCTGGTCTTATACCACAGTTACCTATATAAATACAGGGTGGGGCAAAAGTAGGTATACTGTTGTGGGTACACAAAAAACAGTATATTCTTGTGTTATTATATATTAATTATTGTATTATTTTCCATATGAACAACTGTAAATCTACTTTTGCCCAACTCTGTATTTATATAGGTAACTGTGCTAGAAGAGCAGAATTAATATTATGTGTTGCCTTGACATCTGGTGAAATTACAAAGGTCTTGAATGTTTTAACTACAAATTCTCCTTCCCACTTTGCTTCTGCGGATAAGATCTCTTAGCCAAATAATCCTTTTAAACAAAGGAACAAAATACAATTCATGCTTATTTATGAGTATTGGGTTTCATTTCTCTGCCAGTCCATGAATTATTCAAACAAGCCAATCACATCCTTCTGTGGGAACCAGGGGGCACCCCACCCTCTTAATACTATAAAACATGTCTTCCATAGCCCCTGGTTGTTCACTCTGTCCTGTCCCCATGTGTTGCTGCTCTGTGGCCCTGCATGAAGGCCCCCTACCCTGAGCCATGTACATATGTGACTAATAACTGTTGTTGATCTTATCTGTCTAATGTCAGGTGTCATGTGTCCATTACATAACCCTAGGGCAAGAATTCTCCCCTTACTAATGAGGAGAGAAGGAGGAAATTAAAACAGTAAAATACACATGTGGAAAAATAAAAGATCCAAGAGTCCAAGTATTCTCAAGATTGCTAAAAATGGTGCCAATTTTTAAAATCAGAGATTATGTAAAAAAAAAAAAAAAGCAAAAAATATGTACCGGAAAGGGTTAAATGGTAAAATTCATGAATTGTTTCAACTGGTGGAATTGTTATTGTTATGACACAGCCGATATTCTGTGCTTTTTCAGCTCATTAAAAGATTAAGTTTGAACTTAGAAACTAAACTAGATGTTAGTATTTCTATAACTGTCAATTAAATACTAATCTATTTCATCATGACAATGTAGAATAAAAGGCAAAATACAGAAATCACACAGAGTGCTCCACAAACTACATAGACAGACTATTCTTGGAAAAAATATATTTTATTAATTTTTTTGTTTAATTCCTTCATCTTTTTTTCACCACCCTTCAACCCTCTCCCCTCTGACAGCTGTCAGTCTGTTCTATGTATCCATGCCTTTGTTTCTATTTTCGTTGTCAGTTTATTTTGTTCATTAGATTCCACGTATAAGGGAGATCATATGGTATTTGTCTTTCTCTGACTGGCTTATTTCACTTAGCATAATATTCTCCAGGTCCACAAATGCTGTCACAAAAGGTAAGATTTCCTTCTTTTTTTATGGCTGGGTAGTATTCCATTGCTCAGCCAGTGTGGCTCAGTGGTGAAGCATTGACTCACGCACCAAGAGGTCACTGATTCATTCCTGGTCAGGGCACATGCCTGGGTTGGGGGCTCGATCACCAGCAGGTGGCATGCCGGAGGCAGCCAAGTGATATTGATGTTTCTCTCTCTCTCTCTCTCTCTCTCTCTCTCTCTCTCTCTCTCTCTCTCTGTCTCTCTCTCTCCGTCTCTCTCTAAAAAAAACCTTTTGTTAATCATCAAATTTTGTTCCTATTCATTTGGGTAAAGGATTGCACAAAGCTTAATGATACAGAATGCTAGGTAAACTCACATAAGGCAAGCATTGTTTCACCTGTGTAGTTTGGTACCCAGCACACATTTGCACCAGGTGGGCAAAGAATAAGTACTCTTTGAAAAGAAGTGAGGACAATAAAATTTGTGTACTACCTACACAGTCTGTGGGACTTTGACAAACTAGAGTGGTAAATAGCAATACAGTTATAAAGTTATTATTTAGCTCCAAGCTAGCAAAATTCCCCCCCCCCCCTTTTAAAATTTGTATTCATTTTTGGCGCAGAAAGCATTTTCAAAGAACACTTCTTTGTGAAAATCTCATGGATTCTCGGTTTGCTGTCTTTTACCTAGGAAGGGAACCTGGAGGCTCACATTTTATTTTCCTTTACTAACATCTTTTTGCATGTGAACTTCATATCTCACTTGCTTCATGTGGTTCTTCTAGACTCACGTGCAGTCACCAAGAGAATGACTGGGGCTTTAGTACTGCCATGGCATCCCTCTAAGAGTAGGATATACTGCAACATCTCTCTAAACTGCTCCGAACATGGTGGTAGAGGAAATGCAAACTAATAAACCAAATTACCTTGGGATGTCCATTTCTTCTCTAAAGTCAGTGACTACCACATACCATCACCTGTCATAGGAGATGGTTTCATCTTTATGCTAACTTTAATCAGTTAGTGGTGCAAGTTAGGGTTGCTATGTTGAGAATAATTGTGTGCCAACCTGTGAACTAGGTGGGAAAAAAATCTGTGATTAATTATGAATGATTTTCTTGCAAGAGGCCTTGGCTGCAGAGCTACCATGTATTTATGGGAACAGACTGCACCAGAATACGTATCACAGGTTTCTCTTCTTCTCAATTTTCATCACCACAACTTTAGCTAGAATTCTTATATTATTAGGACAAAAGATCATAAATACTATGACATAAGTGCATACTTAGTACTTATTTATGGTCTATGAATAGCAGATACTTGCTTTTATTGAAATGATAGTCAAGATTTATTAAGCATTAAATCAAATGCTACAAAGGCAAAATCTAGTATCATACTTGTTACATTAAATCTCTCTTGGCTTTTTCTCTCTCCCATCACTTTCCAATTATACTTTAAAGATAGTATTTTTATTTGAATTTAACTTTATAATAAAGTCATAAAATCAATAGAACAATATTATTTTTAAACCTACTAGAGGTCCAGTGCACAAAATTTGTACATTCAGGGGGAGTGGAGGGCCCTCAGCCCGGCCTGTGCCTTACTGTCCGCCTGCAGCGGAGGCGGGAGAGGCTCCTGCCGCCACCGCTGCGCTTGCCAGCCATGAGCTGGGCTTCTGGCTGAGCAGTGCTCCTCCTGTGGGAGCGCACTGACCACCAGAGGGCAGCTCCTGCATTGAGCGCCTTCCCCCTGGTGGTCAGTGTGCATCATAGCGACTGGTCATTCTGTCATTTGGTCGATTTGCATATTAGCCTTTTATTATATAGGACTAGAGGCCCAGTGCATAAAATTCACACATGGTGGTGGGGGGATCCTCTCAGCCCAGCCTGCACCCTCTCCAATCTGGGACCCCTTGGACATCCCTCTCACAATCCGGACTGCTGGCTCCTAACTGCTCACCTACCTGCCTGCCTGATCACCCCTACTGACCCCCCTGCCAGCCTGATCACCCCTAACCGCCTCTGCCTGCTGGCCTGGTCACCCCCAACAGCCCCCCTGCCAACCTGGTTGCCCCCAACTGCCACCCAACCCCCGCTAGCCTGGTCACCCCTAACTGCCTTCCCTGCCAGCACGGTCGCCCCTTACTGCCCCCCCTGCAGGCCTGGTTGCCCCCAACTGCCCCCCTGCCAGCCTGGTCACCCCTCACTGCCCCTCTCTGCCGGCCTGGTCATCCCTAACTTCCCCCCTGCTGGCCTGGTTGCCCCTCACTGCCACCTCCCCCGCTGGCCTGGTTACCCCACGCAGCCTGCTGGCCGGTCGTTTGGTTGCCCCTCACTGTCCCCACTGCCGGCCTGGTCACCCCACACAGCCTGCTGTTCAGTCGTTTGGTCATCCCTCACGAACCCCCTGCCGGCCTTTTTGCCCACTCAGCCTGTTCAGTTGTCCATTCAGTTGCGATGGCCCCTGGCTCTTTATATATATAGATTATAGTTTTGAAAAAAACACCAAATTCACCAAAACCTTTACCTTTAAATAAATATCATCTTTCAAATTAGTCATATTAGAATGCTAGTTACTTATTCCATTGATACTGTTATTGTTTGAGTCATTTTCTGAGGTCTTGTAATTACCAGCATAGCCTGTGGCATTTTCTTTTGAATATCTTCCACATTGGCAAATCTTTGTCCCCTCATGGTGGATTATGTATGTGGAAATAGCTACAAGTAATTTAGAGACAACTCTTAGGGGGGAAATGTATGTTCAGGTTGAATGATATTGCTTGGCATTAAAATGAGAAAAAAATTAAGTTTGTAAAGTAGTGAAACTGCCTTTTCAGTATACATCTTACTGTTTTCAAAGCATGTATATACAAAAGAAAAAAATTTTTTAAATGCTTTGAGTGACTGCATCCTTGTCAGAATTGGCCCCTCTTGCCATGGTAGGTTCATGACAAATCATTTTGGTCCCTTATCTTGCTTTGATACCTGAATCCGCGTCAGACCAGTGGAAATAGATTTATCCAAGTTTCTAATATAGAGGGTTTCTTGATATACTGAGTGTGCTATGGTGTAATGGGCTGAAATCTAGCAGATGTGGGTTTCAGTCCTGACATCACTTTTGTGTAAATATTCAAAGTAATTTCAGGCAGCTTTGGTTTAGCATCTGTGGAATGGGCTTATAAACTGTAACAAGTTGTTAGGATAAGTGAAACAGTATGGAAAGTATCAAGACTCAAAACATGATATGCAGGTGCCAATGTATTTAGTTTCTGGCTGCTTTAAATAGGTTTGGAATAAGATAGGATGTAATAAAACAATAATGATGAAATCTTGTTCTTTTTTACTCTACCATGGGATTTAGTAGAATACACTCTAAGTGGATAAGGCTATAAATTGGTTCTATATGAATAGACAACCCTCCATTTGTAATATTTTCTTTGGGCAATTCTCTTTCTGGAAATTTTTTTATATTCCATCTAAGACATGAGTTAATCTGTGATCCTGGGCAGGAAGAGAGAATCAATGAGGGATGTTTAAACATAAGGTTCTACTTATGGAAGATGACCTCTTTAGAGATTCTAGGGACAGAGCACTTCAAGGGGCCCCCATTAGAACTTACACTCCTGTTCTTACAATTAAGCTGTTCTTTTAAAAAATATATTTTATTGATTTTTTACAGAGAGGAAGGGAGAGGGATAGGGAGTTAGAGACATCGATGAGAGAGAAACATTGATCAGCTGCTTCCTGCACACCCCCTACTGGGTATGTGCCCGCAACCAAGGTACATGCCCTTGACTGGAATCAAACCTGGGACCTTTCAGTCCGCAGGCCAACGCTCCATCCACTGAGCCAAACCGGTTAGGGCTACAATTAAGTTTTTAAAAAATACTCTTAGAGTATAATTTTATTTCTAAATTTAAAATTATTTTTTAAATATACATACAGTAACATTCCTCCTTTTTGGGTGTACACACCTATGAGGTTTAACAGTTCAAGTGCCCATCAGTAGATGAGTAGATAAAAAAGCTGTGCTACCTTTACACGATGGAATACTGCTCAGCCGTAAAAAAGAAAGAAATCTTACCTTTTGCATGGATGGACCTAAAGAGTATTATAATTAAGTTTGTAGCAATTGGAGCTGACCAAAGATTTCAGCAGGAGTACTACTGGTGATCTAATCATGTATAATCATCTCAGAAAACTGTTCCTAAAGTAAAGATTTGTATATAGAGTAAGGAATTGTAGAAGTGGTTATAAAACTTGACTGCTATAGGGATAGTCAGTACTTCATTTTTGTTTTGCTCTGTCCTGGATGTGATTTTTGTGAATAGGAATCAATTGCCTCTTTGGTGCTTTATTTCTTTCATTTTCCTTTGAACCTACAAATACTTTAGTATGATTTGGTGTTTGGGAAGCACCAGTGTTGTCCGTTAGGTATGTGTTTCACACATTTTATTTTATACGCATACGTCCCAGTCCCCCCTCCCCCTCACCCCCTTATAACAAATGGAGCTTCACAGGTACTAGAGCAGAAAGACTTCTGTACTCCTCTAATATTATGATTATTTTTATTTGTAGAGCAGGGGTCAGCAAACATTTTATTACTCAAGCAGAGGCCAGTTAAAGACCAAGTGGTAAATATTTTAGGCTTTGTGGGCCAAAAATTCTCTGTTAGAGCACAAAGTGAGCCATAGATGACACATAAAGGAATGAGGGTGACTGTGTTTTAGCGAAATGTTATTTACAAAAACAGGTAGTGGGCTGGATTTGGCCTGCAGGCCATAGTTTGCTGGCCCTATTCTAGGGCCTCTAAGGGATTTCACATCTCTGTGATAATATCAAAAATATTATTCTAAATGTAGTGTCTCTTTAAGAATACTAGGTTATTTTCATTCTACCAATGCTAACTGGAAAAGAATTTCCTCCCTGAAAGATTTGAGTTCCAAACATTTAATACTTAAATTAATTTGCACATCCTCAATTGATACATGGTGTCAAGGAGGCTCCTGTACTTCATTATCTCACTTTCCCCATCATTCATACAGATTGCTCCTTGGTAATTTCATCCTTCATTTAAAAAGGTCTTGTTACTAGGCAATAGACCATTAATGCAATACATATATCTTCCTCAAGTCTAGATGAGGAACTTAATGGAGCTACAGGACACAAAATAATTATCAGTAGAATACATTTTTCCTAAATCTGTTATGGTATTATCAACAACTTAATGGTAGGATATTTCCATACCTGCCATGTATTGGGGAGGTATTAATAAAAGCGTAGCATTTAAATAAATCACCACATCTGGGAAGAAATATGTGTTTTCCACAGACAAAATGCACAAAAAGAAATGAAATTGAACTTTAAAAAATACTGATGGAGTCCTGAGCTATGAATATAGAAAAGTAGATAATTTCTCAGATGAGTTTTAGGTCAGAATAGATCCATCAAATGTTAATATTTCTTGCTTCAAAATGCCACTTCTTTTTAGCATCCTGTTTCATTTTCACAACTCCTCACTTAGATCACACCCTCATTTCTACATACCTAGCATAAAATTATTTCTTGGTTTATGTCTTATTTCTTTCTAATTTAGCCTGTTTACTTATAGTTTCTAAAGTCACCTCTAAATAATCTTTTTATCATGGTACAACTTCAGTTAAAAAATTTAGAGTAGCCTGGAAATCTTTCCCCCAAATTTAACATCAACTTCTTTCCTACCACTCTTTCCTACCACACTTGCCTTGCACTCTCAACCACACCGGCACTCCTGATCCTCAAGGATGCCATGTTTATATTCACAGGACTTTTCAACAATTGGGAACACTTTCATTATGTTTTTACATGGTGGTTCCTTATCTTTCAGTTCTCCCTTTAATTGTCATATGTTCAGAGAGGGTTTTGCCAACTACTCTGTTTATGACTAGAGGCTCGGTGCATGATTCTGTGCACCAGTGGGGTCCCTAGGCCTGGCCTGCAGGATTGGGCCAAAACCAGCTCTCCAACATCGTCCTGGATTGGGAGAGGGCACAGGGCTGGCCGAGGGAACCCACTGGTGCACTATCAGGGCCAGGGAGGGACGCGGGAGGTTGGCCTGCAAGGGCTCCATGGCGTGTCTGGCCTGTCTCATTCAGTCCCGACTGCCCAACCCCAGCAGCAAGCTGACATACTGGTGGAAGCATTTGCCTCCTGGTGGTCAGTGCATGTCATAGCGACTGGTTGACTGTCTGCCCCCTGGTGGTCAGTGCATGTCATAATGAGTAGTTGAGCGGCCTTAGCATATCATTAGCATATTATGATTTGATTGGTTGAATGGATGACTGGATGACCGGACACTTAGCATATTAGGCTTTTATTATATAGGATACTCATACCCCATTATTCTTGAACTCTTACTCTTTTATTTTTTCATTACATGAATCAGTATATGGATTTATTTTGCTTGCTTTTAAAAACTTATTTATTGCCTATTTCTGCTACGAGGCTGTTAGTGTCAATACCCAGAGCAGTGTTTGCTCCATAAGAGACCTCAGAATTTGTTGACAGTGGCTGTTGAAATGCTCTGCTGTGAGGAAAAGTTGACACTATAATCCAGAGACAGGAAAAGAGCCTAGCCCTAGATTCAGAAATGTGTTCATCCTCATATAAATTAATATGTGAAAAGGTTCATAATTTCCTAGGCTCTTAAGGCCTAATTTTACTTACAAAATACTCCAGGAAACCTCAAGAAGTTTCCAACTGAAAATGATTGCCTTAGTATATTTTTTGTAACTATTAATATTCTATTTTATAAGTAAATATCCCATACCTTCATCAGTCCCAAATTCTTATCTGATGCCTGGGTTATTTTATTTTAGTAGTCACTTTAAGAAATATCAGCTTTTAGCTATAGCATTAACCTGGGAGTGAAGATGGGATTACATAAGTAATCAACCTCTTCAATTATCACTAATTTTATGTATTGGTCTCATCATTTATCATGCAAGAATATATATTCTGGAAATTGTATTGAAACCTAAACTACCTGCTTTTTAATCCATGGTTTCCTTAGTGTCCTTCCTGATTTTCAAAGTAACCCTCTCTAGGAAAGAAAGCTCAGTTACATTTGCTGCTTTAATTTTCAAATAAATTTCATTTACTGTGACATACTATTCTTATTAGCTAACAAATTAGGTTACAAAATCTAGGTGGGCAATTCTTAGTGTTAAAGAAACAGTTCTTTGACTCCAATTAAAGAGATTTAGCTTGGCAAAGCTCTAGTGCTTTCATAAACTTGATGAGATAGTTTTGGTTACTATTATCAGTATAGTTGAACAGTTGCGTTATACACACAACCAACAAAGAAAAAAAAATGCCAGCTAGCTTCCCTTGTTCAAGTTATTTGAAATGGAGTTCAGGTTACACTATATGTATTGCAGCAAATTTGAACTTCGTCAACATTTAACATGCCCAATTCAGGACATAAGTGTTATTTATTTGTTTATGTAATGTGTTGATTTATGAGATATTTGTGCACTTAAACACATTCTGATTCACTCTTTAATTAGTAAGAGGTTGGAATACTCTTTAGTAAATTACACATACAGTGCATTAAATGGCTTCCTTCTCTCAGAAGAGAATAAAAACCCCAGAACTCGGCATCTCCTGTACTTAAATTTATACCTAATTTATGATCAGCATTAATTTTAGCAATTAAAAATATGCCCTAACTGGTTTGGCTCAGTGGATAGACCATCGGCCTGCGGATTGAAGGGTCCCAGGTTCCATTCTGGTCAAGGGCATGTACCTTGGTTGCGGGTGCATCCCCAGTAGGGGTTGTGCAGGAAGCAGCTGATTGATGTTTCTCTCTGATCAATGTTTCTAACTCTCTATCCCTCTCCCTTACTCTCTGTAAAAAATCAATAACATATATTAAAAAAATATGGCACATTCTTTTATTTTAAGCTGAAATTATGATGTTTTGTTCTGACTGGCATTATCTAAATTTACCATGCTATCTACATAGTTCAGATCAGTTCCATGTCCCCTAATACTGAAGTGTGACACCATTTTTAATCCATAGTTTGCTGTGTTGGCTTATTTGGTGTTAACTGGACATTTCTATTAAGACTCTTCCATTACTATTGCAAATTCCTTTTTTATGGACTGAATTGTGTCCCTAAATTCTATGTTAAAGTCTCTAATCCCCAACATAACTGCCTTTAGAAATAGGAACTTTAGGGAGATAATAAGTCTAAATTAGGTTGTAAAGGTGGGACTCTAATCCGATAGGACTGGTGTCCTTAGAAGAAGAGACATTAGAGATTCTCTCTGTCTCTGGACATGCACAGAGAAGAGGCCATGTGAAGGTACAATGTAAAGGTTGCTGTCTTCAAACCAAAAAGAGAGGCCTCTCTGCAAATCAGTCCTGCTGGCATCTTGATTTTGGACTTCTAGCCTCCAGCACTATGAGAAAATAAGTTTCTGTTTAAGCTACCCAGTCTGTTGTATTTTGTTATGGAAGCCCTAGCAGACTAATATGCTCTGTGTTTTAAGAAGGATGTTTGCTATGTCTTATGCTCTTGTACGTGGCTCATCAGTGATATCGTAGAGCACTACACAATGCAGCCCCTGAGAAACTCAAACCACCATTGAAACTTCTGAGAGGCAACATACCAACAGCAGATAAATGTGTATTGGAACCACATCCTAAAACCTTCCACTATTGGTTGGGATTTGGTTTAAACTTGTTTTAGGCCACACTCAATATGGTTCAGATACTAAAGTGTCTAAAGAATTTGGCTAAGAGCCATAGGATTTCCAGCTGATATTAGCAAGAGCTCCCAAGATAATGCCTCAGTGAACTTTCGATGTAATACCAACCGATTTATAAAGCTAAAGGGGTCATTACAAAGAAATGAACTGTCAAGGCAGGTCATATCACAAGATCCTTGTAGAAAGTCAGTTTTAGGATGGAATGATCAAAATTGGGGATAACACACTGGGATGAAGGAATGTTGGGTGTATGCTGTTGCTGTGGGTTCCCAGGATAGATGTTCAATTCCAAGTTTGTTCCCTCAGGATCCTATACTCTCTGCTAGAGAAGAATTGTAATTTGGGCTGCTTAGATTTTTTTCATTAATACCCTCTTAGAATTTTCTTTTCTCTCACATTGATTATGTTGTAGATAAAAATCACAGTCTTAGATATTTAGCTCAGAATGCGTAGGGGGCGTTACTCTCCCTAAGCACATGCTCTATCACTGAACACCTTTCAACAGTTTTACAAACTGTTGACTTCTCCACCAATCTGTGCTGGCAGCCCCACCTCTTTGGCCTTACTTGCTGATGTAGACTCTGGAGAGTCAGTCAAGGCTATATTATGTGGGGACTTGTGGATGAAGTTGGTGACTTGGTATTTTTCTCTCTCTATGTAATGAGAAGGCAGTGCAATGACATTGTTTGGTTCATATTTTAAATAAATGCTTGGAATAGGTTGTAGCAGGTTAAAGGTGAAAGCTGGGAGATAAATTATGGTGTAATAAAAGAGGCAAGAAATCATGGTGCTTGGGTAAAAGTGGTAGTGACCATGGAAAACAGTGGCTAGATAAGGGTAATAATTTGGGGGTAGAGCCAATAGAAGTTGCTAATGAACTGAATTAGTGGGTGGTGATACAAAAGAAAAGGCAGAATGAGGACAACATCTGTATCTGGGGCTTCAATAATTGGGTTTTGGTTTCATAAACAGGAATGGAAAATGCTGTGTGGAGCAGGTTTTCATGGGAAAATATTAAGAATTCTGTTTTGAACACGTTAGTTTTAAGATTCTTATTAAATAATCCAGGTCAGGTACATAGATACACTAGCATGGAGCTCAACAGAATGGTCCAGCCTAGAGATACAAATTTGGAATTCATGCATTTAAATTTCAATATACATTCTTTGGCATAATATACATTGACATTTAAAGTTATGGGAATGGATGAAATCACCTGGGGGGGGGAGGAATTAAGGCAGATATAAAAATAATTAATCCATGATCCTTGTTCTTAAAGAATGTAGTTGAGAATTTTTATATATAATTTATATATATATACATTTTTTGTATGTATATCATCTATATCTCAGTATGTAAGTGACTTAATAGAACTCCAAAATTTCACCTGCCTCCAACTTCCATGTTTGGTCTTCTAACTACATATAACGTAGTATTCCCTGATAAGGTAGTTGAGTTCTCAGCCAAACCTTGGCTTCCTTCCTACTTTTATTATTTAAAAGTGGTAAGGCGTTGGCCTCGTAAATTAAGTTAACCTTCAATCAGCAAGAATAGTTAAATCTCCTGTTATCTCAGTGAGAAAAGCTGTAATCATTACCCTATGAAGCTATTTTCTGAATATCTCCTAAATATGATGTTCCAGAATCATCTTACAGTTTGGTAGATTCTGTGATTTTAAAAATATATTGTACTCAGGAGTTTAGTAGAAGAAAGATAGAATCAGCCTAACACACTGGTACCCTTCCTACCTCCCCTGATGTTTGCATACATCTGCTCAAATAATGGGCATTCTCAGTTTTCCTGATTCAGTTAGTGAAAAATGAGCTCATGGAAATCACTAGGAGCTCTCCCCTTATGTCATGGTAGCCAATTATATCTTGCAGTGACCCTGAAAGGCCTGCTTGTAATCCCTGTGTCTTAATGCCATATTCTTTATCACAGAGAGACAATGAAAACAATGACCTTTAAAATATATATTCTTACAATTGTTTCCTGACAGTCTTTCATTGCCAGCTCCCCTGTTTGTATGGGTAAAATCTGATGATCAAAATAAAAAAAACACCTCAAAGTTCAATTTCCCTGGGATTCTATCAAATGCTAGCAACATTGCTTTGACATTCTTATGTCTTGGAGTTTTATATCTTGTACCAAAAGCTTATTTTAGATTTATTGAAATCAAATAATATTTTGTTGGGAGAATTAGAGCTAAAATTACATATCCAGGAATGTCCCAGGAACAGTACTCATTCTAGTTGAATTGACATCAAGATAAAATATTCTGGTAACTCAGAGATATCAAGGCTATGATGTTTTCACTGTTTATTTTAAAAATATGTTTTTATTGATTTTGAGAGAGAATGGGAGAGGGAGAGAGATGGAAACATCAATGATGTGAGAGAATCATTGATCAGCTGCCTCCGGCATGCCTGTGGATTGAGCCCGCATGTGTCCTGAATGCAGAACCAAACTGTGATCTCCTGGTTCATAGGTTGATGCTCAGCCAGTGAGCCATGCCAGCTAGGCTGTTTTCCCTATTTTTAAGTAAAGGTTTTAAGGCAGTCTTTTCAACTAATAAGTAATGCTCTAAGTCACACAAATCTTATTATCCAACATGAATTTTCTTCAGGACAATTTTAATTGGTATTTATATGCCAAGTATTTCCATATATTTTATTTTGTTTCCATGGTTAAAATAATAAATATGTATAGCATCAATAGTTACAAAGTTACTTCAAATAAGTTATTTTATTTTGGAAACTCATATTATATTTGAAAAAACTATATTCTTAATGTATTATTTTAACACACTTCTATCAGAAACTGTTTATTAAGCCATAATCAAATTTAGAAGCTCAAGATTTTATCCACAATAAGCTTGCCCTTGTAACCGATAAAAAAGGCAATTCATATTCTTGTCAAGAACATATGTAAAACTGACAAAAAGGAAGTTCCAACAAATTCTCAAGAACAGATAACATGAAGAATAACCTATCCAAGATTTGCTATAAAATTAGACATCAGTTAGGATAATCTGTATCTTTTTACATTACCCAAACCATTTAAGCCAGAAAGACCAAATAACATTGCATATAATTTACAGAATAAGAGAGAGTGAATTTTACATACCTGAATTTTTATGTAAGTTTGAAAATGAATGAGCACCATATGATTCATCTTGGAGCCCCATCTGGAGTGGAATCTGGTGGGGAATTGCATAGAAGAATGAAAAGAACAGTGAGTTCCCAGCATTGCAGAACAAACTATCTGAAGAAGAGGGTCCCTCTCAGGATAGGGACATAATCAGCAAGGTCTGATCAGAGCATGGGCTAAATGGAAATAAAAGTAAAGGAACTAGGAAGATATGTAGGACCAGTGGTGAAGTCGTGAAAGGCACCATATGGGAGAGAGGTAACTTAGGAGGTGTGTCCTTTAGAGACTTAGTGCAAAGGTGAAGAGGCATTAAATGGTGGAGAAGTTCTAAGAAACCAGATAGTATAAAATAATTTGACCTCCTTCCCTTCAAAATTTGTACCATTCATTGAAATCAATATTATTGAGGTATAATTTGCATGAGGGAAAATTCACCTAGATTACATATTAAAGTTTGGTGAAAACTGACAGCCACACAACTACCACCACAAATCAAGACACAGGATATTTTTATCAGCACAAAAGATTTCATTCCCCCTTTTCTAGTCAATTCCCTTATCACATTCCTGGCTCATGGCAACTACTTACAATTTTGTATTCCTATAGTTTTGCCCTTTTCAGCATATCATATAAATCAATCATGATATGTAGCTTTTTAAATATGGTATTATGCTTTCACTTGGCATAATGATTTTTAGATTCTTCCATATTGTGGCATGTATCTGTATTTTTAAAAAATGCTCAAAAATAGCCCATTGTATGTTTATACCACAACTGTTTATCCAGCTGATGGACATTTGGGTTGGTTCTACTTTTTGATGACTATGACTAAATTATTATAAATAATCATATAAACTTTTTGGTATGGACAAGTATCTATAACAACATTCAGAATAACACAGGAGGAAGAGAGCCAAGTAAGGAAGGAAAGTTTAACTTGTAGGGTAGGGGTGTTTATCTTCTAAGGCCCACGAAATCATTTGGTCTGGCCCTGCCAACGCATTGGGAGTGAGTTCATGAAATGTTTGACCAAATATAGCAAGCTAATTTTATTTATTTATTTTTATTTTTTATTTTATTTTTTTTTATTGCTTAAAGTATTACAAAGGGTATTACATATGTATCCATTTTATCCCCCCGCCCTAGACAGTCCCCTAGCCTCCCCTATCACCCAGTGTCTTATGTCCATTGGTTATAGCAAGCTAATTTTAAGTTGATAATTTTGTATGGCTTGTGAATGATGTTATAAACATCCCAATGGCCCTTGGCAGACAAAAGGTTCCCCACCCCTGTTTTTGGTTATAAAGTGATCAGCTTCCCTTGTTCAACTTTACATTTGCTTGTGAAAAGGTATCCATCTCTTTAAGTTTCTGGACTTAAGATTCTCATTTAACCATTCCCGTTATAGTCCTCAGAATCTATGAGTTACATCAGTAATTTTGGACAAAGTCAATAGATATTTGGATCTAATCATACCAGTGAACCACTTTAGATTCACACAGTCAGGTTAGGTTTTGAAAAATTACTTTATTGAGATATGATTGACATACAAAGAACTGTACATATTTAATGTATACAAGTTGATGAGTTTAGAGATAAGCATATACTTGTGAAACTATCACTGTAATTGATGTCATAAACATAACGTCACCTCTGAAAGGTTTTCCCGGCCATTTTTATCATCATCATCATCATCATCATCATCATCATCGTCATCATTTTGTATAAGAACATTTAACTTAAGATTTCCCCTCATAGCAAATTTTTAAGTATACAATACAGTATTGTTAACTAGAGGCTCTATATGTTGTACAGCAGATCTCTAGGACTTACTCATCTTGTATAATGAAAATTTCTGTCCTATGACTAATACTCCCTGTTACCCTCCACTGCCCCAGCCTCTGACAACCACCATCTACTCTCTGCTTCTGAGTTTGACTATTTTCAATTTTTCATAGAAGTGGAATTATGCAGTATTTGTCCTTCTGTGATTGACAACTTCACTTAACATGATGTCCTTTAGGTTTATCCATGTTGTAAGTGGCAGAATTTCCTTCTTTTAAAGGCTAAATAAAACTACATTATCTGTATATATGACATTAAAAATATATTCAACCATTGATGGACATTTAGGTTGCTTCCATGTCTTGGCTATTGTGAATAATGCTGTTATGAACATAGGAGTGCAGGTAGATCTTACAGTTCCTAATATCAATTCTTTTAGTTATATATCCAAAGGTGTGATTGCTGGATCATACTGTAGTTTTATTTTTAATTTTTTGAGCAACTTCTCGATTGAGTTTAATAATTCAGACCATCAGTAAGCATTTTGAGCATTCAGTACATGTCCAACACTGTTTTAAATGAATAGAGAATAAAAAAGTTTAGGTGCCATGGCTGAATGGCTTAGTTGGCTGGAGCACCGTCCTGCACACCAAAAGGCTGTGGATGCGATTCCCAGCCAAGGCACATACCTTGGTTATGAGGTTCCGTACTCATCAGGATGTATGCGGGAGGAAACCGATCTATGTTTCTCTCTCACATCTCTCTCTCTCTCTCTCCCTCCCTCTCTCTCTCCCTACTTCCCTTCCTCCCTCTCTCTCCTCCTTCCCCTCCCCATCCCCCCTCTCTCAAATCAATAATAATAATAATAAATGCCAACATGATTGGGTGAGGATTGAAAAAATAAAAACAGTTTAGTAAATTGTGTTCAGTTCTTGTTAAACTTCCAAACCATTTAGAATGTGCATGAAACAATAAGAAAACAATACTGGACAGAATAACATAGCTATTTTTTTTTGGTATAAATTTTAAAATGCTTTAGCAGTTTAGAAAAGGAAATGTTCAAAGTATCTTAATTTGGCTGATGGTGTTTTAGATTCCTATTTGCTACTGTAAGCGATTACTCAAATAGAGTGACTTAAAACAACACAAATTTATCATCTTACAGTTTTGTCGATTAGAAGTCTCACATGGCTCTCCCTGGGATACAACCAAGCTGTAGGCACGGCTGTGTGTTTCTTTATGGAGGCTCCAGGGGGAGTCCATTTCCTTGCTTTAAGCAGCTTTGTAGAGGCGTCTGCATTCCTTGAATTATGGCCCTTTTGCTCTATGCTTAAAGCTGGCAATGTCAGGTCCAGTCCTTCTATATTGTATCGGTGACCAACTCTTCTGCCTCCTTCTTTACTTTTATTTTAATTTTATTTTTTCTTTATTAATTAAGGTGTTATATATGTGTCCTTATCCTTCCCATTGCCTCCCCCCCACCCAACTCATGCCCTCACTCTCCTGGTGTCTGTGTCCATTGGTTAGGCTTATATGCGTGCATACAAGTCCTTTGGTTGATCTCCCCCCCTTAACCCCACCCTCCCCTGCCTTCCCTCTGAGGTTTGACATCCTGATCGGTGCTTCTCTGTCTCTGGATCTGTTTTTGTTCATCAGTTTATGTTGTTCATTATATCCCACAAATGAGTGAGATCATGTGATATTTATCTTTCTCCAACTGGCTTATTTCGCTTAGCATAATGCTCTCCAGTTCCATCCATGCTGTTGCAAATGATAAGAATTACTTCTTTTTTTTACAGCAGTGTAGTATTCCATTGTGTAGATGTACCACAGTTTTTTAATCCACTCATCTGCTAATGGGCACTTAGGCTGTTTCCATATCTTAGCTATGGCACCTGCTATGAACATAGGGGTGCATATATCTTTTCTGATGGGTGTTTCTAGTTTCTTGGGATATATTCCTAGTAGTGGGATCACTGGGTCAAATGGGAGTTCCATTTTTAGTTTTTTGAGGAAACTCCATACTGTTCTCCACAGTGGCTGCACCAGTCTGCATTCCCACCAGCAGTGCACGAGGTTTCCTTTTTCTCCACATATAACATTGGGCCCAGTTGGACAATCCAGGATAATCATACTATTGCATGGTTACCTGAATAGCAATATTAATTCCATCCTCAGTCTTAATTCTGTTTTCCCATATTCTAGGTTTCCAGGGATTATTATTCTGTCTGCAGAATTGAGGAAAGAATTGCCATTCTTAAATCATTTAAAGATATCTCTATAGTGTAGTCTCTATATAAAGCATGAGCCAGAGGAGAAAATGGCAGCATTCTTTTGATATGGATTAGATACTCAATTTTCCATTTGTGCTTGTCTGTTTCCTTTTTAGAATATTGTTTATCCTCCTAATAAATGGGAAGTGAGGTTCCCTATTCCTTTACATTTGTTGACTTTTGGATAGTCAGTTTGAACAAGATCTTTGGAGAAAATCTAATATTGTAAAAGTGATAGATTCAGATTGTTCTAATAATAGGGTCAGTACGCTTGAATAAAACTCTTTTATATTTGGAAAAAATAAAGCTTTATTGCATGGAGTTAATGTCCTTTTTGAACTAGAAAAATTTGGTCATGGAAGCAGTAGAAAAATTAACTAGCGTAAAGTATTATTATCATATAAAATATATATTAGGGGAAGATTAATGCTCTTTAAAAAATAATTAATAAAAAGATGAATTTTATTCTCTCACTAGAGAGTAAGATAAATTTTCAGGAAGGCCCCAAATAACACTTTACAAAACTTGGGAATCTTGTGTCACATTGGATTACTTAGCTATGGCTTTGACATAGCCTTTGCTTAGCTATGCTTAGCTCTTTGACTAGGAGAAACTTCAGTAATTAAGTGGATGATTGCTCTAATCCTCGTGTGGCCTTTATGTCTACCTCTGGCATCCACTTAATGGGTGTAGAGATATTAGCTAATAATCATACTATTTGTTTAATAGGTACTACGTTGGGAAAAACAATTTTTTTCCTTCTTTTTAGCAAAATGTTTTCAAATCAATGTTTCTTTGGAAACTGTATTCCTTTTATGGTCTCCTTGGTGATGGAATGCCTATAGCGTGAAATCCATTGTTGCAATCCATTTATACTGCTCTTGCCCATCCTCCATTGCTTTGCTTTATTCATTATAATTATTGTTTTTAAATAGGGCTCACTTATGTGCGCATTAAAGGACAAAATTATTTTAAGTGATTGAAGTAGATATCATTGCAGCCTGGAAAGTGGCTTTGATTATTTAATTCCTGCACAGCAAATTCAGGGGCAGGTAGCTTAGGAATCCAAAGCAGGTTTAGAAATCATGATGAGTCCTCCTCTGCAGCTTCTCCAGATCTGAATCAGCTCTTGCATACACTGACTGCTTGCAAATGCAACTGTCTAGGTTACATAGAAAATGAACATAATAAGTTTTTATTTCCCATGGTAATACACCAACAGCTACATTCTGCTTCTAATAGTTTGCAATTCAGTAATAATAGTGTGGCTCGGTTTAGTTTATTGAAGACATAAAAATACTTGGCAGCCTGAGGCTGGAGTGAGTGGTTCAAAAGAAGATTCCAACAGGGACCCCAGGACCTGTACATGGAACATGGGTATACTCGGCACTTAGCAGCTATGATTTATTCATTTAGTAAAAAGCTGCTTCCCATAAACATGATTTATGTAATTACTGAGGAGGCAATTTGATCTCTAGTTATATAGAATGGCACCTCAGAATTTTGTTGCACACATCTTACCTTTTTAATAGCATTCCTTTTGGCTGGAGTTATTTCAGCTCACTTTTCTCAGGAGAAAACTCTTTATTTTTATCCTTTGTAAAAAAAAAAAAGTGTGTGTGTGGGGGAATACCAAGTTTCTTTACTCTCTAGCTGGCTTGAGAGCTTAGGCTTTACAGATGTCTGCAGTGAAAATGAAGGATTTTTTATTTTTTTTGAATTCTGCTGAATATCTCAAAACAAGCAGAACTATTTGGGAATGCTTTTTTTAAAAAAAATCAAAGTGCATTTTCTAGAAGTGAAAATTAAAAACTATTCACATTGGAAAATATTCATTAAAGATGAGATACCATCATTACATAGCAGAACTATTAGATAATGTTGGTAATAAAATCCACTCTATTTTTTATTAATCTTCCATATTAATGCAGTAAAATAATTCAGTAGTTGGGCTGAGAAAACCTGGGCACCATGAGCACTATATCCAAACTCAGCTCTACCACACACTTGACAGTATGAGCTTTGGGAAGTTTCCTGGCTTTTCCTCACTTTGGTTTCTCCATCTCACAAATATGTGGGTATGTTAACATCTGTCTTAATGCAACATTACAAGTGTGTTATAAGGATCAAACTCAGTAGTGTTTATTGATGTGGTAGGTCAATTGTAGAGGACTTTGCAACTCTTTATCATTATGTAAAACTAGAGGTCCGGTGCACAAATTTGTGCACGAGTGAGATCCAGCCAGCCCTCCCTGATGGTAGCTGATCTTGGCCAGGCCAGCAGGGGGAGAGGGGCCACAGGCAGTTAGCTGGATGGCCCCACCCCCAACAGGGTGGGGGGGCTGATTGTGGTTGGGGCCTGCCAGGGGGAGGGGCCACGGCCAGCTGGGGGAGGGGTTGTGGGAGGTTGGGGGCACCAATCAGGGCCCCGATCAGGCTGGTTGGCCTCTGCAGTGCACGTCATAGTGACCAGTCATTCCGGTTGTTCTGTCATTCTGGTCGCTTGGCTTTTATATATATAGATGTATGTCAGTGGTCACTAATACGATCTGTTCTTTAAGGTTTCCTTCACTGGTAATGATGGAATTCCACAGTCACACACACTTTTTCTTTCAGCCTTCTTTATTGCTAACATTCAGGTTGTAAACAGTGACGAACTTGAGATAAAGGCTGCCTGTCACCATTGCTAAGAAGAGATAGTGTCTTTTAGTTTGAGACCACAGATGTTCAATTGGAATTCTTTGAACCTCAGTTATCTGTAAAATATCTGAATATAACCCACTGACATTGTGTCACAAGATTGACTTTATCAAAAGAGGCAATACATATAAAAAGTCTTTGAGACTTAAAGACTACAGATGCAAATTATTATCATTACTCTTTTATTTGGACATTGTAACCTTTAGCACTGATAAATGAAGCTACACAAAATGCAATTATTTCTTGATAAAAACTTAATGTTATACTGTTGGAGGATATAGTACCTTCTGTTTGTTTTCTGTGAAAAATAACTTTCAATATAATTGCAGTAAATACAATCTGTAATGCCTTTATAAATCTTTATTTAGTCAGAGCCATGATGATTTCATATAGTGAACTTTTCTTTTGAAAATGATAAGTCTGCTTTGTAAATACTTTAGGAATTTACAAACCAACAACTGAATAATTTCTTTAAGAAAGTGCAAACAAGATGGCTTTTAAAAAGTGTTTATTTAACAATCCACATGTGAAAATCCCTAGTTTCAAAATCGATTTGTTAGGGGTGTAGGTAGTGGGATAATCACTTTATATGGTTATTCATTGCTTCTTTAATACCTTTAAGAATTTAAACAATAGCTATATTATCTGATGAAATATGAAATAAGTACATTGATATAATATATAGTTAAAAGTAAGGGTTGCAAGAACAGCTTAGGGAAAGAAGTGTCTTTTTCATTTTTTAAAAAATATATTTTATTGATTTCAGAGAGGAAGGGAGAGGGAGAGAATGATAGAAACATCAATGATGAGAGAGAATCACTGACCAGCTGCCTCCTGCATGCCTCTCACTGGGGATTGAGCCTGCAACCCAGGCATGTGCCCTTGGCTGGAAGAGAACCTGGGACCCTTCAGTCCACAGGCTGAGGCTCTATCCACTGAGCCAAATCAGCTAGGGTGTGTCTTTTTCATTTTAGTAAGATGAAAAGCTTTTGTATGATATGAAATAATTTAAAGCTTCAGAGATATATTGAAATTTTGAATATTGAATCAATGCAAGAGTTATATATTTTATCATATTTTTATTGTGATAAAATATATATAATATAAAACTTATCATTTTAATTATTTTTTAATGTACAATTCAGTGGTATTAAGTACATTCATATTGTGCAAGCACCACCATTATCTATATCTGGAACATTTTTATCATTCCAACTGAAACTGTACCCATTAAAGAGTTATATTTTGAAGAACACTGTCAAATTGGTCTGTTTTATGCTACCATAAAATTTACCTTTGGCATTCATATATGTTATTACTTTTAAATAGTGATGCATTATACCTTTAGCAGTATTCTGAACAAGAAGTTTTTCCAAATAATCTATATATATAAAAGCCCAATATACAAATTGTCCCCACGGGAGTTCAACCAAGAGACCAATAGCTTGCTATGATATGTGCGGACCACCAGGGGGCGGCATGGAATGAAGGAAGGCCCCAGCCGGCAGCCAGCAGCCGGGGAAGGGAGGCTCTGATTGGTAACCAGAAGGCCCCGATGAGCCCTGACTGCTGGCCAGGCCTAGCAACCCTACCTGTGCACAAATTTTGTGCGCCAGGCCTCTAGTGTGTTTATAATGATAGTCAGGTAAGTTGAATACAATATATTCATATATTATATTTTTGTTACAAGTTCACTTATAATTTATTTATTTATCTGTTGTTGACACTATTACAGATGTCCCCCATTCTCCTCCCTCCTTTACCCACCTTCACCCAGACCCTGCCCTTCCCCCTCTGGCCATCACCACACTGTTTTCTCTGTCTATGGACTATGTACTAGTATATATGTAATTTTATTTTTGAAAATTTGATACTAGAATTTTGCTAAGGCAGTAATAATTTTTGTTTTGCATTAGAAAATTTCTCTTGAGAACTTTCTTGTACCTCACTACAGTGATCTTTATTTCAGTGATATTTAGCTGTATTGTAATGAATAATGTGGAAGAAGTTCTATTCCAGATAAAGTCTGCATCCAGACTTTTAGGAGCACATCTATATAAAATAAGATACCTATAATATTTGAAAAATAACTTAAATTGTATAACTTGATATTTTACTTCCCTGCATTGTTAAGGGAATTATACAATGGTAAGTTTCTATACATGGTAATTAACCAATATCTATCAAAAGTTTAAGAACTAGATTCTTTGACCTAGCCACTACATCTCCAATATTTATCCTACATTTATATACACGTAAGTTCATAAAGAGAGAGAGAGAGAGAGCATAATATAAAGAACATTTAAAGCACAGTAATAAGAAGGCATATAAACCCAATAAGAAATGGGCAAGAGCTAAGACTATGCTTAGCTTTGTAAGAAACTGTCAAACTATCTTCCAAAGTAGATGTAACATTCTATCAGTACAGAATGAAAGTTGTTTCTGCTGTACCTCTTAGCCTGCATTTGATATTGTCAGTTTTATGGATTTTAGCCATACTAATAAGCATGTAATTGTACTTAATTTAGTTTTACATTGTATTTGCCTAATTATTAAAGAGGGCTAGCATCTTTGCCATTGTATACATTGCATATGTTAGTTCTTTGGAGAGGTATTTAGCTTGCTGACTATTTTAAAAATTGAGTTGTTTTCTTATTGTTGAGTTCTTGGTTCCTTTTTTGAAATAAATAATTGATTAATTACAGTATTTTTAAATGAAATTTATAGGGGCTACATTAGTTAATAAAATTATATAGTTTTCAAGGTACAATTCTATGATACATTATTTGTATACTAGAGGCCTCGTGCACGAAATTTGTGCAGGGTGTGTGTGTGTGTGTCCCTCAGCTCTGCCTGTGCCCTCTTATAGTCTGGGAGCCCCACGATCAATTGTCCCACCCAGCTGGGGTTCAGCGATGGATTGCCCCTGCAGAGGGAGGCCCAGCCACCCGCCGCAGCACTGCTGGACGGGTAGACTGGGCCTCCCTCTTTGGGGTGATCTATTGAGGGGCACCATGACGGATCGCCCCAAAGAGGTAGGCCCTGCCCACCTGGCTGGGGCTCTGCGATGGATCACCCCCACAGAGGGAGGCCCTGCCTACCTGCCGCAGCCCACAGGTCTGTGATCATGGGGCAATGGCCGGGTCCTTACCAATCCCATTGCACCTACCTTGGCTGGCCTGGTGCCAGTGGGTATCATAGCGTGGTTGTCCAGAAGGTCGTTGGGATGGTCGTTCTGATGTTCAGTCATTTGGTTTATTTGCATATTACACTTTTATTATTATAGATTACATTGTGTGCCACCACACAAAGTCAAATCTTCTATCACCATATAACCATACATTTGACCCTCTTTACCTTTTACTATACACCACACTGTTGTCTGAGTCTATAAGACGTGGTTTGTTTTTCTTTCCCCCACCTCAATTTTTATTGACTTAAGATAGAGAGAAACAAAGATTTGTTTGTTCCACCTATCCAAGCATTCATTGGTTGATTCTTGTATGTGCCCTGACAGGGATCAAATCCCTGGTGCATCAGAACAATGCTGTAGCCAACTGAGCTAGCCAGCCAGGGCTGTTTGTTTTCCTTGTTTGTTTATTTGTTGCTTTTAGTTTTATATTCTACATGAGTGAAATCATATGGTTCTTAACTTTCTCTTTTTGACTTATTTAACTTAGCATGATATTCTCAAGGTCCATCCATGTTGTTGCAAAGGGCAATATTTCATCTCCCCCTATGCCTGAGTAGTATTCCCTTGTATATATGTACAGCATCCTTTTGTTTTTACAAATTTTCTTATAATTTTTTTTTAAAATATATTTTTATTGATTTTTTACAGAGAGGAAGGGAGAGAGATAGAGAGAGTTAGAAACATCGATGAGAGAGAAACATCGATCAGCTGCCTCCTGCACATCTCCCACTGGGGATGTGCCCGCAACCCAGGTTGACCAGAATCGAACCCGGGACCTTTCAGTCTGCAGGCCGACGCTCTATCCACTGAGCCAAACTGGTTTGGGCTATAATTTTCTTTTTAAAAATAAACCATATTTTTATTGTTGACACTATCACAAACGTCCCTTTCTTCTTAATCCAATCATCTATCAAAGGACGCATTGGTTGTTTTAATGTCCTGTCCACCATGAATAATGCTGCATTGGACATAGGGGTGCATATATCTTTGCTAAGAAATCTTTTCAAGTTTTATTTTGGTGGATACTCAGAAGAGGAGTTGCTAGGTCATATGGTAACTCTACTCTTAATAATTCGAGGAGCTTGCAGACTGTTCTCCATAGTGGTTGTACCTGTTTACATTTCCACCATCAGCAAATGAGGGTTCCTTTTTCTCCACAACCTCTCCAACACTTACTACTTGTCCTCTTGATAATAGTCATTCTAATAGGTGTGAAGTGATATCTCATTATAGTTTTGATTTGCATTTCCCTAATAGCTAATGAAGTTGACCATGTTTTCATCTATCTGTTGTCCATTTGTATGCCTTCTTATCTGTTCAGGTCCTCTGAACATTTTTAAATGGATTACTTATTAGTTTGGTGTTGAGTTGCATGAGTTTGTTGCCTGTTTTGTTGTTGTTGTTGGCTGTTTCTTTGCCGTGCAGGAGCTTTTTAGTTTGATATAGTCCCACTCATTTCCTTTTGCCTTACTCCCCTTGCCTTTGGGGTCAGATTCATAAAATTCTCTCGAGGACCAAGGTCCATATGTTTAGTATCTGTGTTTTCTTCTATGTAGTTTATTGTTTCAGGTCTTATATTTAGATTTTTTAAAAATCTATTTTGAGTTAATTTTTATATATTAGGATAAAAAAGTAATTGTTTCATTCTTTGCTCTTCTTCAACATTATATTGGCTAGTCTTTTTTTTTTTGTCTTCCCATATAAACTTTAAAATTAGTTTGTCAATACATACAAAATAACTAGGTGGGATTTTGATTTGAATTACAGTGATTTATAGATTATAAAACTGAAATCTTAACAATATTGAATCTTCCTATCTATGAACATGGGATATCTCTCTATTTACATAGTTTTTTGGATTCTTTCACTGGAATTTTTTAGTTTTCCTTATAGAAGTTTCCTTATAGAAGTGCTAGATTTATACCTATATCTTTCATTATTATAAGTGTTAAAGTATATAGTGTCATGTTTTTAATTTCAAATTCTACTTGTTCAATACTAGTATATAGGATTGTAATTGGCCTTTGCATATTAAACTTGTATCCTGCAGCATTACTATAGTAATTTATTAGTTCCAGGACTTTTTTGTTGATTCTTTTGAATTTTATACATAGATGATCATCTGTGAACAAATACAGTTTTATTTTTTCCTTTTCATTTTTTATATCTTTTATTTCTCATCTTATCTTAAAACATTGATGAGTACTTCCAGTACAATATTGAAAAGGAGTTGTGAGAGGAAACATTCTTGCCTTGTTCTGTATCTCAGTGGGAAAGCTTAAAGTTTCTCACTATTAAGTATGATGTTAGCTGTAGGATTTTTGTGGATATTCTTTATCTAGTTAAGGAAGTTTTGTATTCCTAGTTTACAGAGAATTTTTAATCATGAATGACTGTTAGACTTTGTCAAATGCTTTGTAGCTATTATTATGGTCATGAGCTTTTTCTTCTCTAGCCTGTTGATGTGATGGATTACATTAATTGATTTTCAAATGTTGAACTAGACTTGCATACCTGAGATAAATCACATTTGGTTGTGGTGTATAATTCCTTTATACATTGTTGGGCTCAATTTGCTAATATTTTGTTGAGGATCTTTGTACCTATGTTCTTAAGATACATTGGTTTGTAATTTTCTTATAATGTCTGCCTGGTTTTGGTATTAGGGTAATGCTGGCCTCATAAAGCGTATTAGGAAGTATTTTTTCTGCATCTTTTTATTTTTATTTTTTTGGAAACAATTGTAGAAAACTGGTATAATTTCTTCCTTAAATGTTTGGTTAAATTCACCAGTGAACCCATCTGGACATGGTGTCTCTGTTTTGGAAGGCTATGAATTATTTATTCAATTTGTTTAATAGATATATGCCTGTTCAGATAGCTTGTTTTTTTCTTGTGTGGTTTTTGGCATATTGTGTCTTTTAAGGAATTTACCATTTCATCAAACTGAGTTGTTTGTTTATACACTTGTTCATAGCAGCTTTTAGTATCCCTTTAATGTCCATATGATGTTTAGTGATAGCCCCTCTTTCATTCCTGATATTAGTAATTGGGGGGTCCTCTTTTTGTTTCCTTTGTTAGCCTGGTTAGATGCTTATTACACTTATTTATCTTTTCAAAGAACCAGTTTTTGATTTTGTTGATTTATCATTTATTTCTTATTTTCAGCTCTAATGATTTCTGCTTTAACTATTTTTCTCTTCTCTGGCTTTTTATTCTTTTTGTCTCTTCACCTCCCCCACCTAACCCCAGTCTAAGTATGACATGCCTAGGTGTAGGTCTTTGGGTACTTATTTATTCTATTTAATATCGTATGAGCTTCCTGAATCTGTAGTTGGTGTTTATCATTAATTTTCTGAACTTTTCAGTCATTATTACTTAAAATATTTCTTCTTTTCCTTTCTCTTTTTCTTCTTCTTCTAGTGATTCTTTTATGTATATGTTTCAGATTTTATAATTGTTCCATAAATCTTAGGTATTCTGTTCTATCTTTAAATTTTTTTTCCACTTTGATTTCCATTTTGGAAGTTTCTGTTGACACTTGTAAAAACTCATGTTTCTCTCTTCAGTTGTGTCCAGTCTGTGATGAAACTGCCAAAGGCATTCTTCAATCTTGTTATAGTGTTTTTGATTTCTAGCGTTTCCTTTTAATTCTTTCTTAAAGTTTATATCTCTCATCACATTATCTATCTTGCATGCTTCCCTCTCTTTTCTTTAAAGCCCTTAGCATATTAATTATAACTTTTAAAAATTACTGGTCTGATAATTCCAATATCTTTATTATATATGAGTCAGATTCTGGTGCTCGATCTGTGTCTTCTTCTTCCTCTTTTCTTTTTCAATCTCCCTTGCTGTTCTAGGTGTTCCCTAGAGACTTATGTAAGGTCTGAGGTGTGCAGTTCTTCAGTTGTCCTCCCCTTTTAGTTTTTAGGAGTTCTATTGATGTGAAAATGTGTGGTTGCAGGGGAAATATTCTGTGGTTCTTTGATTAGGTTTCTTGCCTTTAAGAAGCCTCTGTCCCTGAGTTCTGATCTTTACAAATGCTTCCAAGTCCCCACACCCTTCCTTAGGTCAAACAGGAAGGGTTGTCGATTTTCACTTCATCCTGCTTTTTTATTGTTGTGTGAATGGGAATAATGGCTTTCAAGCTTCTTACATGCAAGATTGGAAACTAGAAGTTGAGTTTATTTTTTAAATATATATTAATTAATTATTTTAAAGTTCTCAGTGTGGATTATAAGTGAATCTACTAGAATTGCCTATTTTTATTTTCATTTTTGATCATGTTTTCTTGTTTATTGACATATCTAATAATTTTTAATTATAGCACAGGCATTGTATATTAAAAAATTAAAAGGCTTGCCCTTGCCGGTTTGGCTCAGTGGATAGAGCATCAGCCTGTGGACCGAAGGGGCCCAGGTTTGAGTACCATCTAGGCCATCTACTTTGGTTGCAGGCTCCTCCCAGGCCTGGCTCGGGCCTTGGCCCTGGTTGGTATGCATACAGGGGGCAACCAATCGATATGTCACATCGATATTTCTCTCTGTCTTTCCCTCTCTTCCTCTCTCTCTAAAAATCAATGGAAAAATACCCTTGGGTGAGGATTAAAAAAGAAAAGAATTAAAGGCTCAAGATGCTCAAAATAACCTTATTATCCACCAGAGTGGTGTCTCACGTTCCTATGCTAGGCATTTAAGACTTAGGAGTTGATCACTTTAAGCCAAGAGAGGACTGAACTGGATTTAAAAAGAATTGTAGTATTAATAAGAATCAATTTACTTATTTTTTCTCACATTCTTTAAGGAACCTCCCCGACTTTTGATTAAGTGCTTTTAAAGTGCTTGTGCCTATATTCTTGAGTGTATTCAGAAGAGTGTATTTCTGATTTTCCCATGCCAGAGCTCCAAAGTCCAGCCCAATGCAGCTTCAAAATATGGCAGATGTCTGGAGGGGAGGCTGGCATGTGAATGAGGAAAGCTCTCACTCCAGTATTCCTGTTTCATGTGTACTGTGAGACTGTATGAGATTTACTATGATCTTTAGAAGCTTTCTTGCTCTTAGGCCTCCAACACAGCTCCAAAACTTATCAAAACTTTGGGAGAAATAGGCAGTGCATTTTAGGCTCCCCAAGCATGAAATTTATTATTCCAGATCCACAGTCCCTATAAAGTCTTTTGGTTTTCTTTTACTTATAGGAAAAACTTTCTTCTTAAACCACAACTGATCCTTAGCCCACTCTCAGAATTGGTAAATGCCCATAGGTTATTGTAAGCTCACCTGAGAAATGTTCTCTTTTCTCTGGGATTTTAATTTATTTGATTTTTCTAGTTGACTTTGCAAGAGCAGTAACATGCTCTGGCTGTGGGAACTTTCCAACCTTTAGCATTTTGCTGTGGGACATAGTGACCAAGATAAAATGTGTTCTTCTTGAACAATACCCTTTTCATTACCAGCTTCTGTTTTTAGGAACTGTAGTCTCTGAGTCATGGTGATTAGAGTTACTAATGAGGCAAATAGGAAAATCGCACTCCTACTAATATTGCATATAGTATAGAGATAGCTGTTAAGCTTTATAATTGGTAAATACTTTGTGTTTATTAACAAGGTAATAGAAATTTATTTCTTGTTTTAAAGTGGTCAGAGTGCTCTGTTTCTGACCTCAATATAATATTAATTAGCTATTGATTGCATTTTCAAGCAAGTTCCATAGACCTAGGAGCTATTAGGATTCCTACTACATTGGCAAAATTTCACTCATTGGCAAAGGTCAGTTTTTGGGGGATGGGGTTGGGTTGGTTCGTATCTTTTTTATTAACGATATGTCAAGGCCTGCTAGCCATACGTCAGAGCAGGGACGTCAGATGTTTTCTGTTCTAGTTTCCACTACATTACTATCTTCTGGCATAGTTGTTGATAAAGGTCTGTGCTTGATAAATATTTATTGAATAAACAAATAAAAAATAAATTAATTATATTGTTGGTGACAGAAAAAAGAAAAGTTGAATGTGGCATAGGAATGGCAATCTGATTTTGGGAAATAGGATGAGTCACTTTATTGATAAGAAAAAATTCAATACAGGTTGATGGTATTTGGAGGTTGTCATCTTTTTATTGAGTTTGCATTTTCAACTCCATATATTGAAGAATAAGAATAGATTTCTCCCACTCCTGGTAATTGATAGGGTTAATATTTGTTGCTTTACATTGCCATATAACATAATGCAGAGTTTAATATTCTGTCCTCTGAGTTTAAATATATTCTACTATAGTTTAGTTTAAAGTAAATCATTATTAAATTAAAAATTTTCCTACATATCTTAGTCCTAAAGCTCTTACAGAGAATAATGGAAGAGATTGAATATACATATTTATAGATATAGAATTATATATTCTATTACAAGTAGTTTCAACTAAGAGCACATATGTATCTTAACACATTATTGATTGTTGTTATCTATTGGGAAAAAAGCTTTCCAAGTATATGAGTATAGCAACAAAGAATGCCCGTAGCTGTTCCCATGCTGGCTGTTTAAATGGGTTCTCTTTTAGATAATGAGGCCAGCTGATGTTTGGTAAGATATTTATTCTGGTCCTTTGTCTCTTAGCTTTCCAAAGAACAAGGTTACCTGGTTCTCGCTGTTACCTTCTTTCTCACTTCTCACTAGGGACTGTCTGCTGCTTCTGTGCTTCCAGCTTTTTAATAGAGCTGCTTGTTATTCAGTATTGACTGCATTTTCTATCTGCGATATTAGTATACTGCCTCACACTCTGCTCTAATGTGTTCTTAACCTATGTCCATTCTTTTCTGCTCTGCATTTTGTGGGGTTGCAATTTATTGGATTGTGTGTACCAATGTGCCTTGTATGTGCAGAGTATTTCTAAAAAAATGTATAAAACTTCTTGCACTGGAGTTATTATGGACTTCAAAATGGTCCTGACAATTATCTGCCACAAGGGGAGGCATAGAGGAATTATTGACCAAGGTGAAACAGTTATACTTTGGTTGGAAGGAGAGCTGTGATATAACCTTAAAAGCCAGGGTCTCCAAAAAGGTGTATATTTTTTAATCAAGTGAATCAGGGAAGAGGAAGAAAAGAGCACTTTTATCATTCCCACAGAAATTAGGGAAGAGGCAAGTATAATCAGAAAATAGCAGCTGACTACTAAAATCAGAGTTTAATACAGGAAACCTAAATCACTCTAACTTCATGCAGAAAGGAGTTCAATAAGGAGGTTTACGCGTGTGAAAGGATTTATAAGAGCAGTACATCATAGTTGTGAACCAAGCATACAGAATTCTGTCAGCCACTGTTGCTTCCACAGTTACTGCTGTCACAACTACATATCAACTCGCACAACTGGTGAATGGACCCTAGAGCACTTATTCTAGTCACCAGAACTGTCTTAACCAACATGGCCTCATGACCTGGTCTGCCAACAGCAATAGTTTCTATTTTTCCAATCTCATCTGAGGGTATCCAAGTAGTGGAACCTAATTTATATCCATAACGTTAATTGAAGAGAGTCTGAGGATTGTAATTTGTTTGTCTTCAGGCTTTTCCAAAGAAGTAATTTACAAGACAAATCCACAGTATCTACCAAAGTATGCCCAGGAAACGTAAATTTAAAACTATTTAAATAATTATTTAGATTGACTACAACCAGATTCAGCCAGAGATACAAGTTGTACAGTACCCTAAGCCAGTTGCCAGCACAAAAATGCAGACTCCTTTATGTGAAGCCTAAGCCCGTACTCCCTGTGTTTCCTATCCGTTGCTTATCGTGCATGCTTCTCCTCAACCTCTCTGCAGGCCTCCCTTGAGGTAGAGTGATATAGACTAGGGTTCTGCCATCTCTTTTTGTAAAGGGCCATAAAATAAGTATTTTAGCCTTTGCAGGCCACGTATGATCTCCTCTTCTTCTTCTTTTTTTTTTTTTAAAAATATATTTTATTGGTTTTTTATAGAGAGGAAGGGAGAGGGATAGAGAGTAAGAAACATCGATAAGAGAGAAACATCGATTCCGCTGCCTCCTGCACACCCCCCACTGGGGATGCGCCCGCAACCAAGATACATGCCCTTGACCAGAATCGAACCTAGGACCTTTCAGTCGACAGGCCGACGCTCTATCCACTAGGCCAAACTGGTTAGGCACCTCTTCTTCTTCTTCTTTTTTTCTTTTGTTTTTACAACCCTTTAAAAATGTAGAAACCATTTTTAACTTGAGAGCTATACAAAAAGAGGCCATGGTCAGTCATTTGTTAACCCTTATCCAGACAAAGTATTGCTCTATCTTTAATTCATAGTTCTTCATTTGCTTGTCTTTTCTCATCATAAAATCCTTATTATGAGGAGGTGGTGCTGTTATTAGGACAACCAAGAATTGGCCTCTACAATGTATTGTAAACATTATTGTCTTCTCCATTATTAATTTTCAACTTCATTCCTTGCTTACTTCACAGAGTCAAAAGAAAGTAAATATTTTGCTGTCTTCCTGTCCTAACTGTACTTTCAGAATGGCATGGAGACTTGTAAATATTAATTGGCTTAATCTATTCCCCCAAACTAATCCTGATGCATTAGTCTCTTTCAATTCAAAATATTTATTTTATGATCAATATTACCCAACATTTTACATCCCAATGAACAAGTGATAAAAGCATCATGGATTGTGGTGAGATTACTATAGATAGGAAAATACCTGAATACTGTTAATTAATTTGAAAGTGGACATGTCAAAAAGGAGAAAACATACATTATTGTCCCTGAAAATTTCCAAAATAAAATATATTATAATGCAACTAACTATGTGAGCTTAGACATATTATTATTTGATGCTTCTTTATCTTCTCTGTGGAAACACTCTTGCCCATGTTAAAATATGGAACACAATCTGAGAGGTTATTGGGAAAAAAACAATGATATTTATATAGCCTAGATATAAATCAGTCACTGAGGCATCAGTGACTGTAAGCAGCATATGAATTTCTGAAAGTTACAGAACAATCAATACAGCCTATTAAACTCTTATTTATTGGAATACTACACACTTGCATGTTTAAATTGACATCTTGAAAGTTTTATAAAGATCAATTTAAACTAACAGCATGATGAATAATCTTTAGGTTCCTCAGGCCTCAGGTCCTAGACCAGTCTTCTTACCTAGTTATTTAATGTTATTTAAAAATTTTTTCGAACATAATATGACAAGAAAAATTATGATATTTATTCTCAGGCACCCACAAACACTCTTTTCCCATCAGATTTTCAAAACTTCAGACACTTGGGGTGTTCAATTCACTCCCCAGCTCGTGAGGCACTCACCTATGTGAGGGAGCCTTCATTGACTTTGAACACTTCTGGAGATTCTAGCAGTGTGGGATGGCACACATCTCTACTGTCTATCTGAGGTTTGGAATAATTTCTCCTCTTAAAAATAACACACTAAACCAATTAGCTTTTCTAAATTGAATTAACCTAATAGCATTCAAAAACTGACAAACATAATCTGCTTGTTTTAAGACAGAAGTGGATTAGTCACCAGAATCATATCTCTCGTCAGATTTAAATCAAGTTATAAATTCTAAACAAACAGTGGGTGCTGGAATAAGTCATACTATTAGTCTGCATAGTCATACTGATCTCAGTTTTAAGCGACACAGGCTCTTTCAGTAGGGAGACACAAAAGTGTATAGTTGAAGAACGTTTTTTCACTCTGTGATAAAGAGATTGTTTTCCTTTGACGTACATGGCTCCCTGAAGTCTTAGTCCATTTTGTTATATCTCTTAATAAGAGGAAGAAATCACTGTCTTCATTTTTCTGTACCATCTTTTAGGCATTATTATTTGATGCTTCTTTCTTTCTTTCTTTTTTTTTTTCCCTGCATACTGCTTGCCAAAGCAAAAGAGGCAAAACTCAAATGCATCCAATGCTTTTTAAAAAACAGCTTTTTATTGAAGCATGCAGAAAATGTTTTTTATTCTTTATAAAGTTAGTTTTAAAGGAATAGTTATTAATAAAACTGACATAGATGAGAATTTAATAATTATCTATAAATTTTATTTATTTGAACTATTTACAAATACAGAAAATTAAAAGTCAAGTACATTTTAATTTGCTAATATGAATTATCATTTTAAGGCATTATTTTATAAAAATATATTGAGTTATCTGTTTTCTCATATTCTTTGCCAACTCTTTGAACACTGCCAGTAGAATGTGGTAGAAGTAACGCTGCCTGACTCTGAGGCAAGGTCATAAGATGCCTTGCAGCTTTTCCCTAGGTCTCTTAGAACGAGTGCTCTGGGCCAATATGCTGTGAACCAATATCTAAGACAGTCAAGCAATGAGGCCATGTGGAGAGATAGAGATGTATGATCAGTACAGTATTTCAGTCAACCCCGCTGAGATGAAGGCACCATGAGTGAAGATGTTACCTAGGATGTCTAGGTCAATTAAGCCTCAGGTTAGCTCCAGCCTGATTGCTCTTTAATTAAGTTCAGTGGGAAACCCCAAGTGAAACCACCCTGTTCAATTCCATCAACACACAGAACCATTGAAAGAATACTAATGTACTGGTTTAAGAAACTGAGTTTTGGAGTGTTTTGTTACATCAATAGTTAACCAAAACACAGATACAGGCTATTTGCTTTTTGATTCCCTTTTTATTTATTACTAGAGGCCCAATGCATGAAATTCCTGTAAGGGGCTCAGCCCTCACAGCCCTGGCTTCGTCCTGAAAGTTGCCCAGTAGAATTAGCATATTATGCTTTTATTATTATTATAGATTATTTTTTCCTTTATTTCATTTTATTTTCCCCCAGCACCATTTATCCCCCTATACTTTCTTTCACCTCCCCCACCCCACAATCACCAATCTGTTGTCTATGTCCATGAGTTCTTTCTCACATTTTTTCTTTTTAGCTCAATCCTTACACCCTCATCCAGAGCTATGTACCTATTCTCTACGAGTCTGTCTCTATTTTGCTTGTTAAGTTTCCTTTTTAATTGTATCATTTCATTGCTTCTACATGAATTTTGCATTTAACATTTTGTGAATTTTTTGACATTCCTGCTCTCTTTATTTTGTATATACAATTATTCTGCTTTGAAAATCTGAATAAAGGTGTGTGTTTTACCCAATGATATAAATGGTCTTGAAGAGCAACTAGATTGGCTTTCTAAAAGAGGGGGAAATAACTTCTGAATATTTTAAGTAAACATTTTGACCTGCAACAACTCTGCTATAAATTGGGTAGTTTAATATAATTTTGAGACACCATGCACTAAAATGCCTAAAAATAAAAAAACCCAAGCTTTCAAAAAAAAAAAAAAAAGAGTAGCAAAGAAAAGAAAACTAAAAGGGGACTCCATAAGAAAAATATTTAGCAAAGAGAGAGTTGGTGAGAGAGATATTGCTTTAGTACTAAAATTTCTTATCCCTCCATCAGTGGCTATTTTAGGGCAGGTAATAATCTAGTTTACAGGAAAAATTGGAAAGTCCTGTGTGTTAGTAAGCCTAAAAGATGTATTATATGAAAGCATGGAAAGATTTTCATCTTTAAAGTCCACAGAGCTGGAAAAACCCAACATTAGCATTAACCTCAGAAGTACTTGATGTTCATTTAGAGGCTCACCAGGCAAAATGTTCCAGCACTAAACTGGGTTTATTTCCTTGTTATACTAAGAGTGGTTCCCTAGTAAATTGGCAATAAGTTGTACCTATATCAGATTTAATTTATGTAGTTTTGGCATAGTGAAGAATTAAATTTAATAACTACTAAATGTCAGTGTCCACTAGGGTTAGTAGCCAATACTTCTTGGTTCTTCAAGGAGAAGGATACAGGTACTAGGAAAAGTAAATGATATAGTAAAGTATCAGCATTTTCACTGCAAAATTATTCTTTAAAAAAGCTACAGCTATCCTATTTTTTAAACATTAGGATAGGTGTATAAGACATAGAGCAACTAAATTTTCCTGCAGTGTGTAGCAAAGGTGGTGTCAGGGAAGTTGAGAATTAAGTTTAGTCCTTTGGAGTGAGTAAATTATCATGATGACAAGAGAGTATGTGTATAAAGTAAGAGGTGGAGAATGCATTTCAAGTAGAGAAATTATCCAGGCAAGGGCCAACATATTTTATGTGTTGCCAGATATTCTATCTGAACATCTAATATAGTACTTATCATATGATGATGTAAAATCAGTTTAATATTGTTTGCTTCCTTCAGTAGATTGTAAGACTGGAGGGTAGAGACAATATGGCACATGTTTGAGTCCCTATATCTAGTACAGTCTCTGGCATATAGCAGGCACTCAATAATGACAATAAATAAATGAAATTAGCAAGTGCAAAGTTCCCTCTTTTATAACACTTATTTAATACACACATGCATAATATATATTTTAACAAACATTCAATTAAATTGTAAGATCTTTTAGGGAAGGGATTTTGTGTCATTTTTCTTCTTTTGAATAGTGCTTGACACATTTATAGAGTTAGGACCCTATAAATGCCAATTGAATGGGAAACAAACTATAGTTCTTTACCTTTGAAAATCAACCAAGGCCTAATTTAAGTCTATAAGCACATCTGAAATGCTGAAATATTACAATAAATGATCCTGAAGCCAGCATAATTCTACATTATAAATATGAGTTGTCATATCTGTGTATTTCTAGTTGCCTAGAAACAAAGATGTGAAGTTATATGAGGTTATAAGAGTGTATACCAAAAAGACTACGCATGAATAGTTGAGCCTGCCTCTCTGGATTTGGAAAAAATGAATCCTGAAGAACTTCAGACAACAATGTGGTCTTTATTGTTTCAAGTCTGCAAAGTTTGGCCTTCTTTCATTGTAGTACCAGCATATACGTACACTTAGCTAAAAAAAGTAATTCTTCATGTAAAGTAACCACAACAGACCAATAATACTGTTCTACATTTATTGATACATAATAAATATTTTTAGACTTTCAACAATGACCTTACACATTGGAATATAGAGGAAAGGGGAAAGATTAGGAGAAAGTTAATATCTGGCAAAATAGTATTGTCAATATAATGAAAATAAGATAATTTTGACCTCTTGACAAGAAACCAATGGATGAGCAGAGGTGGTGTGGCAATTCTGGGCTTACTTAATTTCTACTTGGAAATGCCTTTTTCCTGCTCTCGTCATTTGTGAGTAGATAGATATATAGAGTAATGGGCTGGGAGTCAGGAGTCCTAGACTGTATTTCTGGCCTTAGATATTTATATACATAAGCAATTATAATTCTGTCCCCATTGAAAGAAAAGCAATTCTGATGATTTATATTGTTTTTTGAAACTTCTGCAAGAGAAGAGTAAGCTAGAAGGAAGAGAGAAAAAGGTTATAAAATCAACTTCTGAAGTAAAAGGAGGAAAATTGGAGGATCCATCCTAGGAAATCAATGGACATTTAGTAACTGTTTTGGACACAGCTGGGAGCAGCTCCCCAGCATGAGTCTGTTTTCTTCAAGAGCAGTTTCTCATGTGCCAACTCATTTTAACATTCACAACAGCACCTGAGGTAGTCAGGCTACATGTTATACTGTGAGTGAACAACTTGAGGCTCACAGAGATTAAGTGATGACATAACATGGTCCTCCGAAGAGCTGGTTTGTAAACCAGGGCTCTTGACATGAATTCTAGTGCTGTTTCCGTTGCAACATCCTCCTGCATTTGCTAAGGTAGAGATCTTAATTATAATTCTCAAGGACAAGACTAAGTCTGAAGATGGTCATTTGGAACTTTCCATGAGCTGCGCAGTATGCACTTTTTGTGTATATTCCACTATATCGTAAGAACCTAGAAGACACTATTTCATAGCATTCAGCATTTAGTAGTGGTTTAATAGAAATTTATTAATTGCTTGTTACAGGCACTTATGCTATAATACAATAACGGAGTCTTTGAAACAGTTAACAAGGTTTGTCACAGAGCCACACACTTATGACATTGAGTAAGCAAGGGCTAAATGTTTATGCTTTTTTGATGAAAGGCCTCTTGAATGATTTTTATAGTATTTCACAAATTTAATATCAAGATGATCCACTTTTAGCTCACCGTGGCTGTATGTTATAAGCCTAGATAATAAATACAGCTTGAATCTCTTTTTTTTGTTTTCTAAATTTCTGTTGTTGAGCTAATATAAATGAGTGGACCTCAGGTTTCAGCTTTATCTCAACTTAACAAAAAGAAATGTTTTGGTTTTTTTTTGTAAGAAAACTATCATTAATTTAGTGTATGGTGCCAGAAACTACACTGAGTCCTTTAAACATTCAGTCTCATTTAATTCTCACAACAGTGCTGTCATAGACGGTGTTTATCCACCTTTCAGATCAGGATGGTCGCAGAGTGAAGATGTCCTAAGTCACACAGCTAGTTAGTTCTGTTGGTTCATGTGGGTTTGACTGAGTCTTTTTGACTTCATAAAAATGATTTTTTTTGGTGTGTAAAACTCTAGATAAATACAAAGGACAGTGCATTTGTATATTTACCATTGAGATTTACTAAATACTATCATTTGGTCTTTTTTCTCTCAGAGATTTTACCTCATTATTGCAATTTGTTTAAATAAAGTGTTTTTTCAAGACTATCCACATTGCTAAGTAATATTCCTGGAGACAATGAGGTGATAACCAATTTTCACTAAATGAAACACTGATGTTTTTATATTGTAAACAATTATTCCTATTGATCTGTTGCTTGTCCTATTCATTTTAGTTCTCTATTATGTATCATTTTTGTGATATTACCTATACTATCTTTACATTTTGGGTCTCTAAGCTACAATTGACCACACTTTCTCAATATTCCCGAAATAATTTTCCATATGCTGTTAATGATCACCAGTTCTTTTTTCTAATAAAAATGATAATAGGTATAATTAATGATCCCCTACTAATTTCCAATCATTTTATATTACTGTTTAATATGATCTTCATGAACTTTATGTATTCATTGTTGATTATTATTTCCATTCACATATTGGGAAACAGGCTCTGAAATAAGAAGTAACTTGTTCGCCGAACCGGTTTGGCTCAGTGGATAGAGCGTCAGCCTGCGGACTGAAGGGTCCCAGGTTCGATTCCGGTCAAGGGCATGTACCTTGGTTGTGGGCGTGCAGGGGGCAGCTGTTCGATCTCTCTCATCGATGTTTCTAACTCTCTATCCTTCTCCCTTCTCTATAAAAAATCAATAAAATATATATTTTAAAAAAAGAAGTAACTTGTTCAAAACCACACTGCTAGTGAATGGCAGAGCCAGATTTTGAATTAAGTCTAACTAATGTCAGAATTTGTAGTGTTTCAATTATATATTACTACAGGGAATGTTTGTAAGTTAAAATGTTATAGATTTAAATCTCACATAGCTCTGCTTATTCTTGGATGCATTTAATAATGTAACTCTAAACACAGCTTACGGCAGCCAAATTGAAAATATGGAATATAAGAAAAGCCTAAGAGAATTTGTGAGCTCTTGGAAAGATAGCTTCAGCAATCCTTTCCATGTGTTAAGTAATTATAAAATGCCTGTGTTTGGAAAGATTTTATTCTTCCTTATCTGTTTATTGCAAGCATTTCTCCTCTGCTATAAAGGCTCCATAGCTTTGGCAAAATATATTAGAGCAAAATTTTAGAAGTGCTTCTAAAAACATGTTCATCCTGCTGTAGGAAGTAAAATTTTAGAAGTTAGACAGTTGGGCATCCAGATTTGGAGAAGCCGAAGGAGAAAAAAACAGTAAGCATGCCAACATTTCACTTTGAAATAGAAAAATAATCCAAAATTAGGAAAAGATGATAATTTGGAAAATCACTATGAGCTGTATATAAGAAAAGGTTTGAATTCCATTTTTAATATGTAACATTTTACAGGGTTCTAAGTTAGGATCTGAAATATATATAATCATCCAAGTTATCTCCACCTTATTTGCCAAAAATATTTCAAACTGGGACACATTTAGCCAATATTCCCAGAGAAAATGTTTCTGATACGACTGAGGAATTAATGTCTTGGTGATTTGAATTGATGAAATAATCAGAGTTCTAGATATACTTTAACCTAAAAAAAGAAGAGAAAACACACTATTTATTTATATCCTATTTAAAGTTTGAGACTTTACATTAATTTTTACTGTTCCTGGAAATCTCTTCCTGTCTTCTTTTCTTTTCTTTTCTTTTCTTTTCTTTTCTTTTCTTTTCTTTTCTTTTCTTTTCTTTTCTTTTCTCTTCTTTTCTCTTCTCTTCTCTTCTCTTCTCTTCTCTTCTCTTCTCTTCTCTTCTCTCCTCTTCTCTTCTCTTTTTCTTTTTTCTTTTCTCCCCCTCCCCCCCCCCCCCCCATTACAGATCTTTCTCATCCTCTGACTCAACTAATGTTGCTCATGTGCCTATACTATATCTGGCATTATGTTCAAGTGCCCCATCTCATTTTATCTTCCAAAGACCGATCTGACATAGGCACTATCATTTCCTTTTATAGATGAGAAGACCGAGAATCGAAAGATGAAATGATTTTTCTAAATCATACCACTGAAAAGTGACAGAGGCCACATTCAAAATAACATCTGATTACAGGGTTGTTTAAGGCTTGACTTTTTATCCACGTCAGCACCTAATGGTCTTTTGTCACTGAATTTCAGATATATTTATAGTCTACTCTATGTGATTTAACCCTGTTTATTAACGTTATCTTCTGAAATGGAGCATAAACTGTACACTTTAAATACATGAGTTATATGGCATGTGAATATACCTCAAAGCTGTTTTCCTTAAAGGCCATGTTCAGAGGGAAATTTGGAATTGAATGCCAAGTTTTATTTCAAAGGAAATAACTACTCTAAAAATGTTAACAAGACAGACTGAAATCAAAAACAATGAAGACAGCAGACTGGGTCAGAATAAATTCTAGGAGCCTAAAGGGAATCTCCTAGAAATGGACTAAGACTGAACTTTCAAATACTAGAACTGTTAGACACACAGAAAATAGTGGGCTTATTTTGCACTGAATTTTACTAAAGATTAGTACAGAAGATAACTCATGAGCAACAGTATATCTGGTAGGCCTGACTCTCAGACATAGCTCTTAGGGCTCCTTTTCCCATTCTGAGATGCCCTTGCCTGGAGGCTCTTTCCTTCTATTTCAATCTTAACTGATCCCTGTAATTTTGTTTTCTGGGAATATATGTTGTACTCCATCCACAAAGAAAGCAAAGCTCAGAACTCTACTAATATTATAATTATAATAGGGAAAAAACTAAAATATAAATTGTCATATTTTTTCTAATTCTGTCTATAAGCTTTATTTTATTTTTCAAAGAGTTCCTTTTCAACTCTCCAAAAAACCCAATGATATTTTTAAGCCTAGATTTTTTCTTATGAAGTAGAAAGTAGATTACATAAAGGTTTTATTTTCATTGGTAAAATCGTAGTCCATGAAGATTTCTAAAGTACACTTACACTCATCCTTTAATGTGGTAATTATTTTGTCAAGTGTTGGGCTCGGAGGTTTACCACGTGTGGAACATTGTATTAAATTGGTGCATAGTAGATATGGTGCTTATTTAGCTTTCTTACTAGTTTATTATATTTGATCCTTTGAAGTATTTACCACTTAGTCATACGCATTTAAATTCACTTTAAGAAGTCTAGCCCTTTATCAGCTACTTCTTGAAAATGGTTTCTTTTTTTAAATTGTTTAAAGTATTACATATGTCTCTCCACCCCCACCCCCCCATTGGCTTCATTTCTTACCCTGGCCATCAGATGATTGTGAGCTACATACTAATAATGCATTTTTCTTTTGGTCATTCCTGGGATGAAAAACAAAACCCACTCAGTGAATTGTTTCCATAGAATTTTCTTTTCAATGATAAAAATGTATGATAAAGTTTGGCAAAAATTATGTATAAATCCAAGACTTGACATTTTTAGAGATAAAATTCATCTAAGATTTCTAAAATGTAGTGCAGTGCCGGGAGCCAGTCCATGCTTGCTGTTTCAAGGGACCTGGCGTATATGGCATACTGTTCTTAATATGTTTGCTCACCTTCTTGGCACTATGTGTTTTAACCAAGGTCTCTGAGAAAGGTTGTTTCCCCAGGTAGGAATTTTCCCCTGAAGTTAGGGAGGGAATAAAACCTCTTAACTAAGTGCCAGGCGGGTAATTAATCACTTTAACTACGAACAATCATGCTTAAGCTACATAATCTTTACTCCCTGGAATGGAGATAAGAAACGCCCTAACCTTTGGAATAGAGATTGATAGGATTGGAATCAACTGGTATAAATACAGATGTAACAACACAGAACTTAGAAGACAGAACCTACACACAGAACCTAGACACAGAACCTACACAGAACCTAGAGACAGAAGAACTTTGCTGGAGAGAACATGGCAAAAGATCCTGGACAGAAACTGGAGACAGAACCTAGAGACAGAACCTAGCGAGAGAACATGGCAAAAGATCCTGGACTGAACCTGACTACAGAAATTGGCAAGAGAACCTGACTAGAACCTGGTGACTGAACCTGGCTGGAGAACCTGGACAGAACCTGGCTGGAGAACCTAGCGAGGGAACATGGCTACAGAACCTGGCTGGAGAAACTGGAGAACCTAGCAAGAGAACATGGACACAGAACCTGGCTGGAGATCCTAACCAGAACTTCGCTGGAGATCCAGACCAGAACTTCGCTGGAGATCCAGACCAGAACTTGGCTGGAGATCCTGGCTAGAGATCCTGGGTAGGCTGCTGATCAACTGAACGCTGTCTCCGTGTCCTTCCTTCTTCGCCGACTCCGTCTACGCCTTTGGGAACCCCTGGACCTGCTGGGGTTGGACCCCGGCAGTGCAGGAGTATATTATTTATGAATACTACTTTATACATATTATAAGTGATATGTAGTGTCTCTTTGTGGTTTCATTATAACGTATTAGTGGGGACTAAAATTATTGAAATTTAAAAGAAGGTTAAACAAAAAAAAACAAAATTAAAGAAAATTAACTATTGTGTCTGGTTTCCCCATCATGCTCAGGAATCATTGTTTCCTAACCTGGAATATTGAAAATAGAATATGGAATATAGAAAAGTGAAAACCCTTTACTCATTAACATTTTGCTTGAAAAATGGGTAATTCAATAGAAAGAGAGAAAAACTCTACTTTCAATTCCTGGTAAAATTTAGTTGTTCCTTCCACTAGACATGGCAGGCAGCTGCCACTCCAAGTTTTCTTTCTCCGTGGGGTCTAATGCACTTCACTTCACAGTCTCAGAAAACACGTAAGCCGACTGAACATACTACACTATAACCATTTAAAGAAACAGAACAAATATAGTCACCAAAACAACTAAAAATTTCACATAGGAAACAGGTTTCATTCATATTTGTCTTTAAGACATCTCATTCTTTTCTTGCTCCCTCTGGCTCATCTGATGACAGAGTGGATCTTTTCCTATAAAAGAGACAAAAAGTCTGGGTAAGTGTGTGAAACAGACTGAAATGAATCATGCCCACAATAAAATTCTGTCTTGCTATTTGGTCCAAACCAGCTGCTATAAATTTTGTGCTTAATATGTGTAATTCTGGTCTTTTTAGAAAAACAAAATTAGTATGACCAGAAAGATTGTGTATATTTATGATTATTTCAGTTGGTTGGATAATATATCAGTTTTTTGGTTTCAAGAACCTCTGGCAAGCAACTCAACATGTTTTTGTTTAGAAATATTTTAAAAGTGGAACCCCACTTCTTTTGAACTAATGCTAGAGTAGCACATGCCATTCTTGATTCGTACTGATATCAATTTTCACAACCTGCTCCGAGAATTTGCCCTGACATAGAAACATAGGTGACCCATATATAACCTCTAAGAATTCTCCTTTTCAGTCTTCCAGCCAACCCTTTTGTGTTTATGTATGTGTGTATGCATTCATGTAGTACCTCAGTTCTTTATTTTTACCCCCACCTTATTCTAGAATGGATAAAAGATAGCTTGTGAGAGTACAGATAACGTACTAAAATTTTAGAAGTTAATAATGGCAGTGAAAGATTAAATTAAAAAGTATGGAACATAGATTGGAGGTAACAGTGTGGCTATGACATGCATGGCCTAATAATCTATACATTTGTTAATGAGTGAGCTATTAATTTTACCCTAAGTAGTCAACATAAAAAGATAAACATGGTTATTTGCACAATTCACAAGGAACATATGATAAAATTAAACCAATTCCTCAGGAGATGCAAAACTTTGATATTGAGCCCAATCAATCAATTCCTCTTAGTTTTTCTTAAAGTTAATATCCAGGGATGGCTTGCTTGGGTGCTGATTTGAGAGACTTTTAAATAAAGGTGTGAGAGTTGGGTTGGCTACAATGCATGGGACAGGGAGTTTTAGAGGATTGAGAATTCACATTTGGAGAAGCACAGGCAGAACTTCATTTAGCCTGATGACTTCGAGGGCATTTACTGCAGTGGCAATGATGCAGCTTACCAGGTGAAGGGCAACATAATGGATGCTCTTGGGATATTAGATTAAATAACTTCCAATTTAATTGTAAACCATCTGACTGAGTATACTTATTTCAATTTAATAGGATGAAAGAAGGAAGGAAAATAAGATATATCTTAGTGATTTATCAATCATTTAAAATGGGAATAGAGTATGAACAAGTGATTTAGACTCCATGCTATTAGTTTCATTAGTAATACAACCAATTGACATTTTCATATGTATTTTACAAGATATCTTAGGCTTGAAAACACAAGTTATGCCAAGGAATAAACTGAAGCCCTTTTATATTAAAACAAAGTGGCTATGGTGCAATCTCATAAATAACATTATTGGATATTGCATCCAATTTTTTTATTTCTTAAATCAAGAAATTTTTGGCTATTGATTTTTAATGTAGTTGTTTTTATTGATAATGACACTTCAACATATTTTAATAATACTGTTATTCATATTTCCATGTGTAAATTAAATTGCCAATATTTAAAGATTAAGGAAGGCTCAAATACAATAGATATGTGGCAGCTTTTTGGGTAGGGTGAGTTCTTTTCCTACTATCCATATGCTCAAGAGCCCTGTCTACTTTTGTAGACCACTTTCTTCTTCCACGGTACAAAGTGTAACATATCTCATGAAATGGACACCTTCAGTGAGGGTTAAGTGTATATAAAGAAACATTTAGTGGAACCTTATAGAAAAACAACATTCATTCAACCAATATTTGAGGCACCCTGGACCCATGCTTCCCTCGCACCCCAGGCTTCGTCCGGCCTAACTAGCATATTCCACTTTTATTATTATAGATATATGCTCTAATCCATAAAACCCTATAAATTTGTTATCATAATTTTAAAGATGTTGAAATTAAATTCATAAAGGGGAGTAAATTGACCAAGGTTACATGATAGTAAATAACGTAATGGATGTTTTGTCTATATTCTTTGAGTCTACAGTGCAGACTCTTTCCTTTGTCCCTTGGAAGAGATGTAATTGCCTTTGAGTTAATGTGAGGCTAGAGTAGAGTTGGGTGTTTGGCAAGGAGATAAGGGGATTCCAGGGTGTGCCAAAAACACAGGTATAAAAGAGCATGGCTTGTTTGAGTGGTCACTAATATGTCCTGGGGATATTTCTTGGCCATTTTGAAGATAGGCGACTCTCTTCTCCAATGATGTCATTTCATGATTCATATCAGCTCTTATTTGTCATTTTCTGACTCTGATGCACTGACCTCTCTTTGTTGGCTCAGGAGTGTACCTATGACAATCCAAGTCCTTTCCTAAGGTTTTTGACTTGGATGTGAGGAAGGAAGTCCCTTTCAGCTGACAGATGCTGTGGAATATGAAGCCCAGGAGCTGCTGGCAACCATTTTGCTGTTTAATGAAAAAAAAGACAAAAAACTCCACATTCATGGAAAAGCAGAGACGGGAGCTGAGATACAGAGTCCCTGATTCTGACTATATTGAAATGCATATGTATTTCTAGTTGTAATAATTAGGATGGCCTATGTTATTTGGTATAAGTAGCAACTCCCAAATCTCAGTGTTTTACCATTTGGGACAACATGGATGAACCTACAGGGTATTATGCTAAGTGAAATAAGCCAGACAGAGAAAGACAAATACCATATGATTTCACTCATATGTGAAATATAAAGAACAAAATAAACTAACAAACAAAATTGAAACAGTCTTATAGATACAGAGAACTGACAGAGGCCAGAAGAAAAGGGTTTTGTGGGTGGAGGTGAAATAAAGTGATGGGATTAAGAAGTGCTAATTGGGCCTGGCTGGCATGGTTCAGTGGTTGAGTGTCGACCTATGAACCAGGAGGTCATGGTTCAATTCCAGGTCAGGGCTCATGCCTGGGCTGCCGGCTTCATCCCCAATAAGGGGCGTGTAAGAGGCAGCCAATCAATGACTCTCACTCATCATTGATGTTTCTATCTCTCCCTCTCCCTTGCTCTCTGAAATCAATAAAATATATTTTAACAACAGTACTAAGTGGTAATTACAAAATAGGCATAGGAGATATAGTTAACAACATTATAATGACTACCTATGGTTCCAGGTGGGTACTAGAATTATCTGAGGAAACACTTTGTAACCTATATGTGCTACACACCTGAAACTAATACAAAATATTGTTGACTAAAAACCTAGAGAGCTGTTTCTTGACCATGCTCATCTCTGTCATGGATAAGTGTGGGGGGCTTTGCTCATCATAGCATCTAGGGGTCCAGGTTTATGGAGCAGACCCATCTTAAATTTTTTTGCTCATCATACTAGAGGGAAATGAGCTAGCTCTACAGTATCTCTTTCTAATAATTAAATTCTCAAGTCCAGAAATGCCATACATCACTTCTGTTCATAAACTCATTGACAAGGAATAGTTATGTTGTACCACTTAACCACAAGGAGACATTCATATATGCCATATGGCCAAGTTGGGGAAAAACCAGAAAATAATTGCTCTAACGGCATTAATGACTATCATATTAATTTTGCCACAGATTATTTTTTTAATTCCTCACATTCCATGGGATGTGCTATTATGCTGTCTATAAATCCCCCTTTTAATTTTAATTTAGTGTAGTAATTTTTACTTTCATGAAGTAATGAATATCTATAAAGGAAGTGAGGCTAAAGGCTTTTAAATAAAGCAGTTCTCCCATCACTCTGGATTTTAATCTCAAGAGACAGCCACTTTTATGTCTTTAAGGAGCTGCTTCCCTTTGCTATGTTAATTACTTCTTTGGTAGTTGCCTTCATTCCACCCAAATATGTAGACATCACTTATGTAAAATACTTTCATGGGTCAGGCCTTTTCTTTTAGTGTGGATATTCTTGGTAAAAAAGTTGAAATGTTTGTTGTTGTCTTCTTTCCCCTTATATTATCTTTGAGGGTTTATTGAAAATTATTTACTATTTAAAAAATTATTTACTATTGTTTTTATGGAGTTTCAGAAGGAAATAGAAATTTGCCATGCATGTTTACATTGCACATTCCCTGATTTCTTCTACATTCTAATTGCATTTCACTCAACTGAGATTAAGTGAGTCCCAGCACATATGGAACTCTTTAAGTCTATGAGTTTTCAAATTGCACAGCAGTAACATAGTTTTGTGGACTGAAATTTTAAAAAAGTGATCATTACAAAATATATTCCCAGGAACTTAGGTATATTTTCTTGTTGCTCTAAGAAAGCCAAACTTGAACTTATAGGTAGAAAATATGGTTTGAAGAATCTATAAAGTATTCTCAAATTACATTTATTTGTATTACATCATTTCTAAGATTCTTTCCACCTAGCTCAAGAATTAAAATACAAAAGTGAACCTAGCATTGGGACTCAAATGAGAGAAATGAAATCTTTAGTCTTGTCAGGTCATCAATTTTATGACACTGATTTATTTTTCCCTAAGAAAAATTTTTTCAGAAATCTTTCTAATTTCTATTCTTTTTCTCCTCTATTTTGTTTTGAAAATGCTTTTGGGGATCTAATAGATTAAAAAAATAAATATTAAAGGCCACTTGCGAATCTTTCAAGAGCACATAAGAATGACAGAGTACAGGACAGAGTTTTTCCTCATTGTATATACAGAACCTGTTAGAATTTATAGCTATTTGTGACTATTCCACAGTTGATAATTCAAAGAAATGTTATACTTTCCTGATAGTCACAGTGACTCAGAGAGAGAAAAAACACACCTCTGTGATTGTTTTCCCAATGCTCTGAGAAAATTTTATAGGACTGGGAATATGTTTTTATATTTTTACTTAGGAGATTTGTTAATGTTGATATGGTATGTATGCCTTTTCTGTTTCTGTTAGGAGAATTCTATTAATGGTAGACTCGAGGCACCTCCAATATAAATACTTATTGCACTGAAATGCTTCTAGCTTAGTAAAATTTACAACATCCTGCATTGAATTATATGCATGCCTACAGTTGCATATAAACTTTTATTATAGTACTGAGACATCGTTCTCCTTAAAAATGAAAATATGATGCTTTAGATGACAAGTTTCTTTGGTCAGTAGACTAACCCCCCCTCTCCCTTCTCCTCCAGCACCTTTGTTAGATGTTGTTAGCCTCATAGTGTATATTAAGAGAGTTAAGAAGATTTCTTAAGAATGATGAAATTATTTTTATTCTTATTGGGTGAATAATGCTGAGATATTACAGAGGTATGATAAGTTTCAGAGTAGAGAAATTATATTTTAGGAAATGTAAATATGGATAGTGAAATAACCCAACATGTATTTGTTAACTTAAAAAATCCCCACTTACCTATGTGAGTAGAAACAGTTTTATGTGTGCTACTTTGGGTCCTTGTATGATCATCTTCAAATAAATGTCGTATTGCAGGCTTTCTTTTTAAATAAAAGCATTTTGTTTGGGTTTTATATATACAAAAGGAAGAATGAAAATTACCTATTCTCTTCTTTTCTCACCCTGGCATTCAAAATAAAATACTCTGTTGGCTGGGAGTTCTCTTATACTATATGATTGGTATTGGGTGTGACCTAACTACTCTTGGACCCTGACTTGACCTCTGTTGTACCTCCCTAACCCCACTCACCATGTGTTCTCAGTAGTTTATTTGCTGGTAAGTTTTGAAGGTTCAACTTGGAGCTCAGAATATTAGATAACAAGCAGATGGGCATCATAACAGCTTACCTTTTTCAGAAACTTTACAGAGTTCTTCCTACTCATGTCCAAATGAAGTAGACCTCACCTTCACTGTTCTACTTTTCCAAATCTGCTAAGTCATAATTAGTGGTTTCTTTTTTTCTTATTATTTTATTTATTATTAAGGTCTAGTTGGGGAAATGAAAAACTAAGTAATATATATTCTGTTACTTTAGCCTACTTAGTATAACAAAATTTGGCTAATAGTGAAGACCAACATAAATTTCTGGCTAGGTCCTTACAACTAGTACAAATATTTCTGGTTTGTTCATTTATTTAACACACTAGAGGCCCGGTGCACAACAATTTGTGCACTCGGGGGGGAAGGGGAGTCCCTCAGCCGAGCCTGTGCCCTATCATAGTCTGGGACCCCTCAGGAGATAACGACCTGCTGGCTTAGGCCTGCTCCCGGGTGGCAGAGGGCAGGCCCAATCCCTAGGTGCAGCCCCTGGTCGGGCTCAGAGCAGGGCCAATTGAGGAGTTGGGGCACTGCCCTCTGTCATGCACAGAGCAGGGCGGATCAGGAGGTTGCAATGCCACCCTTAGTCACACTCAGGGTAGGGCCGATTGGGGGGTTGGGGCACCAACCCCTGTCACACTCAAGGCAGGGTTGATGGGGAGGTTGCGGCGCCACCCCGTCACGCACAAAGCAGGGCCAATCAGGGGGTTGAGGAGCTCCCCCCTGTCACTCACAGAATAGGGCCAATAGGGGAGTTGGGGCACCACCCCCTATCACACACAGAGCAGGGAAGATCAGGGGGTTGGGGCGCCGCCACTCTCACACTCAGGGCAGGGCCGATGGGGAGGTTATGGCTCTACCCCATCACACACAGAGCAGGGCAGATCAGGGGGTTGGGGCGCTGCCACTCACACTCAGGGCAAGGCCAATGGGGAGGTTATGGCTCTACCCTGTCACACACAGAGCAGGGCCCGTGGTGGGGGGGGGGGGCGTTGGGGCGCCGCACCCTGTCACACACAGAGCAGGGCCGATCAGGGGGCTGGGGTGCTGCACCCTGTTACACACAGAGCCGCAGTGCGATCAGGGGGTTGGGGCGCCTTCCCCTGTCACAAACAAAGCAGGGCGGATAGGGAGGTTGTGGCCCCGCGCCCTATCACACACAGAGCCGCAGGGCGATCAGGGGGTTTGAGCACTGCCCCCTGTCACACTGATCCCGGTGCTGGGAGGCCTCTTGGCTCCACTGATTCCGGTGCTAGGAGGCATATTACCCTTTTACTATATAGGATAGAGGCCAGGTGCACGGGTGTTGGCCGGCTGGTTTGCCCTGAAGGGTGTCCTGGATCAGCGTGGGGGTCCCCACTGGGGTGCCTGGCCAGTCTGGGTGAGGGGCTGAGGGCTGTTTTTAGGCTGGCGGGTGACTGAAGCTCCCAACTGCTACTTTTTTTCTTTCTTTCTTTCTTTTTTTTTTTTATTCTGGGCCAGCTTTAGCTCTGGCTCCAGCTCTGAGGCCTCTGCTGCTGAAAGCAGGTATCTGGTTTGTTTGGGTTCTATAATCGAAACAATGTATAACTCCAGCTCTGAGATCCTGGCCGGCAGAAAGCAGGTTTCTGGGGTTTTGTTTAGCTTCTATATTTGTTACAATGTTTCAAACTGCAAGCTCAGAGGCCGGCAAGGCAGGCGGGGAACATTGGTTTCCTCCGTCACTGAAGCAAGCAAGCCTCATGTTAGCTTCAAGCTGCCTGGCTGCCGGCCGCCATCTTGGCTGGCAGTTAATTTGCATATCGCCTGATTAGCCAATGGGAAGGGTAGCAGTCGTACGCTAATTACCATGTTTCTCTTTTATTAGATAGGATACTTATTTAAGTTCTGAGTGCTGGGATACAGCTCTGAAGTATATTGATGAGCTGGGGATACTGCTCTGACAGGAGGTACATTTTAGGTGGGAGAGGCAATAAACAATAAATATGTAATACGTTGGGAGGTGATAAATGCTAAGAATAAAAATAGAGCAGAACTATAGGATCAGGTAATGATTCTATGTGTGACCTGGAAAGGGACACTTGATAATTTGTCATTTGAACCAAAACCCAAATGAAGTGAAGAAAAAGGTCATGTATATAAGTGGGGGGAAATGCTTCTGATAGTGAGAACAGCAAGTGGAAAGGCCCTGAGATGGGTGTGTGGTTGTTATAGTGGAGGTACAGCAAAGAGGCCAGTGTGGCTAAAATGAAGATTGAGAAGTATGATGGATGAGATAAGAGGAGAAGGGACGTGGGAAGACAGCAGGTATAATATTGTAGGCCATGATAGGGCTTTAGATTTTATTCTGACCATTCAAGTGAGATGAGATTGGAGGCTTGGGATTTGGAAATGTGAGGACATGAATGTCCTTTCTAAAAAGAGTTTGGTGGAGTGATAAGAAAAAAGATTGATCAGAGTGGGTTCAAGAGAGAATGGGACTGAAATTGAGTAGAGAAAATTAGGACAGATGGTCCTCAACTTACAATGGTTCTACTTATGATTTTTCAGATTTTATGATGGTGAAAAACCAATATGAATTCAATAGGAACTATATTTTAAATTCCGAATGTTGATGTTTTCCCAGGTTAGGATATGTGGTACACTACTCTTGTGATGTAAGGAATGGCTATGAGCCACAGCTCCTAGTCAGCAACTTGATCATGAGACTAAATAATCAATACTCTACAGCAGCAATTTTGAACCAGTGTGCCTCAAGAATTTTTAAAATATGCAAATACCTGACTATTTAGTCAGGAGTAACAGACCTCTTTTCCTCTAGATTGTCAAATTAAAAAATGACAACAGCCAACACAACAATAGCTATCTGATGTGAATGAATCATAATTATACCTATTTTTTGTCAGACAAAAAATATATATTTTGGTGTGCTGCAGAATTTTAGTAATTAGTTTATATGTGCCATGAAATGAAAGAGGTTGAAAGTCACTGTTCTAAAGTATACTAGTATTGCAGACTTTTAAAAAAATATTGGTTTCTGCGTTATCCTATTTCATCATGTCTGCAAAATGCACATCTATGTCTCCTGCTTCTGGTGAGAAGAGGATGAAGAAACTTAATGATTTTCAAGTTATAAATTGTCAACTTACAATAGGTTTATTAGGATGTAACCCTATCATAATCTAGGAGCATCTCTATAAACAATATTTTGGAAGAATTTTGCTGTAGAGATGAGCAGAAAATGTTGATAAGATAGTCAAAGGGTTTGTTAATTTAGTTTTAAATGTTCAATTGCAAGATGGAGTTATAGCATTTGGTGTGCTGAGGCAAATGAGAATGGAGGGATATATTGTTATTTCAAGGAAGAGAAGCACTAATATATGGAGCTAGGTTCTTGAGTAGGTGAAAAGGGAATGAATTAGGTGACTCAAGTGGAGGACTTTTCTATAGAAGCTAGGAGAATGTATCTCTTGTAGCAAAAGGAAAGGCAGATATGAGCATAGATGTAGGTGGGTTAGTAGATGTAGTGGTTGGAACAAGTTGTTGTTTCTTAGATACCTGCAAATAAAATATGTTTTCTAGCTTTCCTAGTTCACATGAGAGGGTTATTAGATAGTCTACCATTGCTATAAGTCCCATGGGTATTTTTTAAAAGCATACAAGACAGTGAGAAAAATATGAGGTTGAAATCTAGAAGAAACATGAGTTTTACAAACCTGGACTTGGAGGATAGATTTTCCTTATGGGGTATGTGCCAATTTCAAAAGACATGGCAAAGGGGCTGAAATGATGAATAGAACATTGATGACTTATGAGACTAGTAAGGAAAATAGACTAGGAGATGTATTAACTTCCCCTCACCCAATCTTCTGTTTGGGTTGGAACTCCGAAACACTGCACACAATCAGGAGGAATGAAAAAGTGCTCACGTAGGGACTTAAGTCCAGCTTTAAATCACCGCAGTTTAAATATCTGTTATTACATTAATATGCTTGAGGGCTATCACAAGAATTAAACTTAGATTCTTTATAGAGAATGATACCATTGTGTCTTAAATTATTTCTACAATGTCATATAAAATGACTGTCACTCAACCAAAATATTCAAGCACACAAAGAGATAAGATATTGTGGTTGAATTAAAAGAACAATACACAATAGGAAGATTCAGAAAGAATCAAAACTACAGTGTTACCATAGTCAAACTTTAAGAAAACCATGACAAATACATTCATTGAAATAAAAAAAAATTTGAGAATGCTTGCAGAAGACTGTAATAACATGAAAAAGGCAATTCTAGAGTTTTAAAATTCATTATTTGAAATTTCATAATTCAGTTGATTAGTTTATTAACAGAACTAGTGAACTAAATGATAGGTCAAAAGAAATAAAGAAACCATTAGTTTGAATCATAGATAAAAGAATGAAACACACACACAAAAATGTAAGAGTTATAGGAAATATTGTGAGTAGAAACCCAGAAAGAGTTGAGAAAGCTTAATCAATACAGTGGAACCTCAGTTCTCTAGCTTAATTTGTTCCAGAAGGCTGTTCTAGAAGCGATTTGTTCAAAAACTGAATCTTTTTTTTCCCATTAGAAATAAAGTAAATTGAATTAATACATTTCAGACTCCCAAATGATTCCGTTTCAACCTTTCTTATATATAGTACATGTCTAATGTGTTATTTAGTCTATAAGTAAACACTTAAAAAACAAAAAGGGCATGAAATGTAAATGAGACTCTAACAAAAAGGAAATGAAATATACACTAAAAATGAAAATTATACTTACACACTAACTATTGATGACTGAATATGGAGAGGAGGGATGGAGGGATTGAGGGGTGAAATGATTTTATTGTTTGGAAGGGGAGTCCCTTTCCTAAAAACTTCAGGTAGCTGTTCTTCTCGGGTTCTTTATCTCTTTTGTACTTGCTCCACTAGAACTTGCTTCAGGCTGACTGGGCCTCTGTCTCACTAAAAACCTATCCAATGATAGTTGTTTTTTTCCTGTGTTTTAACTCTTGCCTGAAGTAAAAACACTGCATTGTCATTGAATAAGTTTTATTGCACGGTTTAGGTTTCCTACTTCTTTGTCAGGGTGATATTTCTTTTTTTCTAATCCTCACCCAAGGATATTTTTCCCCATTGCCTTTTAAAGAGAGTGGAAGGGGTGGGGGGGGGGGGCGGTCAAGTGGGGAAAAAGGAGACATATGTAAAACTTTAGACAATAAAAAAATAAAATAAAAAAGAAAACAAAACAAATCAAAAACAAAACAGTAAAGAGAGTGGAAGAGAGGGAGGTAGGGAGAGAGAGGGAGAAAGGGAGAAACATCCATATGAAAGAGACACATTGGTGGGTTGTCTCCTGCCTGAGTCCCGACCAGGGCCAGGGATTGAACCTGCAACCCAGGTATGTGCCTTTGACGGGGAATCAAACCTGTGGCCCTTTAGTGCATAGGCCGACGCTCTAACTACTGAGCATACTGGCCAGGGCTGTCAGGGTGATACTTCTTGATGAAACTTTGCATTTCTCCCCATTTTCCAAGCCTTTTCCTGGTTAGTGGAGTGGGAATATCCTCCTTCTCTCCCTCTGAGGAGAGCTCCTCAGCTGCCATCTGTTGCAGCACCCTCTGCAGCTCTGAAGGTCTTGGAGTTCCTCAGCGGTGAGCTCAGTGTTGCGGCCCTTCACCGACTGTCCACATTATCATTATCCACCTCCAAGCCCATGGACTTGCCTGGAGACACAGTATCTTCCACAGCAGGCACATGCTCATCCTCAAAGTCTCTTTCATCAACAGGCAGTTCCCAATTTCTTCCAGGCTGATTGCATGGTCCTGAAGGACACTTCCTTCGGTGCTTTGTCTATGAGCCTCAAGCAAGTGGAGATAGTAAAATGTTTCTTCCAGAACTCCCCGAGGGTTATATTAGTTTCAGAAGCCATTTCAAAACACCTCTGAAACAGTGCTATTGTGTAGAGTTTCTTAAAGTTAGAAAAGAACTCTGGCCCATTGGCTGGATGCGGTGAGTTGTCTTAGGTGGCAAGAACCTAGCAGCGATGACGATGTATTCCTCCTCCAACTCAGCCTCCAAGCCTGGAGAGTGGGCAGGAGCCTTGTCCATTACAAGAAGTGCCCCAAGTGGCAAGTGTTTTTCATGGAAGTATTTATTCACACGTGGAGAAACAGTTCATGCATTACAGGGAATTGAAGAGGTAGAAAAATTGTTGTTGATGTGGATAAACCAAAAGCAGTTAAGCTGTGATAGCATTTTGGAGGCAATGACACATGAGAAAGCGAAGATACTGCATCTGATGTCCTGAAAGGCTCCTATGAGAGGTACCCTAGCGGGACTGGAGTGATATTTAGAGAGCCCTGAGCTTTGTATTGCATACTTTAGTTTGTAAATTACAAACAAAATAAAAACAAAAAATAGTGTGAATGTTTTAGTTTTATATTTAAGTGATTTAAAATGTTTACACAATCATTATGCTATACACCGAAACTAATAAAACTAATATCAAATGTAAACCACAATGAAAAAAAATAAAAAATGTTTACACATAATGGAAAGACATTCTAAGGGCATTTAAAGCCCAGGTGTGTTCACCTTTTTGTGTTTCCCTTTTAAAATTTCTCTTTTGTGAGGAGAACCAAGATGGCGGCATAGGTTAACGCCGGAGTTTGCTGCTTTGAACAACTACTTCAAAAGTGAAACTAAAAGACGGAACGGACATCACCCAGAGCCACAGTAATGCTGGCTGAGTGGAAGTCCTACAACTAGGACGAAAGAGAAACGCATACGGACACTCAGAGGAGGCGCAGTGCTGAAGTCAAATTCTGAGGTGCGGAGTGCGCGGAGCGGGCTGGCTGCGGAGGGTGCGTTGGCGTTTTCAATCGGGAGGGAGTCGCAGACTCTGAGCTCTGGATACAGGCGAGTCTTTAGGGACCCAGACTCAAACGGGAGAAGCGGGACTGTCTGGCTTTGGTCAGAGCGAGTGCAGCTTTCTCTCCCAGCTTTGCAGTGGGTGCTGGGACTCAGAGAGGCAGAGCCCCTAGGGACAGGACTAAGAGCCGCCATAACTGCTCTCTCCGGCCCACCCTGTTGATCCTGTGCGACCCACCCTGCCCAAGCCCTGCACAGAGGCATTTGCCGGATAGCCTCAGGCAAAGGCTAGATTAGCACCTCCCTAGAGGACAGAAGTTCTCTCACTGCTGACACACCTGATTCTCATAGCCACTTGGCCTGGAGGTCAAACCCTCCCTGGGATTAGCTACAACAATCAAGGTTTAACTATAAGACTGCGAACAAAGACCACTAGGGGGTGCACCAAGGAAGCATAACAAAATGCGGAGACAAAGAAACAGGACAAAATTGTCAATGGAAGATATAGAGTTCAGAACCACACTTTTAAGGTCTCTCAAGAACTGTTTAGAAGCTGCCGATAAACTTAATGAGATCTACAAGAAAACTAATGAGACCCTCGATGTTATATTGGGGAACCAACTAGAAATTAAGCATACACGGACTGAAATAACGAATACTATACAGACTCCCGACAGCAGACCAGAGGAGCGCAAGAATCAAGTCAATGATTTGAAATGCGAGGAAGCAAAAAACACCCAACCAGAAAAGCAAAATGAAAAAAGAATCCAAAAATGCGAGGAAAGTGTAAGGAGCCTCTGGGACAGCTTCAAGCATACCAACATCAGAATTATAGGGGTGCCAGAAGATGAGAGAGAGCAAGATATTGAAAACCTATTTGAAGAAATAATGACAGAAAACTTCCCCCACCTGGTGAAAGAAATGGACTTACAGGTCCAAGAAGCTCGGAGAACCCCAAACAAAAGGAATCCAAAGAGGACCACACCAAGACACATCATAATTAAAATGCCAAGAGCAAAAGATAAAGAGAGAATCTTAAAAACAGCAAGAGAAAGTAACTCAGTTACCTACAAGGGAATACCCATAAGACTGTCAGCTGATTTCTCAATAGAAACTTTGCAGGCCAGAAAGGAGTGGCAAGAAATATTCAAAGTGATGAATACCAAGAACCTACAACCAAGATTACTTTATCCAGCAAAGCTATCATTCAGAATTGAAGGTCAGATAAAGAGCTTCACAGATAAGGAAAAGCTAAAGGAGTTCATCACCACCAAACCAGGATTATATGAAATGCTGAAAGGTATCCTTTAAGAAGAGGAAGAAGAAGAAAAAGGTAAAGATACAAATTATGAACAACAAATATGCATCTATCAACAAGTGAATCTAAGAATCAAGTGAATAAATAATCTGATGAACAGAATGAACTGGTGATTATAATAGAATCAGGGACATAGAAAGGGAATGGACTGACTATTCTTGGGGGGGAAAGGGGTGTGGGAGATTCGGGAAGAGACTGGACAAAAATCGTGCACCTATGGATGAAGACAGTGGGTGGGGAGTGAGGGCGGAGGGTGGGGCAGGAACTGGGAGGAGGGGAGTTATGGGGGGGAAAAAAGAGGAACAAATGTAATAATCTGAACAATAAAGATTTAATTAAAAAATAAATAAATAAATAAAATTTCTCTTTTGTTACTGATCTGTTTCACTTTAACTTGAGCATCCTGTAAATTTGTATCATCTTGTTAGCTTTGTTTTTCAGTTATTAATTTAAGATTGCATAGCAAATCTCTTAAACATTAAAAGAAAAGAAAAGAGGGTTACCTATTAAAGTCATTAGACATCTTTATTTCCTACAGCACTTCCTCAGCCAGTTACCAATGTACTTGCACATTCATTATTGGGACAAGTAGGATGAGAAATCTTTGAGAAATTTAAGTATTTCTCACTACATAGAGTTAACCTGTACTACATTTCCAAAGAAATCTTTGTACACAAAAGTTCTCCTTTTTCCTGTTCATGTTTTCATTCTTTTCACTTTAACACTCTGTACGACAAAATATAGGATTAATTGCAGCTTCATAAGGGTATACTTATTTTAGATGACAGTCTAAATATACTTTACTGATGTTAAATGTTAAATGGATTAATCAATCCAGTTGTAGAAAACAGAATTAAAACATATGTTAGATTTAATAACTAGTTAGCATACTCAAAATATTTATGGATTTTATAACATACTATGTAATTCTTTTGAACAGAATCTATGTCAATTATTCTACTAGTCTTCTTTGTCTTTAGGCTAAAATTGGATCTGGGGAATATTTTCAGGTATTAATTCTGTTATTAAAAATAAAACAAAACAACATATGAAGTTATCTGTTGTTGTTTGGTGCTAAATACTCATGAAATCTTGGAGAAAAGTCCAGTAACACATTAGATATCTGGGCTCTAAAATAATAGTATTGGCAGCCTTCACATGTCAGGGTAAATGACTTTAGAGCTTTGACTTCAGACTTCTTCAACATGAACCAGTGACTTCAGAAAATGAGTGTATTAGTCAGGAGAGATGAATAAACCCTGAATTCCAAATATTCAAGACTCAAGAGGCAGTTTGAACAAACTAGCATATTAGAGCAAAACTCAAGTCAGGGATGTTGGTTGTCTGAGTTAACCTATTTCCTGCAGATGCAGGTCTGAAGACAGAAGTACAGACTTCCTGATAGGAACACTTTAGCTTTGGTGTCTTCCTGTTGCCTTTGTCTGAGTTTTTCCATTTCCCCGGGGCCTTACCATGGTCACATTCTTGTTCTGAGCTGATTACCAAGGCACTAGAGACACACGGACCTCAGTGACTGAGGGCAAAATTACTGGACTTTCTCAGACCAGTCTCTCCTCTTGTAAAAATGGGGAAACAATACTTACTTCATAGGCTTATTGTGAGGATTAAATTGAGTAATGCAGTTTGATCTAGCGAAGAGAAAACTGTACATTCTGGCAACTTCTATGTCTGGATTTGGTGGGAGTCAGTGGGAAAAGGTTGCTATGTTAAAATTGTCAGTGTTTTTTTCTGTTTTTGCTTGAGGGACAATCAAATTGCTCCTTCATTTAGATAAAATATCTTTATTTACTTTTTGGTTATAATAATGGAAATGTCAGGATTCTATTCTGGAATGGATGGATGTTTAGCATTTAAAGAGCTAAACTGTTATATGTACCACAATGTGGAGGGGAGGGCACTGACCCTCCAGCAGTTGAAAATCCACATATAAATTTTGACTCTCCTGAAACTTAACTAAAGTCAGCTCTTATATCTGGGGAAGAAGAACAGTATTGGAAAATAGCAGTTGAACCCCAGATATGAAGGACCAACTATATTTATTAAAAAGAATCTGCTGTAAGTGGACCTACACAGTTTAAACCTGTGTTGTTCAAAAGTCAACTGTATAAGAATGTCATCTTTGTAACACTTCCTTTTTCTATTCTACATTTTAAGTGGCATATTCTACTTATTGTAGATATGGAAGAAATAACCACCTTCCCTGCAAGAAAACTATACACACACTTTGGAGAAGCCTGACTCAGCAAGGAGAGTGAATTAAAACATATGCCCATGATGAGTTGGTGAGTTGCTGCTTCAACCTCAGGAATAGCCTGGCAGATGAGGACAAGGGAACTTATCAGGGAACTCTTGATGGTTGGGGGTAGCCCAAGGCCACCTACTTATTCTAGTCATTATTCAGTTCCCAGTATAATGCATAGGTTTAGTTTTACTTTCTATGCTGTTATCCACAGCTTTTGGGCTAAATGTCAACGTGCTAAATGTTAAAAGTTCTAACTACCTGTTCTTTGGGGGAGGGGCTTGTGTCTGTGTTTCTATATTGAGAATAGAAAACAGGCTGAGAGATGACTTGCTTAGAGACACAGTTGCTGAGGTGACCAGTTGCTGAGGTGATAATTAGTACATATTTGTATAATATCCATTCTTTAAAGATTCCAGAGATACTGGATTCCTGAAGTCAAAAGGAATGCAGATTTGGATTATTGTTATTTGGGCATTTAGACATGTGGAATGTTGGGGCAACCACTACCTGCTTTTAGAGTACTTTGTACTTCAAAGAGGTTTTCCTAGGATGGAAGGAATGGGCTACAGCAAAAAATTGATCGAGAATGGATAAATGATACCTATTGGTAATATGTTAGGGATATTCCATTCCTAGCCTGCCCCTGCCCTCCCCCACCTCCCCATAAGAAAATTAAATCAGACAGGCCACTTCTTAGTATAAATTGGTTCCTGTTTTGTCCAAAAAATAAACTTGACCTCTCGACCTCAGAGCCTGAGTCCCTGACCCCGTCCATCTCTTCAAAAATTTTTGAAGCCATTAAAGAGTTGGATCTGTATTTGTTGGCTTTATTGCTGAGATTCCTTTTTGTCTAGCCACTTAATGAAAGAAATAAAACATTTTACCACCACCCTGTGCTGCTAGATAGAAAATTTATTGAGAGTAAATTTATACCAATACCCTTATTCTGCTTTGCCATCTCGTAACCTTGCTCATAACCATTCTGGGCTCTAATAAAATGCTGTTGAGTAAATTATGTGGGATATTGAGAATGAGAGTAATGCTGGTGATACTGAGATGCTGCCAAGAGGACTCAGAAGTCTCTAAGAATCTCTTTGTGAGTGAGTGTGTAGCGTTGGGTGTGCCAGGATTTCAGTTACAGAAACAGGAGCTAAGCTGGGAACTTCAAGAGGAATGGCTTTAGCCTTTTCAATTATGTCCCACCATTGATGTGTAGAACTACTAGAAAGAGGTATTTCTGACTTTAAGGCTAATTGGCTCAGTGAAAGGTGGTTTTACACCAAAAGCTCACAGATGGCCAGGAGAGTGGTATCTAAAAATATGAAATGGACTGATGTTAGGCTGCCCATGCTTTAGAATTTGAGTTCCAGTGTCAGTTGATACTTATATGACATTTAGGAATCTATGTTAGGATTATTGCAGTGAAAGTTAATTTACTTTCTGGTCTGAGGACAATTCTGTTTTTTTTTCTTCTGAAACTTTGTTCTTAAATATTTTTATTTAAGAGATAGAGGAAGAGAGAGAAAGAAACATTGATGTGAGAGCAAAGCATCAATAGGCTTCCTTCTGCACATCCCCACCAGGGATAGAGCGTGTAGCCAGGGTATGTGCTCTGACCAGGAATCCAACGAGCAATCTTGAGGTGCACAGTGTGACACCTAATCCACTGAGCCACATTGGCCAGGGCTCTTTCTGAACCTTTAAGTGACGTTTTCCCTCTACATTATTGCTTGGCATAATGGATTTTTATCTAAGATGGTTTGTGGAGTTATGTTTGCTGGAATCAACAAAATTTTGATGTATTTTAAGATGATTTAAATGCCTGGTTTTCTACTATCAGCTGAAGATTATTGTATTTGACAAACTTATTTTCTATTTATAAAATAATGTGAAATTGTTCAACTGTTAGGAGGAAAATGAATAGCATGCTCCTTTAGGAAATTTATGCCTTTTAACCCAAACAGGCTATAACATCTAAAAGTTATTACAGAAGTAGAGACACCCTGGAACAGAAGTGGTGGCCAGTTTTCTTACATTTTTTTAATTGCCAGGACAATTAGGTAACAATTTTTTATTAAAACTGAAAAAAGGTAGGACTTGAAGTTTGCCCTCTAAAACTTTATCCAATGACAGATTTTATAATTTAGACACAATGTGGTATTTTAAAATCAACATCTGGGGAGGAAGAATTGTCCGCTAAAACACTATTAGTTATTAAGGCTTTGAGAATACAGAGTATCCTGCTTTACAAAATCCAGAATTCCAATTCTAGATATTGGCTAGGTTTGGGGTTATTTGGCTGTTTATAATGTCTCCATGGTGATTTTTCAACACATTTCACACTTACTCTGAAAAATGAGTATTTTCTGCCATGTCTTCTTCCCATTTTCTTTTTCTTGCAGAAACTGTTTTGGGTGATACATAATAGCTAAAAATATTCATACATATTCTGGTAGTTATGTTTACAAACAGATATAATTGCCTAGCATTTTTGTTTCTTATTTCTAGAATTGAATCTTACTAATTTAAAGTTGTTTTTAAAAACATAACCCCCCCCTACAAATTTTCTCATATCACCTTTCTTTATATACATATGTATATTATTGATTTCAGAGAGGAAGGGAGCGAGATAGAGAGAGAAACATCAATGAAGAGAGAGAATCATTACTTGGCTGCTTCCTGCATGTCCCCTACTGGGGGAAATCAAATCCACAACCCAGGCATGTGCCCTTGGCTGGAATCAAACCTGGGACCCTTTAGTCTGCAGGCCTACGCTCTATCCACTGAGCAAAACCGGCTAGGGCTCATATTACCTTTCTTATTTTAATAATTATACATGATTTCTTTAATCTAACACATTAGATTGATTTATTATGATTTTTATGCCAGTAAACATTGGGAAAAATATGACATTTTCTTTAATACGAAATTATAGTAACAATAACAAACATTTAATGAGTACTTACTATGACCTGAGCACTTTACAAACATTATTTGATTTAATTTTCACAATAACATTCTAAGGTAGGCAATGTGCTCATTCCAAATTTACAGATGAGAAGATTAAAGTCTAGAGAGGTTAAGAAAATTGCCCAAAGTCACACAGCCAATAAGTGATGGATATGAAACTGGTATCCCAATCAGTTTGCTCCCAACTTGACTCTTAAACTCTGTGTGTTTTATCACTTAGTAATTCTGTATATAGGCAACATGTCTTTGGTTTTTAAATGGTCTTGAAGCTGTACATTAAATAAATCAATTGTGGATGAGAATGGACTTTTGTAATCAATTCTCTTACGGAGTATTCTTGATATGAGGATTCCTGACAGTTGATACTATTGTTCATTGCCCTTTTCCCTAGAGAACTGCCCTGATAGGTGTTATATGAGGATTAACTCTGGCAGGTCATAGCTAGATGAGCAACTGGGACCTCCACCACTTGAATCCCTGACTCTGATGCCCTCAACTGCGGTAACCTGTTTTGCTAGTAGTCACAGGTGACATTCTTAGAGACTCCTTCTTGCTATTCTTTGGGATACTTATGCTAGAGGCATTATCTCTTATATTTTCTCTTGTATATCGAATGTTTTCCTTTACTACATTGCGCTGAAATCCAGGAATTGTACTTAGAACACTAACCAAACAATTTATGGCAATCTTCTTAAGTGCCACCTATTATAAACAAAATTAGGCAGGCCCAGAATTCCAGCAAGCCCCGCCAAGAGGAAAATTCTGCACAGGAGAGCTGTCTCCTGCTAGTCCTGCTTCTAGCCTAGAATGGAGCAGAACACTGGCCCAGGAATTAAAGATGCAGTTTCAGTACCACGTCTGTACATAAATTCTGGGACTCTAGACAAATGTAATCACTCTGAGCACCAGTTTCCTCATTTGTAAGATAGAGATAACAGCAATTGCCTAACTTTATAGGCTTGTGATGAAGATTAAATATGGTAAAGTGTTTTGAAAATTATAAGGCACCAAACAAATAAAAAGTAGTTTGTTTCTATGCAGTGCTACAAGTGTAGTTGATGTAGGCTTGTAGAAAATGGAATCTGTGTCCAGGAGCTGTGCCTTTGTGCGTTCTTTCTGCACAAGCAGATTCTGAGGACTACAGAAATGAGATTGATGTCAGGTTTGTAGGGAAGTTGGCCTTTGTTCTCCGATCTCCAGCATGTCATTTTGTTTGTAGGTTTGGTTTTCAGCTCAGTTGACAACAGGCTTCCCTGCATAGGCACAGTTACCAAGATAGAAGGAACAGATACCTGCCATACTTCATGCAAATGAGAAGTGTGAGGCTTCAACCAATTATTTGTAAGGGCAGGAAAAAGGTCCCAAAGAGGGAATTCTTGTAAATATTCTATTAGATAACTCTAGTTGGAAATAACTATTATTTTGTAGTATGCAGAATTTAAGATGCATCCACTCACTCCAGGATTTCCTGCCCTGATCTGTAGATTCATAAATACTGTATAATGAGCTATTATGGCCACAGTTATGTTGAATGAAAAGGAATATTATCAGGTGGGCCTAATATAATCACACAGGCCCTTCAAACGCAGAATTTTCTATGGTTGGCAGCAAAAGTCAATGAGAGTCTAAGCATGATATGGATCCAACCTGCCCTGACTGCCTTAGAAGATGGAGGGGGCTACTTGGCAAGAAATATAGGTGGCCTGTAGGAGCTGAAAGTAGCCGGCAGCTCACAACCAGCAAGAAAATTTCTATTTCAGTCTTGCAATTGCAAGAAACTGAATTCTGCCAGCAACCTGAATGAGCTTCGAAGTGAATTTTCTCCAGGGCTGCCTGGCTGACAACTTGATTTTGGCTTTTAAGACCCTAAGCAGAGAATCTAGTCGAGCCTGCCTAGACTGATCTATAGAACTATACGTGGGTGTGATAATTTGTTATGAAGCAGTAGAAAATTAATACGCTATTGTCTTTATATATGTTCCTACATTCCATTTTTTCTACTTTTGACTCCTTTGACTCTACCACTGAAAATTGTCTTGTCTTCCTTACTGCTATGGTTAGGAGTTCTTTTTCTATTGACTTCATCTGCTGTGAATGCAGCTGACTTGAATATGGATGAAAAATACTCGTGCATTCTTTTATCACCAAATAATCACTAAGTGTCTATTATGTGCATAGATTTTTCTAGATATTATGGGTAGAATAATAAATAAAACCTATATTTGTTCTCATGCAGCTTGTATACTGGTAGATAATAGGTAATAATAAATATCAAACCATAACACCAGATATTGTGATTTGTAAGGAAGTGTAATTGGAGAAATAGTCAATGGCCAGATGTTGCTGCCTGTGGTAAGGGATTTAGACTTTATTAGGAAGTTATTGAAAGGTTTTGAGAAGGGGAGTGATCAAGTCAGGTTTTTCTTATAAAAGGATCGCTTTGGCTGATCTTTGGCTAAGAGACCAAATTGGGAGATGGGGAGTTGGACAGGAAGGTTGGGGAGACAAGGGGAAGTGAGGGGACTGGTTGAAAGGCAGATGTCCAGAGGTGACATGGCCACTGGGTGGAAGTGGTAGAGATGATAAGTGATTAAATTGTGGATATATAGGAAGGCATAAGAGGATTAAAAAGAAAAAAATATCTTCAGTTCTTGAATATCAGTCATTGAGAGGTGTCTCTTGAGTGAGCTGCTGAACTCCTTCATTCCCACTTGATCAAATACTAACTCCTGCCGTACTGCTGGCATTCAGGAGATTACAGTTTTGACTTGGCATTTCACATATATGATTTTGTTTCCTCCTTAAAATAGCTATATGAAGTAGATATCCTTAACACCACCCAAAATTACACACACACACACACACACACACACACACACACACACACACACACACTCACACTGGTTATATTGCATGGTGGTATATGATTAGTATTATACTCCAACATTAGGACTGTAAATGCAGAGCTGCGTTTTTAGCTGAAGCGACGATGTGGAGGTACCTTTATCTCTATTTTTCAGTTCCCTAAATCTGGCACATTTTTTTAGGCCTCTCTACTCAGTACATCATTTTCCTTCTCCTTCATGCAAAAACCTGACTGATTATAAATTTAGTGTGTGTGTGTGGGGAGAGACACTACTATATTTTGAAGTGTTCTCTGCTGAAAAGTTTTTATCATGAGTGTAAGACAGATTTGCAATCTAAAGTCCTTTTTTTTTTTACCTTTTATTCTAATTTTCTCAAGAGACTCTTATTTGTGATTCGAGGCTGTTACAGTATATCATATAGGTAAGCAATATCATTTTCTTGTTTTTAGCAGTAATGACACATTAGATGACTCCACTCTTCATTTCACTGTTGATTTAGGGACGCTCGTGAAGGCCCATCTGGCAGGATCTTGTCAGCCAGTGCCAGCTGGTGAGGCAAATGGTGATGTGGACTCAAACTGCATTTTTCCATCCTTGCATCAAATTTGGATAACTTTTTGGTGTATACCATGCAAATATGCACTCACAAGTAGTCTGTATTTGCAGGCACACTAATTCAAACCCTATGATTAGGGTGGAGAAAAAAGAATGGCAAACTACATTAATATTTGCTATTTTGCAGAGCTATTAAAAGCCTCTTAAACTCACCAAATATTTAAACAAGTGTTGACAAAGTTAAAGCTATTGTTAATGACATGTCCACTTCCTTGTAATTGTCCTTGTCCTCCTGAATAAAGAATATGTGTTCCAAGGCATAAAAGGACCATTGGATGTTTCAATCAGAGGGTTTCATGTTGAACCAGACTCTGCTACCTACATTTAGTCTTGGTCAAATCACTTACATTCTAAGACCATCAGTTCCCTCATTGGACAAATGGGGGATGAGATAATCTGCCCTACTTCTCAGAGTTTTATAAAGAAAATGTAAGCAGTATACACAAAGAATGCTTTGTGACTAGTAACCTCGATACACATATTAGTAATCTTTTTGCTGCTAACCTGTGCATTCCCTGGAAATATGGAAATTGACTACATAGGTACCAGTACATGAATAACATTTTAATTGTAAGTATAATTTATATGGAAGTTAAGAATCCTTCAAGATTTGATATTGGCAAGTGTTTTTTGAATTTCTATGTGTCACTTTCCTCGGGGCATTTGAGAATAATAGTACCTGGTTTATTTGCTTTCTTGGGAATTAAAGAAAATTGGGGATGATGCCATTTCCTCCATCTTTCAGTACATTGATCAGAAGTGAGATGAAATAAAGGGAAAATATGTTTATCAGGACTGACTCCACAATTCACCTATAAACTTTTAGCTAAATCAAGTGTACTTTTAGCTTTCCTAAGAATGTTAATTTATTGTATATTTCTTGTTTTAATATATTTTTATAGATTTCAGAGAGGAAGGGAGAGGGAGAGAGAGATAGAAACATCAATAATGAGAGAGAATCATTGATTGGCTGCCTCCTGCACACTCCACACTGGGGATCAAGTCCACAACCCAGGAATGTACCTGACCAGGAATCAAACCATGACCTCCTGGTTCATAGGTTGATGTTCAAACACTGAGCCATGCTGGCTAGGCAGCATTTTAGATTTTGGTTAGAAAATTTTTATTCTAAAAAAATTTTTATTCTGATAAAAACACTTAACCTGAAATCTACCCTCTTAAAATTTTTTTAAGTATTGTTAACTATAAACACTATGTTGCATAATAGATTTCTAGAATTTATTCACCTTGCATGACTGAAACTTTATGCCCTTTGATTAGCAACTCTGCTGGCAACCACAATTCCATTCTTTAATTGAATGAGCTTGAGTATTTTAGATACCTCATATAAATGGAATCAGGTAGTATTTGTCTTTCTATGACTGGCCTGTTTCATTTAGTATAATGTCCTCCAGGTTCATCTGTGGATCCACTAATGGCAACATTTCCTTCTATTTTAAGGGTGAATAATATATCATTGTGTGTGTATATTATATTTTCATTATCCATTCATCCATCAATGAACATTTGGTTGTTTCCATAACTTGGCTATTGTGAATAATGCTGCAATAAACATGAGAGGGCTAATATATTTTTGAGATTCTGATTTAAATTATTTTGGATAAATGCCCAGAGGGCTATTAAAGGATCATATAATAGTAGTTCTATATGTAATTTTTGAGGAAACAGCATACTGTTTTTCATAGAAGTTTCACAATTGTACATACCCACCAACATTGTATAAGGGCTCCAATTTCTCCACATCTGCACCAATACTTGTCTTTTTGATATAGTAAACTGAACAGATATTGATGTTATAGCTCATTGTGGTTGATTTCACTGATGACATTGAGTATCTTTTCATAAACATGTATATCTTCTTTGGATCAAAGTATATTGAAATCTTAAACTCATTTTTTAAAATTGGGTTTTGGCTATTAATTTTTTGCTAATAAATATTTTACTAAGATTGGCTGCTGATAGCTCAATCTGAATCCCTCTCTGAGAATTGCCCTTGAGGCCCCATGGGAACTGTCTTGTCTGATGTCCAGTCCCTTCCCCTGAGCAGCTTATGTCCAATGATTAGTCAATTTGTGGTTACAAAGGGACTTCCATTTAGTGCCATTTGAAATGCCCATCCAAGATCTAGATCTCCCTGCGGAACTGACTGAGGTCTCTGTTGCAACTGCATTGTTTTCTAACTCTTCCTTTTGCCAAATTTGCTTCCCTTACTCTCCTATAGGTATTGTTATAGAGAGTAAACCATTAAATGTTCTGTCTGCAAGTCTACATCTCAGAGTCTATTTTTCAGAAAATCTGATCTTAGTTAGTACATGCGTAATACATAATTGTATTACATACCCATAGAAACACACCAGATTTTACTCAGGCTTGTCTTGGGTGATGGGACTTTGGATGATTTTAATTTTCTAATTTAGGTTGTTACACTTTTATAAATGTTCAACATTGGTCACTTATTACTGTCAGAATCAATATAAAGCAATAACTAATATAAAGTAAAAAATAAAAAGCTAGGAAAGAATGCTGTATTTGAAGTCAGAAAGTTTAGGTCCTGTGGCTAAAATATTGGCTGTATGGCTTTGTCAAGTCACTGAAAGTTCTTCTGTACCAATTTTGTTTTCTGTTAAGATGTGGATAGTCATTATTTTTCAACCTGGATTTGTTTTGAGGAGAAATATAATGAATACAAAACACTTAAAATCTGTAATATTCTACAGAGATGTTATTTGGTTTTTATTTTATTATTCTTAAAACTGTTTCCTACTGTTTTTACTTTTAAATGTTGATACCAAGTGAAAGTGGTACTGACTTCAATGAGCAAGAGGGCCACTATGTGCATTTTATTTATCATTTAAGTAAAGATTAGAGCTGTATCAGTCATTCCCCTTAGCCAGACTATACCCAGATTAAAACTTTGACATCCTTTATTAAGGTAAAGAACATCAATATATTGAGTGAGTTTTACAAAAATTCTGTGTATCAGATCTATGATTACTTTTGGGATTCAAAGCCAGAACATGCAATGCCTCCACAATAAATGATTGCTGAGGCATTCCTCTAACTCTGGGGACATAATAAATGAATGCACTATGAAATTTCCCGGTTTTACTCGGCTCCCTGAAAGAATTCTGCTTGCTGTAAGGTCTAGTAAGGTTGGGACACTTTGCATCTTATTTAAGGGGACCTTCAATTTTCCCCTAAGCACTTTTATAAATATTCAACATTGGCCACATATCACTGTCAGAATCAGTATAAGCAGCAGTGCAAGTCCATGAAGTTATTAAAATCCTGCCTGCTTTGCATGTGGAAAGCATCTGTTCACCAAGAATTGTTGAAGAAATTCTTCTCAAATGAAATTTGTGATAATTACCTGTAGAGTCAACCTTCTTCTGTTGCCAAATTAGTCTGGTTTTGGTCAAAATTAATTAAAAAAGATAGCGTGCATTTCTACATCTAGTACTTGACTAAATAGTTTTCCCTTTTGTTGTGAATAATAAAAGGAGACAGAGCATATCTAATAAAGGGCTTGAGATTGAAGCTGATGAGGCTCTATGTTTACACTAGTTGTTCATTAAATATAATGTGGATTTGTGCTCACAGAGAACTGTAACAAATTTAGAAGTAGCATGGCCCATGTTCAGGCATATATGTTGAGCAAGTGTGCAGGTCCAAATTTATGTACTTGAGGGTATTTCCTTGGGAAAATTTCACATAAAAAGTGCTACATAAGAGTTCTTACACACAAGAAGTTATTTGTTGGAGGAGTTTTCTTCTTAGGAAAATTTTTAGGTTGGGAAAAACAGATATCCCTTTTCAGATTGGCAAACTCTTAAGGCAAAGATCATAAGAGACCACCTCTGTGGGTCTCCATCATTGTGACAGGAAAGAAGATGCTTCCATTTTCTGATGGCAGGAACTGTTTATTGCCCATGCTTTTGAAATTTCCTGTGGCAGTTAGTATACAGTTCTCTAAAATTAAGGAATTGGTTGCAAGAAAAGATAAATAACTTGTTATTGTTAGTATAATATATATGGCCAGGACAGATGAAAATTATGAAAGCTACTTTGATAAAGCTATAAAATAAAAAGGGAGAGATTTTAACCCTCTGAAATTGTATTGAAACTCTCCATTTCTTTAAAAAGTTTTTAATAAAACTTTGTTTGTTTTTTACAGAGTTTTATTGACATATCATTGACATATAATGAACTGCACATATTTAAAGTGTATAATTTGATACTTCAAAAAAATTCTCACCTGAGTTTATGTTTATTGACTTAGAGAGAGAGCAAGAGAGAGAAACATCCATACTTTCTTCTCTCTACCCACACCTTCAAATTAGAAACTGTTACATTTTTTCTTTTTTTTAAGTGTTACATTTTTGATTGATACAATTGAGAGGAAAGTTAAGATATTGAATAACATTACCAAGTTAAGTGGTGGTGGTGGTGACTTGATGGGTTGAATTTATTCCCTGGTAAGATTATATTCAATTAAAAGATTATATTCAATTAGAATTTATAAGATCCTAAAAATCTTGCTTTGGGGTTTGAATGACTTGCTACAAAGGTAGTAAAAAGACTAGTTATAATACAAGTTTCAGTAATAATTTACTTAAATACTATGCTGCTGTAAAAACGAAAGAACTCTTACCATTCGCAACAGCATGGATAGACATGGAGAGCATTATGCTAAGCGAAATAAGCCAGTCGGAGAAAGATAAATATCACATGATCTCACTCATTTGTGAAATATAATGAACAACATAAACTGATCAAAACTGAACAAAAATCGATCCAGGGACAGAGAAGCATCAGATAGACCATCAAACTTCTGGTGGAAGGCAGGGGAGAGTGTGTGTGTGTGTGGCGAGGGCGGAGGGCGTTTAAGAGATCAACCATGCATATAGGCATAACCAATGGACGCAGACACTAGAGGGATGAGGACATGTGCTGGGGGGTAGGGGTGGCTTGGGGGGATATTTTTTTACCTAGTTAAGTTAGTTCATCACAAGTCTAATTTGAGTTGATGCATGTGAAATGGCTGCTAAAAATATAATATAGGTCTAAGCAGTGTTAATATAGGTAGGACTAAATTTGGGAAATAAATAGTTCTATTTCATTGTGCAATTATGACCTCCTTTGGAATATTAGATTATAACATACCAACAATTAAAGAGCAAATTTTACAAATAGAAGGACAACCAAGTTGTTAAGAGGTCTAAAAATCATGTTTGTAGGAGAGAGAATTTTAGATTTGGGAACATTTATCATCGAAACATTTATGAAGTGGAACCTGATAACTTTAACAAGTATTTGAAAGGTGTTGAGAAGAGGGATTAGAACTATTCCCTAGGTAGATCTTTAGAATCTCAGCACTGTAGACATTTTTGTCTGAATAATGCGTTGATGTTGGAGTGGTGAGTTCTTTTGCAGCATGTTTAGCAAACATCGCTGATCATTATCCACTAGGTACCAGTAGCACCTGGAAAACAAAAAAAATGTGTTCAATATTGCCAAATGTCCTCGGCTAGACAAATTCCCATCCCTGTCTCTTCGGTTAAAAACAGTGGGATGGAACAATAAGCAAATACTAATTGGTAGATATAAATATTAGTATATTTTCACTGTACATGACTTTTTCTTAATTAGATGTCTCCACAGTGGTATCTCTGTCCTGTACAGCATTTGAGCATCTCATTACTGGATCTGCTTGAGCAGAAGCTTCTTGATTATGCATTAAATATATTTTTGAGTGAATGTATTTTTTATGTGAGGTTGTATTTATTTATTTATAAATTCACATTCAACTCTAGATTCTGTGATTTGATGGCTGAGCACAGATTATAATCTGGCTCTTGGAGGATACCTACTGGCTAACATATTTTTGATTAATCTCACATAAATGCTGAATATATTTAAGTATTTTAAGAAAATTAAATCATAATTATTACATATTATTCAATATAAGAAATATGGTATCAGTGTAAATGTATGGAGTGGAAGGACTTTTTATTTTATTTTATTTTAAATATATTTTATTGATTTTTTTACAGAGAGGAAGGGAGAGGGATAGAGAGTTAGAAACATCAATGAGAGAGAAACATCTATCAGCTGCCTCCTGCACACCCTCTACTGGGGATGTGCTCGCAACCAAGGTACATGCCCTTGACTGGAATCGAACCTGGGACCTTTCAGTCCACAGGCCAACGCTCTATCCACTGAGCCAAACCGGTTAGGGCTGGGAGGACTTTTTAATCATGAGATCTTGAATTTTATCCTAATTATGTGACCCTGGGCATTTTTCTCAACTCTCAGTGCCTAAATTTTTCATTACTAAATGGGAAACATAAGTCCTTAATACTTGCCCAACTTTTTTGAGACTTAAGTGAGTAAACACTTTTGAAAACACCTGGAGATTCATGCCATGGTATATAAAATCATTAAAATAAAATGTTTCCATTGCTTCTGTTGTTTTGCTCAGTACTTTATTTTGATTTCTTACTTCTCAGTAATAATAAATGTCAGAGTGCATCGGGCACTATAATCAAATGATTTTTAAAGAAAATATAATTTATATGCACATTCAAAAAATGACTACTGTAATGCACAATATTATGCTGTAGTGAACCTGTTACTATTCATGAGTTGAATAAGATGCAAAATCAGAGGTTCTGAGGACACTCTTAATGGTCTCTGGGCTTATTATGTCCTTCACATTTACACCTAATATGAACATGATTACCGCACAGTTCTAAGGTAATACATGGCAGTGTCAGCTCTTGCAAGGCCAGATGGCACACAGGTGTTTATATTGTCAATTTAATTGCATTAGCCACTGAGCTGGTCAGCATGTTCCAGACCTTGCTCTAACTGACCTATGAGAAAGCACATACTTTGTTCTGTCTAGCCACTTATTTTTCATCTGGTTATAAATCACTACTACTGCATGAGAATAAATAGACTTTAGCTCTGCCTGTGTCATTTCCTTACTAATTTTTACATTTGAGAGGTGTATATAATTTTATTGGGGTGAAGAAGGGAAAAGCAGACAGGTGGGCTATTGTGCTTGGTATATAAAAATGCATACAGAAGCCTGACTAGTAATATCTTCTAGCCCAAGCCATGTTCTTGAGTAAATTATTTAGAATTTACTTATGAAAGATCTCTCTGAGATCAGTTTTGCATCTCTGACTGACAGCTTGTAGATGAACATTTAGTCTGTTTTTAAAAAGCCACTATTTTACATTTGATGCATGTGTGTGTCAAATGATAGTGTAGATCTCTCCACTCTTTAATCTCATATAACCTCTCCATACTAATGGGTAAATGTAAGACTTTTCTGTGGCATCTGCTTTGTAAGAGGGATGATGGCTACTACTGAAGGTCACTCAAAAATAATTTACCATTTGTTGATGGTTATTTGCTTACAATTGTGAATATTCTGCATGCCTGTGCATCTGTCCCTCTTTCTTTATCTTTTTATCTCATCTTTGCCATAATGATCCTTATTATCTGAAGAGTATATGATTTATAGTTACACTAGAGGCCTGGTGCACAGATTCATGCACCTGTGGGGTCCCTCAGCCTGGCCTGTGCCCTCTCACAATCCAGGCCCCTCAGGAGATGTCAGATAGCTGGTTTTGGCTCAATCCCCCATAGGCTCGATCCAGACAGGAGGGAGCCCGATCCTAGCTGGCCTGATCCAGACAGGAGGGAGCCTGATCTTGTGTATTGAGAGGCTGTCCCCTGGTGGTCAGTGCACGTTATAGTGACTGGTCAACTGGTCGTTCGGTGGTTTGGTCACTTAGGCTTCTATATATGTAGACTAGAGGCCCAGCGCACGAAATTTGTGTGTGGGTACGGTCCCTAGGCCTGGCCTGCAATCAGGGCCATCTTCCCTGGCAGCTGGCCCTGCTTCCCACTGCCACCCACTCTGGTGCTCTGTTCACCATCGGGTGATCAGAGCCTGATGGCAAGGGGGAGGGACCGAGGGGTAGGCTGTTCCTGCTCGCTCTCTGGCCCCACCCCCACTGTGGGTCACCCTCTGTGTGTGGGGTGACCAGTGGGGTGGGGGCCTTGGCCTGGCACCACTCGCATCCTCTACCACCCACTACTGGTCCCCATTTGCAGTCGTGTGATGGTAGCCTGCCAGCCAGAGAAAGGGACCGAGAGGTGGTCAGTGCACCTCATTGTGACTGGTTGAGAGGTCGTTCTGGTTGTTCTGTCATTATGGTAGCTGGGCTTTTATTATATAGGATTGTAATGTAAGCAAGAATGTTTGAATTGTGGAGACAGTGTGATTTATTTCTTTAGACATTTCTACTAGATAATTCTCCCCTTTCTATCCACTTCTCTCAAAAGTAAAATGAAATTTAATAAATGATTATGTCAAAATCATCTGGTTCATTTAATTCATTAGGCATGGGTGAGAAAATTTTACTGAATTTTTCTATCCTTTCCAAAGTAAATTTTCCCCCACAGGATGGCTCCATTTTGTAAATCCATGTAGAGTATATCATTATTTTCATCCTCTTAATATTTTTATCACCGTGTGCATGCAAATTAAGAAAGAATCTCCTCAGATTCTGTGTTTTCATGCAAGGCCAACATAAAAACAACAGGATAGAGGAATTTGGTTTGTTCTAATTAACATAATATGCATATTAATATATTGGCTGCTTCACTGGCACTTGTATTTAATGCATCTGTTCCCTGAGACTTACCTTAAAAGGGCATATTTTCCTTTTTTACAATATCCATTTCTGAAAGGGAATGCAAATGCCTGAGCCAGACTCCAGCCCTGAAAATGCTTCCAAAAATTTACTTTTAATACCCATTAGTATATATTAGTATGTATAATTTATCATCTGTTGATGGTTATTTGCTTACAATTGTGTATAGCAATTAGTATATATTAGTATTCCAACTTGAGAAAGATATTAGAGAAAAGCAATATGGACTCATTCATAATGATTCCCTTGCTTTAGGAAATCATTAACTTTGGAAACTAAGAGATTAGGGTGACTAAATTTCTCTTTAAAATAGTGCTCACATCTAGCAAGAATTATGAGCTGGATAAATGGTGCTAGTTCCAAGTGCAGAGGTCAATAGTGGATGTTCAATATATTCATAATTAGATCATTGAGCCAGGAATGGACTAATATATGGTTCATTTGAGTCTTTTCTGATTTATCACACAATGTTTTACTTTTATAAACACACATAAATTAGAGTTTTACCTCCTTTCTTCTAATTCTGACCAATTTTCTTGATTATGCCATATTTGCAGCTTCCTCACTGACGCCCTGCTGCACTTTGCCTACCATGTCATTCTTCTAGGAGATACCACCTGTGAGCTGTCCTGGCCACTTGCTTATTAGATAAACCAGACTTATTTTCTTTTTAAGAAACATTAAAGAATTATAGTTGACATTTAATATTGTATTAGTTTCAGGTATATAGCATAGTGGTTAGACACTTATATAACTTACAAAGTGATTCCCCAATAAGTCTTGCACCCACCTAACAACATGTATAGTTATTACAATATTATTGACTATATTCCCTAAATTTTACTTTACATCTCCATAACTATTTTGTAGTTGCCAATTTGTATTTCTTAATCCCTTCACCTTTTTCACTCAGATTCCCAACCCCTCTCCCATCTGGCAACCATCAACTTATTCTCTGCATCTGTGAGTTTGCTTCTGTCTTGCTTGCTCAGTTTATTAAGTTTCACGTATAAGTAAAATCATATGGTATTTATCTTTCTATGTCTGATTATTTTCACTTAACATAATACCTTCTAGGTTCATTCCTGTTGTCTCAAGTGGTAATACTTCATTCTTTTTATAGCCATCTACTAGAGGCCCGGTGCACAAAAATTTGTGCACTCGGGTGGGTCCCTCAGCCCACCCTGTGCCCTCTCGCAATCTGGGGCCCCTTGGGGGCCCCTTCCCCTGGCTGCTGGCACCAGTTTTCCTCCGGTGCCCGGAACCCAGGCCTTCGCTCTTCGCTGGGAAGGGCCCACACGGTGGGCGAGGGGCTTAGCTCTTTTAAAAATACTTCTGAATGTTTGGTAAATAACCCTGTAGGAATCTACTTTCTGAAACATGCTGGTTGTTAAGGGCTGATTTGGGTAATCAACAAAATGTATGTTAAAATCCTAATCCCCAGAACCTCAGAATGTACCTGTCTATGGAGATAAGATCTTTAAAGAGGGGATTACATTAAATTGTGGCAGTTCCAGTGGGACCCTTAGCCCATCTCACTGAAGTCCTTATAAGAAGAGGAATGTTGGGGTCCAGCCCCAGCAGGTCCAGGGGTTCCCAAAGAAGGAATGACACAGAGGCAGCATTCAGGTTATCATCATAGCCAGGTTCTCTTTTTATTGTCCTGTTACATCTATATTTATACTATTTGATCCTATAAACATGCCTCTATAAGCTTTTTTCTTTTTGCATCGGGTCCATTTATTGGGGGGTCAGTCAAAGGGGGAGCTGGCTAGGGTGGGGTAGGGCAGCTACTTGTCTGGCCCCCGAGAAACCCAACTTAAGTCCAGAGCCTCAAGGGCTTAGAAGCCAAAGTCTTCCTCCACCTTTATCTGCACGGGGGCCAGCTCCGGAGTCAGCAGGACTCCTGCCCAGTGCCCTTCCTATGGCACTCGCTGCCTCTTCCAACTGCTGGGCCCCTCGCCAGGGGCCGGGCTGCTGGCTTCTGTGGGCGCTGGCGTCCTGCTGGGTGGGGACAGCCCTTCTTTCTCTGGAGGCTCGTTCTCAGCGTTGCCTGGGTTGGGGGCGTCTCTGCCCTGGCTGCCCTCGTCCTCCAGTAAGATGGTGAACTGGCTGGCCCGGTAGTTGTCACCGTAGGAGTCCAGCACCTTCGTGAGGAACCTCCGCTCCTGCTGGAGTCTCCGTGTTATCCTCTATATCTGATGGAGCCTGTTCAGGACCCGCTCCTTCGCCTGCTCAATCTCCCTGCAGCACCGATCCAGAGCCTGGTACTTCCTGCGATTGAGTTCCCATTGGCGCCGCCCTTGCTGGCCTCAGGCTGCCTCCTCCTCTTCGTCTTGCTCCTGGAGGCTGGAGCTGCCCAGACTCCCAGACACGAACTCCACTTCGGTCTCAAGCTCGCTCTCCAGGATGTGACCACCTTCAGCGGAGGCAGCGCCAGCTCCCAGCCAGGGGGTGCTGAGAACTCCTCAAAGCCCACAGCTGCCATGGCCCCCTCTCTCTGCTCCAGCTCCGTTTCTCCCTGGCTCCAGACGCAGAACTTCCAACCTTGCAAGCCTCTAGTTTAAAGTGGCTTGTGAAACTACAGCCCATCCGATTTCACAGCCAGGCACCCAGGCCCTGGCCGCTAAGCCTCCTGGGAATTGTAGTTCTCTATTTCCGGCTTGCCTCCCTCGCCCCACCCCCACCCCAGTCCCAACTGAAAGGCCCTGCTGGCTGGTCTAACCCTGTGGCCAGGCATCTGAGTCACCTCGGGTCTTTATTCCTGTCCCGACACCACGCCATCTGACCATGGAGACTTTCCTCTTGCGAGGCCCCTGGGTCTCCTTCTGGGTCTCCTCAGCCAGGTACTGGATCGCGTGCCCCAGCAGCGATACAGCCCTGGTGCCTGGGTCTCCTTCTGGGGCCTGGCTGTATCGCCCCCGGACGGGATGGCGTGCCCCAGCTGCGACGCAGCCCCGGGCCCTGGGTCTCCTCAGCCTGGGCACCGGATTGCGTGCCCCAGCGGCAAAAACAGCCCCGGCGCCTGGGTCTCCTTCTGGGTTTCCTCAGCCCAGGCAATGGATTGCGTACCACAGCTGCAACTCAGCCCCGGGCCCTGGGTCTCCTTCTGGGGCCTGGCTGCGTCGCCCCCGGGGGACCGGATCGCATGCCCCAGCGGCAACGCAGCCCCAGCGCCTGGGTCACCTTCTGGGTCTCCTTCTGGGGCCTGGCTGCATCGCCTCTGGGGTCCAGATGGTGTCCCCAGGCAGCTATGCAGCCTGGCCTCTGGCCCCGCCTCTGGGTGTTCTCCCATCACTGGTGATCAGTGATCTGAGAAGCCAGGCAGACATCCGCCTCTTCCCTGCCCCACCCAGCTTCTCCCATTACTGGCCCAGGGCCGGCAAAGGCGGCCAGGTTCTCTTATCACAGAAGCCAGCAAAGGAGGCCTGGCTTCTCCGAGCAAAGGCAGCTCGGTTCTCTGGCTCTTGGCTGCCGCCTGGGTTTCTGATTGCAGTCAGCGGCAGGCAGCTTCTTCCCTCCTTCCCCTTTTGCCTCCCAGCATTGCGCCTATGTTGGCAGTTAACCGCCATCTTGGCTGACAGTTAATTTGCATATAGCCCTGATTAGCCAATGAAAAGGGTATCGTCGTACGCCAATTACCATTTTTCTCTTTTATTAGATAGGATTATTCCATTGTATATACCACTTCTTTATCCATTTGTCTTTTCATTGGAGCATTTAATCCATTTACATTTAAAGTAAGTATTGATAGGTATATAGTTATTGCCATTTTATTAATAGTTTTCTGTGTGCTTTTCTAGTTTTTCTTTGTTTATATCTTATTCTCTTACTCTCTTGTATGTTTCTGACTCTGGTGTTGTGTTTGGATTCCTTTCTCTTCATTCTTGTATATTTCTTACATATTTTTGGTTATGATATGCTTCATATATACCATGCTATGTTTATAGCAGTGTATTTTAACTTGATGGTCCCTGACTGGGAATTGAACCTGCAACCTAATTTGTAACCTGACCAGGAATTGAACCTGCAACCTTTTGGTGTATGGGATGATGTTCCAATCAACTGAACCACCCGGCCAGGCCTAATTGTACATTTGGCGATATAGGAAACTCCCTATTACTGGTATTACCCTTGCCTGAGGCAAGAATTACAAATTTATTTGTCGAAATAAATGAACTATTCATATTTTTTTGTGATGTGGTAATTATTTAAAGCTTCTTATGTAAAGATGATACATTGAATGTAAAAATACTTAGAACTAAGTTTGCCATTAAGACCTGTTGAAAAGACAATGGAAGAGAACCACTTTTAAAATTTAACAATTTGCTTTTTACTTATTAATTTAAGATAGCTAAGTGTTGTCACTTAACACAGCCTCTAATTTTCTAATGCCCTTTTAAAGGTTGCTTAAACTTGCTGGCTTACTATTTGAAATGATAATAGGAGCTTTTGGTATAAAGGTTTTTTTCCATGAAGAGTAAAATATCAACAAACTTGGTCTTTGTTAGAACAAAACATAGTTAATATATTGTGCTGTTTTATAATGCCTTAAGTTAGTAGGTACCAGGTGATATTCACCACAATAGGGTGAATTAAAAATTAAAAATGAGTGGTTAAAATGACTAAACAGAAAACTGAATGGGAGCTATGTACAAATCTGACAATACAATCTGGCTATCATCAAATAAGTCTTTCCATGTGTCTGTAAAAAGGTGTTTTCAATATTACAAGCATCCATGATAAAAGAGTTCATCACTGCAGGAACAGAAGAAAATTTAGAATATTCTTAAATCAATGTGAAAAGCAGGACCAACTATTATAGAGGATAGAGGTAATTAGGGTGGCACAAAATCAAAAGGCATTTTATTTTCAAATAGTTGATGGAGAATTAAAGTAATTTCACCTACATTGTAACTTCATTAGTTATAAATGTTTAGTTTAGGGACAATAATTAGGAGATAATGCATCAATAATAAGAAAGCCAGGGTAAAGATAATTGCACTAAATTCTTGTGCTTCAAAGGAAGTCATGGGCGAGAGCTTTTATATCAACCTTTAAAATAAAACATCGATACAGTAATATGAGACAGAAATTAGTGTTATATTGTACATTATGGTTAAAATAAAGCTTGAGGGACTGTAGGGAGATGGTGTGGAGTGGTGGTTCTGAGAGAATTATGTTCAGTCATATAGCAGCGACTTACTAGCTATGTCATCTAAGGCAAGTCTATTAATATTTTTAGCCCCATTTTCTCATCTTTAAAATGATAACAATCATAACATCTATTTGGGTATGTTTTATGAGAGTTAAATGAATTGATGTATGTAAAATTATGTGCACAAGAGGTGGTAGCAAATAGTCAAAATTATTAAAGAAAGATACAATATATGATTCTGAAATATGACTTTCGAGGATAGCATAATTTCTATCTAATAAGATAAACTCACCATTTTGATGAGTTTGGACAAATGTATACAACTCAATCAAAAACCCAATTAGGATAAACATTTTGAACACCCCCAAATTTCTCTCATGATCTTATGGAGTTAGTTTCTCAACATTTCCCTTGCCCCTGGCACTGGGTGACTTGTTTTCTGATGCTGTAGTTTCAATTAGCCTTTTTTTAGAGTTTCATATAAATGGAATCATACACTATGGAGTCTTTTGTGTCTGGCTTCTTTCATTCAGCATAATGTTTTTGTGACTCATTCATTTGTGTGTCAGTTGTTTGCCGCCTTTTATTGCCAAATAGTATCCCTTTTATGAATATGTGTGTTATGTGCTGTTGAGTTAGCTCCGATTCCTGATCACCCTGTGAAAGGGCGATGTCCACAATGTATTGTCATCCACAGCCCTGCTCAGCTCTTGTAGACTCATGCCTGTGGCTTTTTTATGGAGTCAGTCCATCCCATGTTTCATCTTTTCCTGCTGCTTTCTATTTTCCCCAACATTATTTCCAATAAAATGCATATATATATATTTGTAAACATGTATTTTCTTCTCTTGGTAAAGATCAAAAGATCAAGGAGTAGAATTGCTGTGTTTCATTTTATAATAATATTTTAATTTATAAGACATGCTTCACTTTATATGAAATGGCCAAACTATTTATTCCTCAGTGTTTATACAATTCTGTATTCCTACCATCAGTGTGTGAAAGCTCCAACTGCTCCATATCCTATCAATCCTTGGTATGGTCAGTTGTTTTGCTTCTAGTCATTCTGCTGAGTGTGCAGTGGTATATTATTACAGTCTTAATTTTATTTCCCTGATGACTAGTTATATGAGTATATTTTTAATGTGTTGACTAGCCATTAATATATATTTTTCAGTTAAGTGGCTATTCATATATTTTGTGCAGGACTCAAACCATGTAACCGTGGTTCTATAGGTTGATGTCGTGTTTTTTTTGGTTTGATTTGTCTTCTAGGTGGTGTATTTTGTATTAGTCCAATACATGTGAAATTTCTATAAAAAGTGACAAGGAACAAAGATAAACCTAAAGTTCCATAATTCAAGTAGGAGCATATCAAATTTTACTGATGCTTAAAGACTTTAAATTGTAATGGATCTGGGGAAGATTAGACACTGATTCCTTTATATTGTCACTAGAGGCCAGGTGTATGAAATTCGTGCGGGGGAGGCTGGGGAGGGTGTCCCTCAGCCCAGCCTGCACCCTCTCCTATCTGGGACTCCTCAGGGGATGTCCAACTGCCCACAGGGATTGGGCCAAAACCAGCAGTCAGACATCCCTTTCACAATCTCGGACTGCTGGCTCCCAACCGTTCACCTGCCTGCCTGCCTGATTGTCCCTAACTGCTTCTGCCTGCCAGCCTGATCACCCCCTAATCGCTCCCCTGGCAGCCTGATTAACACCTAACTGCTCCCCTGCTGGCCCAATAGCCCCCGACTGTCCTCCCCTGCCGGCCTGATCTTGCCCCCAACTGCCCTCTTCTGCCGGCTAATTTGGTTCTGATTGGTCAGTTTCTATGCCAGTCAGTGTCAAAAGCTCTGCCTTCTAGGCAGCCATTGGCTCCTCACAGTTGACCCAGATTTGGTTCTGATTGGTCAGTTTCTATGCCAGTCAGCATCTCTGGGCCTATCAATGGGGCCTGATCAGAAAGGCAGGGCTGATCAGCAGCCCCAGTGGAGGCCTGGAGAGAAATGGAGGCAAGGCTACTGACCAGAGCTAAAGAGAGAGGCAATTTCTGATCAACAGCTGCCACAGAGGCTATGGATCAGACCCTGCTTCTCTCTTTAGGCCTCTCTCTGGGCCTGATTCGCAGCCCTCTCAGCAGGCAGTGCTGGGTCACTGTGCCTGCAGCCATAGCAGTCAGCACTGGGTCACCATGGCAACCCAGTGCTGACTGCAGGACTGACTGATGGTTGGTCGAGCCTCCTGGTCGTTGTGGATGTGACGGACCCAGGGTTTTTATATATATTAGGATGTTTGACTGCTATAATCAATGCAAAAAGCATACTTGGTGATTCCTTTATAAACACATTCTGTTGCAAAGTCTTGTGCATTTTTTACATGAGATCCTTGCAAAATCTAGGTAATGTAACTACCCATGGGACTTATCAGAATATAATAGAACTAAGATTCTGAGGAAAAAGAATACATGATTTTAATTCTCTCCCCACTCCCTTCCTTCCATCTCCCCTGTAGCTCCTCTTCCTCAACTTTTTCTTCCTCTTTCCTTCCCTCCCCCGTGTGTTTGGGGAAAATCTACTGGAGCAACTGCAGTTAACTATTGACCTTCCCTCAACTTCTCTCAGCTGCTATTAACACAGTATTTTTTAGGGGGTTAGTTTTACATCCAAAGAGAATATTTTTCAGTAGACAATACTGTTTTCCATGTGTGATAAAGCTGACAAATTACACCTGTGCAAAGCACCAGGTTGGCTGTACTATTTCTGTGAAGGCACTAAAGCAAGTTCACGTATTTTCCCGGGAATGTTAAGATGTCAGCTCTGAGTGCTTCCTACAGTATTTATAGTTACTCAGGTGTATCTGTGCCACAGAAAATGTGAGAAGAGATGGGTGTACTGTTTTCAGTTTGATCATTATGACTGTTTTTATTTATTTATTGTGTCTGAGGGAAAATATATTCTTTAAGTGGAAACTTAGATATTCCTCACCCACTGCTGATGGGATGAGTTGTCTCACATGGAAAGCTTAGTCACTGCTGCTGGGACTGGGGGAGTTTGAGAACCACTGGCATATTTGGAAGCTTTAATTATGCAGCAGTTAACTGGTCTAAAAATCACACTGACTAATTCCATCTCAAGAGAAACATATTATGTATTAAACCACTTTTAAACGAGTCCAGTCTCATTCTCATCCTCCTTCCTAGCAAATTATAGTGGTTCACTCCTGTGTTTTACTTTATATAAAAATACAAGGGTGAATGAATTAAACTATTTGGCTCTTAGTTCAAAGATACAAGGTGTTTACTTAGGATCCCACTTATAGGCTGATCTATAACACTTGAATTCAAGGATATAAAGAGAACACAAGGAGAATGAAAATAGAAATGTCCATGCAATTTTCCATTTTCATTATAATTGAACCCTGGTTGAAGTTACCTGTACAAAAACCGATTTTTACAAATGGCTTTGGTTGCAAATTGGCTGTATTATAAATAATTAGAAAATATAAATACCTTATATCTTATGAAAACAGAACCATAAAAATATTTTAGGTTGAATATAACTTCAAAAGAAAGTGGTGACTAGAATGCTTTTATTAGAAATTTCATTTTGAATTTTTTCAAATAAGAATTTTTTCCCTAAGAATTCAAGACATATTTTACTTCACAGAGAAAGATCTAAAATACGTTAGAGGGTACATATTGACAGCTCTCCTATAACGTTTTGTTATGAAAGATCTATGGGTTGATCCACACTGCCCAAAATTGGTATTGTTATGTTGAGAAGTATGAACTCATTTCCCTGTGAACTGCAGCTCCTATTTTCAAGAGTTTTCTGAGTTCCAATTAGGAAGAGATTGTTCTTGTTCATTTTACTCAGTATGTTACTGTGTCAAAGTCTAGGTTTTCTTTACTTTGACCCCTGGGTCCTGGCTCTGATTTGTGCCTTTTAGTCTCCACTGGAGATCAAGACATGCACAGAACAATGGCTGGCTCTTTATTCTCTCATATTAACAATTGGACTTATATGACATGAATTATATCTTGAGAAGCAATAATTTCAAATGAGAGCCATTATGAATTTCTGGCAAATATCCAGCTTTTAGACATTTGATACTATTTGTTGTTTCATTTAGGTTTTGACTTTTAAATGTACCTTAAAATTTTCAAGTGTAGTATTTATAGGCAAAATGATAGCTATCTGACCCCTGGCTAGTTTGGCTCAATGGTTTGAATGTTGGCTCGTGGACCAAAGAGTCTCCAGTTCAATTCCTGGTCAAGAGCACATACCTCAGACCTAGCCAGCTTGGTTCAGTAAATGAATTGTCGACCTGTGGACAGGTTTGATTCCGTTCAAGGGCACATGCCTGGGTTGTGGGCTGGATCCCCAGTTTGGGACATGCAGGAGGCAGCTGATCAGTGATTCTCTCTCATCATTGATGTTCCTATCTCTCCCTCTCTCTCACTTCCTTTCTGAAATCAATAAAAATATCCTATCTAATAAAAGAGAAACATGATAATTAGCGTATGACCGCTACCCTTCCCATTGGCTAATCAGGGCAATATGCAAATTAACTGCCAGCCAAGATGGTGGCCGGCAGCCAGGCAGCTTAAAGCGAACATGAGGCTTGCTTGCTTCAGTGACGGAGGACTCCAATGTTCCCCGCCTGCCTCTGCTGGCCTCTGAGCTGCAACTCTAAGCAACTATGTTACAAATATAGAAGCTAAACAAAACCCCAGAAATCTGCTTTAGTCCGCCGGACTTCAGCCAGCAGGATCGCAACGTTGTTTCAAATACAGAAGGTAAACAAAGGCCAGAAACCTGCTTTCAGCAGCGGACGCCTAAGAGCTGGAGCCAAGCCTCAAAGCTAAAGCTGGCCCAGAATTAAAAAAAAAAGAAAAAAAGGAGCAGTTGGGAGCTTCAGTCACCCGCCAGCCTAAAAACAGCCCTCAGCCCCTCACCCAGACTGGCCAGGCACCCCAGTGGGGACCCCCATCCTGAAGGGTGTGTGACCAGCTGCAAACAGCCATCATCCCCTCACCCAGACTGGCCAGGCACCCCAGTGGGGACCCCCACCCTGATCCAGGACACCCTTCAGGACAAACCAGCCGGCCCCACCCGTGCACCAGGCCTCTATCCTATATAGTAAAAGGGTAATATGCCTCCCAGCACCGGGATCAGCGGAGCCGAGAGGCCTCCAGGCACCGGGATCAGTGTGACAGGGGGCAGCGCCCAAACCCCCTGATCGCCCTGCGGCTCTGTGTGTGACAGGGGGCAGGGCCACAACCTCCCTATCTGCCCTGCTCTGTTCATGACAAGGGAAGGCGCCCCAACCCCCTGATCAGCCCTGCTCTGTGCCTGATAGGGGGAGCTCCCCAACGCCCTGATCGCCCTGCGGCTCTGTGTGTGACAGGGTGTGGTGCTCCAACCCCCTGATCAGCCCTGCTCTGTGTGTGAGGGGGCAGCGCCCCAACCCCCTGATCAGCCCTGCTCTGTGTGTGACAGGGTAAAGCCATAACCTCCCCATCGGCCCTGCCCTGAGTGTGAGAGTGGCGGCACCCCAACCCCCTGATCGGCCCTGCTCTGTGGGTGACAAGGGGCGGTGTCCCAACTCCCCTATTGGCCCTACTCTGTGAGTAACAGGGGGAGCTCCTCAACCCCCTGATGGGCCCTGTCTGTGCATGACAGGGGGCAGTGCCCCAAACCCCTGATGGGCCCTGCTCTGTGAGTGACAGGGGGCAACGCCCCAACCCCCTGATTGGCCCTGCTCTGTGCGTGACAGGGGGTGGCGCCGCAACCTCCCCATCGACCCTGCCTTGAGTGTGACAGGGGGCGGTGCCCCAACCCCCCAATCGGCCCTACCCTGAGCGTGACTGAGGGTGGCATTGCAACCTCTTGATCTGCCCTGCTCTGTGAATGACAGGGTGCAGCGCCCCAACTCCCCAATCGGCCCTGCTTTGAGCCCGAGCAGGGGCTGCACCTAGGGATTGGGCCTGCCCTCTTCCACCCGGGAGCAGGCCTAAGCCAGCAGGTCGTTATCTCCCGAGGGGTCCCAGACTGCGAGAGGGCACAGGCCGGGCTGAGGGACCTCCTCTCCCCCCTGAGTGCACAAATTTTGTGCACCGGGCCTCTAGTATTAAAAATAAAAAAGAACACATACCTCAGTTGCAGATTATAGGCAACCAATTAATGTGTCTCTCTCATGTTGATGTTTCTCTTTCTCTCCCTACACCTCCCTTCCACACTCTCTAAAATTCAATGGGAAAAAATCTCCATTTAATTTTAAAAGATTTTACAAGAAGTGATAGATGTCTGATATTTATTTTAGAATACTTAAGTATGCCAGCAAAAGCTTGTTTGTTTCAAATCTTTTTTTCTACCACCCCTTGATGCTCTCTATGTTAAGAAAAATACATTTCTCTGGCTCTCTTTTACTCCAGGAAGTTTTGGTCCATGGGAGATACTAGTGGAATATTGGAAGGCAGGAAGGATGGGAGAAGCCAGGGTACCCCACTGCAAATCACTCTACCTCTTGTATATCTCTGACTGTGAATGATCTCCTCTGAAGCTCCAAGCCTACCTGAGCAACCCCACCATAGTCCCAGCAGCGAATTTTCTGGTGTTCTAGCTCCTACCAGAGATCCCTGACATATGGGCTCTGATAATAACATCTCTTTGTCTTTCAAACACTAGGGCTTGTTGGCAGTTGATCTATTTCTGTGTTGATTTGAGATATCCTTTTAAGCTTCTCAGACCTTCTATCGCCTGTGAAAGCAATCTATTTATATTTAAAGTCCTTGTGTTTGAAAAAAACCGAAGTGCTTCTTATTGCCTGGCGGGGCCTTGTTGACATATCCTCAAACAAAGAAACAAACAAACAGAAAGGTGGGAGGAGCCTCTAGTTCTTAAAGATGGTGTAAGTCTACTTCAGCCAGATCCACCTGCTGATAACACTTAGAAATACAGAACAAAATAAATAAACAGCAACATGAAGACTCTGAAATATAATGTAAAGCATAGATTTTGGAGGGGGATTATGACTTGGGGAAGTAAAATGCTTGAAGCGCGTGTGGGGGAGGGGGGCAGAAAGGGGAAGAGATACTATTTCCTTTTTCCTCACAGTTTTCCTCATGGGCAGGACCCATCATGGAGATGTACATGTACAGTGGCACTTGCAACTAAAATGAATATAAAGTCAATGTTCCTGAACTAGTTTCAGTCTAATTCCTGAACTATGCTTACATGGGACACAGCCATTGAACTACAGCCAAAGCCGAGGGAGCTTAACTGAAATTTGCATCACCTGAACAAGTCTTCTAGCACATGCATGGGACAGATTCAAATAAATGTAACAAAGGTTTAAAAAACTTAATATATATTTGAACTGCCTTACAGAAGGGTAAACAGACCTTAAGTTATGAACCTAACCTGGTTGGATGCCTTCTAGAACAGAAACATCAACATTCTCCAGAGGATTATAACAGGACCTATCACCTCTGCAGCATAATGTTCATAATGTCTAGAATACAATCCAAAATTACTCAAAATGCAAAGAATCAGGAAAATATGATCAATTCCCAGGGGAAACACAGGACACACACACACACACATACACACACACACATACACACACACACACACACACTCACAACACATACATAGACACACCAACCATTAGATGACCCAATGTTGTATCAGACAATATTTTAAAGCAGTTATTGCAATTTTGCTCTATGAGGTCAAGAAAAGTCCACTTGCTAACACATAGTTGTTATACAAACTGGATTGGGGCAATGATAATTATCAAGATTATAGTTCTGAATTGCTTCTTTTTATTGTAGTAAAATATACATAATACAAAATTTACCATTTTAATTATGTTCAAGTATAAAGTTCTGTGCCATTGAGATTGTTGTGCAACCATACTGTCCATCTCTAAAACATTTCATCGACCCAAACTAAAACTCTGTACTTATCACACAATTAAACAATAGAGATAACTAGAGTGTTTCTCTTTTTGTATAATTAAAAATATAAAGCTGACAAGTAGAAATTTGGTGTCAACAATTGCAATGGAAAATTGTGATCTTTCATTCAATTTTCAGATCTAAGTTCACAGACCCTGAACCAATTGATTATAGGTGAGCTGAGGATCTCTTCAAGAAGAATTCTGCAATGTCATTAGAAATATTTAAAATAAATGCTTCTTTGATCTTTCCATATTTACTTAAAAAAGACCTGATGCTGTTTGCCAGATTAACTTTGTGGTAAGTAAACAGAATTGGAGTCTGAATTGGCATTGATTCTAGGGGACCTAAAATAATATTATGCACCCCCAGGTAGACTGCAGTTTTGGTCCAAGTTCATTTCAAAGTATATTCTACTGGTCTTTGGGCCCATTTACAATTATTTTCTCATATCTTGAAAGTATAATTGGGATAGATACAATTAGCAACTGGCAGGAACTTCTGACTTGTATATGTCTGTCTAGGGAGTAATGACCATTTTATAATAGGAAGGCCCTTTATGCTACATTAGACACTATTGACTCCTCCTTCTTTTCTCATTTCTCCATTTATTTGGTTTTCATACTCTGATCTTGCTTTTATTTATTCTGTCTATTGGAGTAAACAAAATATGATAGTTGAAGCCCTTGAAAATATCCTCCCTGTCCTGGCCATGATGGTTAATGTGAAGGGCCTGGAGGAAGGGTTAGTCCTTCAAGCAGAGTGAACAGACAGTGTAAAGGCTCTGAGATGGGAATAAAATCAATATCTTCAAGAGACAGAAAGGAGAGCATTCTGCCTGGAGATTAGGAGGGAAAACAGTATAAAAAGATAAAGTTGTAAAGGCAGAACAATAAGATGAAGCATAAGGCTCATAATAGGTAATGTGTACATTATTTTAAATGCTACTTATTAGTACAGGGCAGAAGTGCAAACAGGGATAGTTGATATTTAAAGGAGGGTAAAGCTAGAGCAAAAAATCTTTAGGGAGTGGGCAAAATGTAAAAACCATGAATATTAGTTGAATGTGAGGCCTGAAGGTAGAAAAGGAATCTAGTATGATACTTGGGTTTCTGGTTTGAATGACTATGGTTATATCCTGGTAATATTATCTGAAGAAGAAGGGAGTAAGAGCAGGTTTCAGGGAGACAGAATATGAGCAAGATTAGAACATACTGTATTATAAGGGAATATACCACTGATATACATATGTATTAGACTATTTGGGTGTAAATGTAAATATGTAAATATTTGACAGTAAATATTTGACTGAAAATAACAGTAATTTAAGCAAGATAGAAGTTATAGCTTTCTTTCTTTTAAAAATATATGTTATTGATTTTTTACAGAGAGGAAGGGAGAGAGATAGAGAGCTAGAAACATCAATCAGCTGCCTCCTGCACACCCCACACTGGGAATGTGCCCACAACTGAGGTACATGCCCTTGACCAGAATCGAATCTGGGATCCTCCTGTCTGCAGGCATGGGCTTTATCCACTGAGCCAAACCAGTTAGGGCAGAAGTTATAGCTTTCTTATATTGATAAAGTTAAGAGATAAAAGGTGCTAGGATTGATTTCTACCTGGCTCTTAATTTATAAAGGTGATTGAATGACAATGTGGAGAGGTCAATGTCATTGAATGAAAAGATTGTTGTTATAGTTCCACTAGAAATGAAAGGCATGGCATGCCTTGCAGGGCCACATGGGGGAATCACCAGAGTTGGTCAGAAGGCAGAAGGAACAAGGGGAAAGAATAGGTCACAGGTTGATTGGGGTTTTATGGGGAAGGAAAGGCAGGGCTTGGATCACTGGTTAGTATTGCCTAGAAGGAATAGTTCTGGTGAGCTTTGGGGTAGAGGAGATGTCCTTAATTGTTTGGTACCTGGCCCTGGGTTGATTTGGGGCAGGAGAAATATTGGCGTGGTGTGTGAGAATTAGTTAAATGGTGATTTGGGATGTGGGCTCAATTTGGTTGGTTTGCATATGAAATGGTTTTTAGTAGCCAAGTTGTTCATTATTTTTAAGAATTATCTAGCCCCTGGAGGGGCAGTCTCCTGGGCCAGCAAGGCTGGTAGAGCAGCTCCATTATTATTAATGATTCCTATCTTGTTACTCCTCTATCCTCAGCACATGGACCAACCTCAGGGTCAACACAGCTCCTTGACCTCCAGATATCACAACTGCATTCTATCTAGTGGGAGGGGGTGAAGATGAGCAAGTCCTCTTCCTTCCTTTAAGGATATTCCTGGAAGTATTATAAAGCAATTTTCTATTGGTGATCATCTGAGGAAGAGTCTATGAAAAACAGCAATAATTGACCTGGAATATGAAAGAGCTCAAGATCAGGGATATGGAAGCCAAGTGAATGGAGATTTTAAGAGTGAGGGGTCAACAGTGTACACGTAATATAGCAAAGATTGTAAAGTGTTCTCTGGATAGTCCAATGAAGGGTGACCATCATCAAAGCAATTTTAAGGGAGAGGTCAGAAGGGAATGGAAGAGAAGTGAGAAAATAGACGAGACAGCAAGCGTGGACTGCTTTTTCCTGATGGTTGGCTAACAAGGGAAAGTAGGAAATTGGACGAAACTGGAATGGAAAATGGAATGAAGGGATTTGTATGGTAGATGTTAGGTTGACAAATGTTAGTGCAATCTGCCTAGGAAGGGTATTAAATACATTTAGAAAAAAATAGAGACCAATTGGTAAGTGAAAGCACAAATATTCAAATAATAGTTGAATTCTATGTTTTGAAATGTATGCTAGTTTACAGGGCACTGGGATAAGCTAAAATAGTGAATGGCTAAGATGCAAGTAATTGAAGACATCTATTTCTGTATGCCAAGCTGACTGCTGGGAGAGTGTAAGCAAAGAAGGAAGGCTATGCCATTTGTGTTTTATTTGGCCATATAAACAACTACCTCTCCCCCCTAATGAGTTGGTTTCATAAATATCAATTTAGCAGGATGTTGTTTTCTTGTACTTTGTGGGTTCTCCCAGAGGAAATGTTTAACATGAAATTTTATTTCAAAAGGCAGTGAAAAATCAGTGTAATATATTATGGAAGAGAGTGTGTGTACCATCTCTAAATAAAAAGTTTTTAAGGAAAGTTTCCTTGGTACTTTATTATGTAACCTGTCAGACAGTCTCAGTGCCAAATAGGCAGAGTTTAAAGACCATTAAGTGACTTAAATATTAATGTGACTTATACTTTCATAGGTATCCCAATTATTGGTATTCAACTAGCGTTTCTTATTGTTTTACAGGAAAAATACCCTCTTATTTTCCTTCTAATACTCAACAGTGTTCTTAATTATGTCCCTGATCTTGCTACAACTGCTGCACTTGACATCTAATATATCTGATTCTAAATTGGTTTGTAGTTGAATTCTGAAAAGGATCAATAGATTCATTTACGCTGACTCTCACTCTGTTACAGAAACGTGCCTGTACATGCAAAGAATGAGATTATCAGATTTGATTCACAACCTCGGGGCTGTCTCAGAAACGGCAGTACACCTGGAATACTATGTGACAAATGAAGAATTAAATTAGGAGTACTGGTTGGTCCCAACACACTCATCTGTGCCAGTCTACATCAACAAGTAAATGAGATGTTGATTTTTTAATATTAGAAAATACCCTTGTTTGGATTTCTTATCCTCAGAAATAAACTCTTAACTGCCACCAGTATCAATAATAGTAATAATAATGATTATGACAAAATTGAATGCCATGCTATTTACATGATTATAACTTCATATGGAAAAAAATATATCAGTAGATTATCCTTTTAAATTAAACTTGAAGAATTTAAGGGACACTGATTAAGAAAATTACACATCTATGGAACCCATTATTTGCTATTTCTTTGAATGAATTACTAGATTCAATTCAGTAGCTTTTGAAAGAATCCTTTATAATAAAAGGCTCATATGCAAATAGACCAAATGGCAGAATGACCAGTCGCTATGACATGCACTGACTACCAGGGAGCAGACGCTCAATGCAGGAGCTGCCCCCTGGTGGTCAGTGTGCTCCCACATGGGGAGCATCACTCAGCCAGAAGCCGGGCTCATGTCTTGAGAGCGCAGTGGTGGTGGTGGGAGCCTCTCCTGCCTCCACAGTAGCACTAAGGTGTTCCCCCAAGGGCTCCCTGACTGCAAGAGGACTCAGGCTGGGCTGAAGACCACCCCTACTGTACGAATTTTATGCACCGGCCCTCTAGTGTACTATAACATTGTTTGCTGTTCAGTTGTGGATAAAATACACATGTTGATAGATTTTATTTTCTTAAGTAACTTCTAATATTTTAAATAAATTCTAATTTAATAAAAGTCTAACTACTCTATAATATTTGCACCAAGATGGTAGTAATTAATTCCAAAGGGGATTTTGCAGATGGCTTATGTGGAGATGGGGGATATTTAAGCTGCTTTTGAGGGAGAGGCAAATGTCCAATAAGCACAGAGGTTGGTGATGTCTTAAGATAAGGATATAATCATAGCAAAGGAAATGTAATATTAAAGGATATATTATGCTTGGGAAATACACCAGCATAACTGGAGCAGAATACAGTAGACTAGAAGCCTGTTGCACGAAGATTTGCACAATAGACCTTTCTTTCCCCTGGCTGCGGGCACCAGTTTTCCTCCAGGACCCGGGACCCAGGCCTTTGGTCCGGCTGCAGCGGAGAAATAAAACCTCTTCAGTCTTCAATCTTCAGTCTTCACTCTGGCTGGAGCCTTCAGTCTTCACTCTGCACCTGCATATGAAAATTAACCACCATCTTTGTTGGGTTAATTTGCATACTCATCCTGATTGGCTGGTGGGCGTAGCGGAGTGACACCAATTTGCATGTTTCTCTTTTATTAGTGTAGATGAGGGGAAGATTGTAGTCAGAGCATGGAGGCTCTTTATTTTTTTTTATTTTTTTTTAAGTTTGTCTTTTTTTTTTTTTATTAGTTAAGGTATTACAAATGTGTCCTCATCCCCCCCCCCATTAACCCCCAACCTCCCCCCCACACACAAACTCATGCTCCCATCCCCCTGTTGTCCATGTCCATTGGTTTGGCTTATATACATGTATACAAGTCCTTCGGTTGATCTCTTCCCCTTACCGCCCCCCCTCCCCTACTTTCCTTCTGGGGAATGATAGCCTGATCGCTGTTTCTCAGTCTTTGGGTCTGTCCCTTTTCATCAGTCTATGTTGTTCTCTATAATCCACAAATGAGTGAGATCATGTGGTATTTATCTTTCTCTGACTGGCTTATTTCACTTAGCATAATGCTCTCCAGTTCCATCCATGCTGTTGCAAAAGGCAAGAGTTCCTTCTTTTTTACCGCAGCATAGTATTCCATTGTGTAGATGTACCACAGTTTTCTAATCCACTCATCTGCTGATGGGCACCTAGGCTGTTTCCAAATCTTAGCTATGGTGAATTGTGTTGCTATGAACATAGGGGTGCATATATCCTTTCTGATTGGCGTTTCTGGTTTCTTGGGATATATTCCTAGTAGTGGGATCACTGGGTCAAATGGGAGTTCCATTTTTAGTCTTCTGAGGTAGCTCCATACTGTTCTCCACAGTGGCTGCACCAGTCTGCATTCCCACCAGCAGTGCAGAAGAGTCATGGAGGCTCTTTAATACCAAGGCCACAAGCTTGAATTTAACTTCAGGCCAACATAATGTGAGGGACAGCATTTTATGCAGGAGAATAAGAATCAGCATGCTTAGTTAATGATATAAATTAATGTCAAATTGCTCTGAACATTCTCAAAGTTCCTATGTGAACTCAGTGTTAATATCACTGTACCCCTCAGTCCAAATCTCTGAATCACAAGACCCAAGTCTTACTCTTGACTCTCCCAGTGATTTGTCTTATGACTTGGGAAGTTATTTTACTTCTGAGCCCCCACTTCTTTACCTATACAGTGGAAATAAGTTTTTGAGGATCAAATGAGGTCATGAAAGTTGTGTTTTTTATATTAAAAAACAGTAAATATGTATGAATTTGCCCCAAACTCAAGTGTACAAAAATATAATTTGTTTTGTTGTTAATCTTTCTCCCCAAATTGGAAAATGAATCCCCCAAATTAAAGAGTACTTCTGTGTTTTTTAGGGACATCTAAATTTTCTCCGTGGTCTTTAAAAAGGTTGACACTCTGTGTACGCGCGCATGTGCTCTCACATGCTCACCCTCTCTGTGTGCGTTTGCATGTACATTTAATATAAGCACAACTGTTCAGGGGTGAATCAGTAAATAAGCTTAACCAAATTGAGCACTTTTTTCAAGGTTCTTCTCCATGGAACCAAGCAGAGAGGTGATTCAATCAGAGCTGATGACTTCTGGGGTGGGTGACTGATAAAGACTCCCTATAAAGCTCCTTATGGCTATTGTGTGGAATCCCTCTGGGTGATGGGATGGTTAATAGTCCCTGTAATGACTTTTTTAAAATCCCCTATAAAGATATTTTAATTTGCCCAACTTTTCTTGAGTATTGATTAAATCCCAGGTACTACAAGTATGGTATACTTTTTATCACTTAGTACTCAGATTTCTATGAGGTAGGTACTATCATTGACACCAAGAAGAGATGAGGAAACTAAGATTCAGAGATATTGAGTAATTTCATTAAAGTTGGTGAAACTAGTAAATGGGGAACCAGGATGAGAATACAGATTTCATTAGGCCTGAAAAGTTATGGTTTTTAATTAATAATACTACATATGGTATTCCCAATTACTCTTAACTCTTAATCTTATCTTCATAGTTTCCCTGTTTTCTTTTACATTTTTATTACTGTCATCTACTTCCAAGTACTAGAGTAATGATGAGAATTTCTTGGTCAGAAGACTGGTACATAACAGCTCTAAATATGACACAGAATATTATTTTAAGTTATTAGCTAATAAGTATGATAATTTATTAAAACTTAACTAAATATAAAAAACCTATCTTATTAATATTGGATCAAACACAATTAACAGGCAGAATGATTCACATTTTATGTGGTTTGCCTTCTAGATGGCCTTGAAAAAGGCCATGCTGTAGGCCTAGCCAGTTTGGCTCAGTGGATAGAGCTTTGGCCTGTGGACTGAAGGGACCCAGGTTTGATTCTGGTCAAGGGCACATAGCTTGGTTGCAGGCTTCTCCCTGCCTGGGCCCTGGTCTGGGCTTGTGCAGGAGACAACCAATGAATGTGTTTCTCTCACATCGATATTTCTCGCTGCCTTTCCCTCTCTCTCCCACTGTCTCTAAAATTCAATGAAAAATGTCCTCAGGTGAAGATTTAAAAAAGGCAATGCTGTGGGAGGGAAAGAATGCTGAAATAAGAATCAGGGGTCTTAGATTTGAATTCATTTCAGCTAATAACTAGCCTGACAACAAAGTCTTCTTTTGAAACCTGATTTTTCAAAACTTGTAAGGTCACTTCCATCTCCAACCTAAAACTCTATGACTTGGGACTCTATTAGTTCCTTTTGAGCTTCTCAGAGAGGCCAGTATGATTTCATATACAGCCTTTAATGATATTATGAAATCAAATTAGACTATGCTTGAAATAAATTCAGGTTTTTAAAAGAGTAGTGAACAGATTGAAATTGTAGATTTCATGTTGTTGCTGACAAAATTTATCTATAGAGTTAGATCTTTAAACGTTTTCAATTTAAGTAAATGGGTAAAAAAATTAGTGGTGTTGGCGGTGATGCTACTTGTTAATTCCTAAGATAATTCAGTTTTTGAATTCTGAGACATGGCAGTTGCTCACCCACCATATTGCAGTGGATGAATGGAGGAGACCCTTGCCAAATTGCTGTCAGGGCATCTGAGTCTCTTTCTGAAGTAGATAGTGGAGGAGCACACTGACATAAGCATGTCATTTGGTGTGCATGTACTCTGCCTTTCAATTAAGTGGAACATGAGGGCTGGAGGATGTGTGTGGGATATGGAAATGTGTAGGAGAGGAAATAATTCTGATGCCAGTACCCAGAATAGGAGATGTGTTCAAATCCTACACTTTAGGAAAGACAAAAATATATTAATACATAAATGTTGCTCTATTCTTGATACTATCATTTTAATTTAGTTTTACACAAATAGAAGAGGAAATATTGTTTCTGTGTTCTTAGCTCTGAATGGTATTTCTGTCCGATTTAAAAAAAGAGTTTCCTTAAATCATATGACTTAGTGTGATGAATATATTATGAAATAAAAATATGTTATAGAGGAAGTCTGAATAGGACACACTGTGCTCAAATTTTGTCATTTCAACCCTGGTGTAAATATTATGAACTGAAACCAGGAACATATGGCTTAAAACTCAATAATGCAGGCAATGAGGCAAAATATCCCTGTATTATGTGCCACCCCACATTAGAAGTTAGATTTCTCACCCCTGCCTGAAGGGAACATATTTCTGTTGCCTTTTATGAAATTTCTGAAGAAATGGGGCTTATTTTTAGAGACAACTTATTTTGCTAATATACACACTTACTTTGTGAAACAAGCACATCTAGGTGTGCAGAGGCAACTGGATGAGCCTTTCTTCACAGCTCTTGTCAATAAAATATATGTGTGGGAGCAGAAATCTCTCACCATAAATATAACAAAAACTGCCCATGTTTCTTATGAGCTATTTTAACATCTACTCTCACATGTTAGAAACATACATTCTTCTCTGCTTTGATCACTGAATAAAACATGAACAGGGTTTGAATAGGCAGTTCACAGACAAAAACCTAAACAGGTTTCACTTTATTTATCAGAGCAGTTGCAAAGCTAAACAACAAGGATATACTTTTAAAGCTAAAAGTTTAACATCTTTTATTTTTTTAAAGAAAGAAAACGGCTCTGTAACCCTCAGGAGTTAGAATGACTTAAACATTCTCTATAATGTAAGTAGTGTTTTTATGGTCAAGCACAAACAAAAGAAAGTAGTATTTATTTGTTATAATTTAAAAATACTTTAAAAGGCTATCCTTTAATTTTTTTTCCTTAGAAATACTGCCCATAAGCCAGTACCCAGAATAGGAGATGTATTCAAATCCTTTTCCATTTACCTATGAACAAAGGTGAAATCAATAGAATAGAGAGAATTATGTAAATAAATGTGTTAAGAGGCAAAATAACAACAGACCCCACAGAAATACAAAGGATTGTTTAAAAATACTATGGACAACTCTATTCTAACAAACCAGACAACCTGGAGGAAACAGACATATTCCTGGAAAAATACAACTTTCCAAAACTCAATCAGGAAGATTCTAAAAATCTCAATAGGCTGATAGCTATGGAGGAAACTGAAGCAGTCATCAAAAAGCTTCTAGCAAACAAAAGCCCGGGGCCAGACGGCTTCACAGGGGAGTTTTACCAAACATTTAAGGAAGAACTAAAACCTTTTCTCCTCAGACTATTCCAAAAAATTCAAGAGGAAGGAACACTTCCAAGCTCATTCTATGAAGCCAGCATCACCAGAATACCAAAACCAGATAAAGACAACACAATGAAAGAGAATTACAGGCCAATAACCCTCATGAACATAGATGACAAAATCCTCAACAAAATTCTAGCAAATCAGATCCAGCAGTACATCAGAAAGATCATACACCATGACCAAGTAGGATTTATCCTGAGGATGCAAGAATGGTACAATATCTGCAAATCAATAAAAGTGATACATCACATAAACAAATTGAGAGATAAAAAATCACATAGTCATATAAATCGACACAGAAAAAGCATTTGACAAAAATCCAACACCTTTCTTGATAAAAACTCTCAGCAAGGTGGGAATAGAGGATCATACCTCAACATAATAAAAGACATATATATGACAAACCCACAGCCAACATCATACTCGATGGGCAAAAACTAAAATCATTTTCCCTAACAACAGGAACAAGACAGAGATGCCCACTCTCACCACTCCTGTTCGACATAGTACTGGAAGTACTAGCCATTGCGATCAGACAAGGAGAAGAAATAAAAGGCATCCAAATTGGAAAAGAAGTAGTAAAACTGTCCTTATTCACAGATGACATCATACAATACATAGAAAACCCCAAAGACTCCATCAAAAAATTATTAGACTGAATAAATGAATTCAGCAATGTAGCAGGATACAAAATTAATGCCAGGAAATCTATGGCATTTCTATATACCAATAATGAACTTACAGAAAGAGAGACTAAAAAAGTAATCCCATTTACCATCGTACCAAAAAAATTATGATACTTATGAATAAACTTAACAAAGGAGGTAAAAGACCTATATGCGGAAAACTACAGGACACTGAAAAAAGAGATAGAGGAATACATAAACAGATGAAAGAACATACCGTGTTCATGGACTGGTAGAATAAACATCATCAAAATGTCCATAATACCCAAAGCAATCTATAGATTCAGTGCACTCCCCATTAAAATACCAACGGCATATTTCACAGACCTACAACGAACTTTCCAAAAATTCATCTGGGATAAAAAAAGACTCCGAATAGCTGCAGCAATCCTGAGAAAGAAAAACAAAGTAGGTGGGATCTTAATACCAGTTATCAAGATGTATTACAAAGCCATTATTCTCAAAACAGCCTGGTACTGGCACAAGAACAGACATATAGATCAATGGAATAGAATACAGAACCCAGAAATTGACCCAAACCACTATGCTCAATTAATATTTGACAAAGGAGGCATGAACATACAATGTAGTCAAGACAGTCTCTTCAATAAATGGTGATGGGAAAATTGGACAGATACATGCAAAAAAATGAAACCAGAACACCAACTTACACCATACACAAAAATAAACTAAAAATGGATAAAGGACTTAAACATAAGACAGGAAACTATAAAAATACTAGAGGAATCTATAGGCAGCAAAATCTCAGACATATGCTGAAACAATTTCTTCACTGATACTGCTCCTAGGGAAATTGAAACTAAAGAGAAAATGAACAAATGGGACTAAATCAAAATAAAAAGCTTTTGCACAGCAAAAGAAACCATCAACAAAACATTAAGAAAGCCCACTGCATGGGAGGATATGTTTTCCAATGTTATCACCGATAAGGGTTTAATCTTCAACTTTTACAGGAAACTCATACAACTTAACAAAAAGAAGATAAACAGCCCAATCAAAAAATGGGCAACAGACCTAAATAGATACTTTTTGAAAGAAGACAGAAGGAAGGCCAAGAGACATATGAAAACATGTTCAAAGTCACTAATCATCAGAGAGATGCAAATCAAAATGATAATGTGGTACCATCTCACTCCTGTCAGAATGGCTATCATCAACAAATCAACAAACAACAAGTGCTGGCGAGGATGTGGAGAAAAAGGAACCCTTCTGCACTGCTGGTGGGAATGCAGACTGGTGCAGCCACAGTGGAGAACAGTATTGAGCTTCCTCAAAAAACTAAAAATGGAACTGCCACTTGACCCAGTGATCCTACTTCTAGGAATATATCCCAAGAAACTAGAAACACCAATTAGAAAGGATATATGCACCCCTATGTTCATAGCAACACAATTCACCATAGCTAAGATTTGGAAACAGCCTAAGTGCGCACCAGTAGATGAGTAGATTAAAGAACAGTGGTACATCTATACAATGGAATACTATGCTGTAGTAAAAAAGGAACTCTTACCATTTGCAACAGCATGGATGGAACTGGAGAGAATTATGCTAAGTGAAATAAGCCAGTCAGAGAAAGATAAATGTTACATGATCTCACTCAGTTATGGAATATAATGAACAACAACAGATCCAGAGAAACTGATGAACAAAAACAGATCCAGAGAAAGAGTAGCATTGATCAGACCATCAAACCTCAGAGTGAAGATAGTGGAGTGTGGGGTTAAGGGGGAGAGATCAACCAAAGGACTTTGCATGCATATAAGCCTAACTGATGGACACAGACAACAGGGGGTTGAGGACACGAATGGGGGTCTGGGGGGATAAATACACATGTGTAATACCTTAATAAATAAAGAAATTAAAAAAATAATAAATAAATTAATAAATGTGTTAAAAATCTGTGTCCATATTTGCAATACTAGTCCTTACACACACTCTCTTCCTCCTTCTATGCTTTCTAGTCCTCTTACCCAAACTTTTTTCCTTTGGTGTTTAAATCTCTTCCAATTCTTTTGCCTTTCTCTCCTTATTTCCCCACACCACCCCCTTTTATTTTAACCCTCACCCAAGGATATGTTTTTACTAATTTTTAGAGAGAGAAAAAAGGAGAGAGAGAGATCAATATGAGAGAGAAACATTGATCTGATGCTTCCTTATGCATCCCTTCCAGGAATGAACCCGCAACCTAGTATGTTCCCTGACTGGGAATTGAACCCACAACATTTTGGTGGATGGGATGACACTCCAACCAACTGAGCCACCCAGAATGCTCTCTTGATTCCTTTTAACCCAATGCAAAACATTTAGAAATGTTGAATAGGGGAGTAAATGTTAAAATCATAAAAGTTCTCATAAGAAAAAATTGTATGGTGATGAGTGTCAACTAGACTTATTGTAATGATTATTTTACAATATATAAATATCAAATCACTATATTGTGTACTTCAAACTAATATAATGTTATATGCCAATTATACCTCAACAAAAAAAAGAAATGCTGGGTAAACTATAAGTGTTCTTTAAAGTGATAGCTGAAATAAGAAGAATGAAATGGAAATGCTCAGGGCCTATATAGGATTGGTTTCCTCGCTCAGGTTTAAAGGGGATGCACTTGGAGAGAGTTATTCAGGAAGCTCTTAAGGTCGGGTTTAGGATTTTGTTATACTTTATATCTTTTTGCATTACTATTTCATAGTAACTATTAAAAATTATAAAAGTCCATACACATTGATCTAGTAATTTCACTACTATGAATCTATGTTGTAGACATACTAAGGATGCATTTTAAGCTATGTGTTTTAATGCACCTACTGGGATTGCCATAACTTTCACATAGCATCTTCTTTTACCATTTTGATCTCTGATACCATAAGGTCTCTGGGATTATATTGGCTAAACAACAAGATTGCTTATAACTGCATCTTGTTTAGTGATCTTTTCTGTTCTAAGTTTTACTCAGATCTTTCCTGGAACTCTTGAATGAGTAGGAAGCGTATTCCAAAGTGAAGTAAATGTTGCTCACAGAACCTGAGGAAGCCTCATGGTCTTTGTGCTTCTATTGTAGTGATGAGAAGTCATGATACAATAATTTTTGTCCACTCCTAAAAACTTCACAGATGTGTTGAGCACTACAGGTGGTTTATCTCTCACTGTTTAACTTAGTTGACTCTTTTTACTCAGCTGGTCTATAATTTGCTATAATTGAAAAATACTTTATTCATGAGATCATTGGTATAGTGTACCACACCGCCCAGGTCACAACCAGGGGTCTTATCTTGGAGTGACAGACTTGCAAAGTTGAGAATTCTATCTCCTCTTCCACTCTTCGTAATTAGGTAATTTGGATCCTCAGCCTTTTCTGTTCTTTGCCTACAGGAAATGAGAGCCTGTAGATTCTGCCTGGGAGGCCCTCTGGCTTCACACTTTGTTAAACTGGTGATTAATACAATGTTTCAATAGCTCCCAGTAAGCATACCCTGTAATTGGAAGTACTAGTAAGCTTCCAATTTCAGTCCTTTTAATTATTACTAGAGGCCCGATGCATGAAATTCGTGCAAGAGGAGGCCTTCCTTCCCCCTGCTGCTGGCATCGACTTCCCTCTAGCACCTGGGACCCAGGTATGCTTCCCTCCGGCCACCCTCAGACACCCAGGATCCAGGCTGGCTTCCCTCGGGCCCTCCGCAGGCACCCGGGACCTGGGCTTCCCTCTGGCCCCAGCTTTATCTGGAAGAATGTCCGAATGACTTCTGGTCTAATTAGCATATTACCTTTTTATTATTATAGATTTCCTAACCCCCAACATCTCAAATGCCCCAGATACCTTTCCTCTTACCAGTGTCCAGTGTCAGTTCACCACTGGTTTAGATCACCCACCATAGGTTATTCCAGTTTACTAAGCTACTTCAGGAAGCCAGGCTCTAAGGCAGTGGTTCTCAACCTGTGGGTCGCGACCCCTTTGGTGGTCGAAGGACTCTTTCACAGGGGTTGCCTAAGACCATCCTGCATATCAGATATTTACATTACGATTCATAACAGTAGCAACATTACAGTTATGAAGTAGCAACGAAAATAATTTTATGGTTGGGTCACTGTATTTAAAGGGCCAGAAGTTTGAGAACCACTGCAAGGCCTCTACTTTCCACCAGAGATGATGTACTCATTGCCAGCCAATGAGGGATACATGCCAGGATTCCAGTTTAGAACCTGCTTCTGTGGCCCACTTCCAATCCTCATAGTTTTCTTTTCCTAGAGAATGAACTATAAAATAGAAATTTACATGCTGGTGATTTATTGGAATTGTGCTCTCAGAAACAACATTGGTGAAGAAGTGAATGAAGCAGGTTTAAGCAAAGGGCAAAGTTGAACTGTGATGCAGATGCAAAAGAGATTTCAGATGGTCTTCTAGCAAGCTCTGGTGCTAGAATGGCCATTCAGAAATATGTGTACCGAATTAAGATAAGACATCTGGGTCTTCATAGTCTCCCATCCACATTGAACAGTCATTGCATGTGGACTACCCTTAGGGAGGGATTAACATTTGACAAGAAAATGATCTTTCTCCAACGGCAGTTCCTGGGGAGCACTTCACCTGTGAGCCCTCAACACAGAACACTACCAGCAACTGCAGTAAGAGTGCCCCAGTCCCCCAAAAAAGGATTTGGTAGGCACACTATAGTCTCCACTAGAGGGAGAAAAGCAAAAACACTAGAGAGCTTTAATTTTTTTTAAAAAAATCTATCTTTCAGTCTATCTCTTTAATCATCTATCTCTCGCTCTCTCTAATCATCTATCATTTACCATCTATCATCTATTTGTATATCTTATAAAGCTAAAGTTTAATTTTTTTTGCAATGTGCATATGTTTTCTTTATGTTAAAAGTTTTATTGCAAAGTAAACACAGTGGGGGATGAGGGGGAGGAGCAGAAGGGGAAAGAGAAGCAGGAAGAGGAGGAGACAACCTTGATTTAGCACAAATGATAATCTCTGGTAAAAATTATGAATGCCCTTTGCAAAAAAGGCAGGGTATGCTAAATAAAGTGGCAGTTGCTATTGCTGAAATCTTACATTTAATTGCATCTATAAATCTACATGTGTGATTGTTAGCTAATTCAATAACGAAGGTAACATTGTAAAAAAATCGAACACTTTTAAATAACATGAAAAACTGTGGTTTGTAAAGGCCAAGGGAGTGAACATGGGACATCAAACACAAGCCAGCAGGAAAGAAGGTAGAAGCACCCTGGCTGTACCCAACATTTATGATACACTAACATTTATGACATATTCTCTCTACATGAAGAAATCACAGATTTAAAGGGCAAATAGAAATATTTCTAATGTTATTTTTGGTGCATGTGTGTTAGTTACTGGAGGTTTCTTTGAAAGCAGTGGAGTAATTGGGGGAAGCAAACAAAATATATATTGTTATCATGGAGGCTCTAAAATATACCAGTACCTTTAAGAAGATAACATTTTTGTTTTTATTTGTGAAATTGCATTTTTAAAAATCTGTACCTGAGGATATTTTTTAAGAGAGACAGGAAGGAGAGAGAGGGGAGAGAGAGAGAGAGAGAGAGACAGAGAGAGAGAGAGAGACACAGAGAGAGAAACATTGATTAGTTGCCTCCCATATACATCCTGACCCAAGATCGAACCTGCAACCTTTAGGTGTATAGGATGGTGTACCAACTGAGCAACCCAGTCACAGCATGAAATTGGAATTTTTTATGATTGTAGAATGCTAAGGATTTGCCACATTATTATAAAACAAACCTTTTAAAAATGAATATACTTAAAATAGAAGAGAGAAATTCAGACTATTATAAAATTGTCAATACCTTATTGTGACAGCCCATGCAAAAACAGGCATTATCAGAAAAAGGTTCTTGCAAAATACCCTGAAAATCAATAGTATGGGACACATCCCTTCATCTATTTCTTTATCCAACCTTTCCCATAATGCTTCTTCTCCATCCAATCTTTTCTTTATTTCTCATTAATTAACTTACTTATCTATAAGTTCACCACACATTAATAAAGTTCTATATATAGCATGCAGGATTTAGTGAGTAAACACAAACTATTGTAGATATTGCAACAAGAGAAGTATTTAATATAAAGTGGAATCTCAGTTCTCTAATTTAATTTGTTTCAGAAAGTTGGTTGAGAAGTGAATTCTTTGAAAACCAAATAACTTCTTCCCATTAGAAATAATGTAAATTGAATTAATCCATTCCAGACCACCAAATGATTCTCTGTTTTAACCTTTCTTATATACAGGACATATTCAATGTACTGTTTAATCTAGAAGCAAACACTTTAAAACAAAAAGGGCATGAAATGTAAATTTAACAACCAGGAAATAAAATGTACAGTAAAAAATGAAAATTTATGTACGTAGTAGAACTTACCTTTAATGCAGAGAGCTATTGATGATGGAATATGGAGAGGAGGGATGGGAGGGTGGAGGGACGGAGGAAGGGAGGGATCATATTGTTTGAAAGAGGAGTTAGAAAGCTGTTCTTCTCGGGTTCTTTCTCCCTTTTGTCTCTTTGCTCCACTAGAACTTGCTTCAGGATGACTGGGTCTGTGTCTCACTAAAAACCTATCCAATGCTGGCGGGTCATAAGGCAGTTCCATTTTTAATTTTATATTTTTGAGTTAACTCCATATTGCTTTCCACACTGGCTGCACCAATCTTCATTCCAACCAATAGTACATTCCCTTTTCTCCACATCCTGCTAACACTTATTGTCTGTTGATTTACTGATAGCCATTCTGACAGGTGTGATGTAATATATCAATGTGGTTTTAATATGCACTTTTCCGATCATTAGTGACATTGAACATGTTTTCATGTGTATATTGGCCATCTGTATGTCCTCTTTGGAGAAATATCTATTCAGGTCCTTTGCCCATTTTAGGCATGTCACAGTGACTTATAAATGTAGTCACTCTAATTCATTATATGACTATATTGATAGATTCAGTTATTGTGCTTGATAAATTAAAAAAGCATTCATAAAAATATTTAAAAAATTATTAAAAATTTTAGTAAGATTGGAATGGAAGAGAATTTTCTTAATCTAAAAAGGAATTACCAGAGCCATGTTATTTAATTGTGATATACTAAAATATTTCTCTTTGAAACCCAAACTGTGATAAGAATGCCCATTTTACTAGTTCCTTTCAATATTGTACTGACTACTCTACACAGTACAAGAAGGCAAGTAAAAGAAGAAAAGTAATAAAGAATAGAAATGTAGGAACTAAACTGTTATGATCCTCACAAAATAGGACTGTAAAATGAAATATTACAAAGAATCACAGATAAAGTATTAAAATTAATAAACTGGCCCTAACCGGTTTGGCTCAGCGGATAGAACGTTGGCCTGCGGACTCAGGGGTCCCAGGTTTGTTTCCGGTCAAGGGCATGTACCTTGGTTGCGGGCACATCCCCAGAGGGGGATATGCAGGAGGCAGCTGATCGATGTTTCTCTCTCATCGATGTTTCTAACTCTCTATCCCTGTCCCTTCCTCTCTGTAAAAAACAAACAAACAAACAATAAAATATATTTAAAAAAAATAAAATTAATAAACTGGAGTTGGCAAAGTCATAGAATACAAGGTCAATATGCAAAAAATAATTTTATAATTTAAACTAGAAGCAAGTAATTAGAACATTAATTTAAAATTAATTTTAAATTGTATTAAAATTATAAAACAAAAGCATTTCTATACTGCAAATTATAAAACTATTGAGAAATTGAAAAAGACAAAATAAACTAAGTGTTATACCATGTTAATGAATTGAGAGACACAGTATATGGATATGTTTTGTTAGTTAGAAATTGTTGTGTAACAAACTGTCCCCACATTTTCAGGCTTAAAATATCAACCATTTGTCACTATTCATAAATCTAGTCATAGGGAAAGGTCTACTAATCTAAGTCATGCTCAGCTGACCTTTACTGCTCTCACATATGCATCTATGTTCATTGGGTGGATTAACTGGAGTCTAGTTGGTCCAGAATAACTTCACTAACATACTGAAAGCTGTGTGGCTTTAACATGGGCAACAGGTGTTACAGGAACATTTGTCTCTCATAATTAAGCAGACTATCCTTAGTCTATGAACACATATGATGGCTTGGCACGGTTCCAAAGGAAAGAGAATAAACTCAAAGCTTCTTAATGCTTAATGATGATACTACACAATGTCATTTTATTCTATAAGACAAGTCTTATACCTTGACTAGATTCAGGGGTGATATATCTTGATAGGATGAACTGCAAAGATTTATTGCAAAAGAATGACTATAGGCAGGAATGGAAAATTGTGGACATATTTTTCTTTCCAAATTTGTTTATAGCTTCAATGTGTCACAACACAAATCCTGTGGTTTTTTAAAATTAATAAGTGGATTGTAAGATTCATTTAGAAATGTAAATGGCCAACAACAGCCCAAAAGCACCAAGTTGGAGACCTACACTTACAGATAAAAGGGCTTACTTCCAAGCTGTGGGAATTGAGAAAGTATGTTATTGACACAAGGATATGTATCACCTCATTTCTAAGAAAGTTGATTTGCAAGGCAGCATGGAAACAAGTCATTTCAATACTTTGTGCTGAGTCAATTCAATATTTATATGAAAAGAACAAACACTGACCCTACTTAATAACACACACACACACACACACCCCACACACACACACCACACACACACACACACACACACCACACACACACACACCACACACACACACACACCAAACACCACACACACACACACACCACACACACACACACACACACACCACACACACACAACAGTCAAGCAGGCTACAAGTATAAATGAAAATAAACAATAAAGCTCTTTTAAAAACACATTGAAAAACATTTTTATTCTTAGGAGTAGACAAATAATGCTTCAACAGGACACTAAATGTACTAACTATAATTGGAAAATGAGAACTTAATGATTTTAAGATTAAGGACACCTGTTCATCAAATAAAACATTAAGAATGTAAAACAATAAATCACAAAAAGGCAAAGAACTGTTGCAACTCAATAAAAGTAGACAAACAACCAAAAAGGAATATTCAAAAGACTTGAAGAAAAGCTTCACAAAGTGCAGATAGCCAAATGCTTGATGCACATGTAAAAGTCACACAAAATATTAGTTATCAGGGAAATTCGAATTAAAATCACAATGGACCACATACACAGACACTGGAATGACTAACACAAAGAAGACAGAGAATACCAGTGGTTGGAGAGGCTGTGGAACCCCCAAATCTCTTTTATAATGCCAAATTGGAGTGTAAATTTTACAATCGCATTGGGAAATGTTTATTGTTACTTAAAGAATTCCACTCCCAGGTAATTACTCAACAGAAATTACTATATATAGTATATCATCAAAACATGTGTATTTACTATAGATAGCAGCTTTACTGATAATAGCTACAAAATGATAGAACCACATCCAAAAATAATAGAATGGATAAGTAATATATTGTATATTCACATAGTGGGATACTTTACAGAAATAATAATGTACAAACTGTAATTATATCCAACAACATGAATGAATTGCTCACATATAATGCTGAATCAAAGAAGCCAGAAATACAAGAGTACATACTGTGATTGATTCCATTTACATAAAGTTCAATAAAAGGCAAAATGAAAGTATAATGCTAAACGTCAGATGGATGGTTCCACTGTGACATGAGAAGACATTTTATGGTGATGGTAATGCCCTGGAAATGAGCTAGAGTTCTGGGGGGAAAAGAGAAAGACAAAAGCCAAAAATATTTAATCATATCTAAAATGTTTTAGAATAGGCAATAAAATAGTATAGAATTTGAAATATGTGATACAGTTCTTATTTAAAAAATTTTAATAGGTATTTAGAGAGAGAGGAAGGGAGAGGAAAGAGAGAGAGAAACATCCATGTGAGAGCAAAACATCTGTCAGCTATCTCCTGCACATCCCCTACCGGGGATCAGGTCCGAAATCCAGGCAAGTACCCTGGCTAGGAATCGAACCAGCAACCTGTCAGTGCACAGGACAATGCCCAACCAGCTGAGCCGCATGGGCCAGGTCCAGTTCTTATTTATATATCGTTTCATAAACTGATAGAACTTTATACATGCATGCTCTTAATGCTATTTGCTCATCTTCTCTTTAGTTGTTCTCTGTCATTCAATAACACCATACACTTGTCTGATCTGTAATCTTGCTTTATTATCCAAATTGTGTATTTGCTGGGTTTGGCATGATCATCTCGTGTAATTATTTGAAAATCAACCTCATTAGACAACATTAAGGTCTAATTCCCAATTGGGGAGAGTGCATTTTTTTTTATTAATCATTTCATTTCACAATTTAATGGGAAAGTTTTGAATGTTTGTCCCATTAGGAAAATAGGCAGATGGATTTGTATCAAAAGTCATCCTTATGCTGGAATACAAAGGCTTAACGCGACACACCTCCGAGCACCTGGCCCAAGGGCACCGTCTTCCCCAGATCACCAAATAAGTCATACATTTATAGGAGCTGAGCTGGGAGCATAGGAGTGTTGCTCTCCATCACTTGATAAAATTGTGACTGTGTAACTTGGAGACCAGTTAGCTACATCAAACAATGGAATGTTTATTCTTTTATTTTCCTTGTGAATTTGTCATTAAGGAATAAAGGGCTATTTTAATGTGAGTGGGTTCTAACTGGGCTATGTGACATTCTTTCACATTCCCCTCCTATATAGCAAATATTAACTTACAGAACTTCTGTTATTCTGCTTCTGTGCATGCCCCGTACCCCCAAAAGTGATTTTCCCATTTGTATTCAACAAATACGTCATTTAGTTTGTTCTCCCCCAACCCCTCCAGATTAAATTGAGCTGCCAGTTAACTCAACCAGTTAATTCTGTCATATTTGAGTTTGACTGCATCTTTTAGTTGAACAGGAAAAACGAAGGAGACCCGGAGTACAGTCAAAATGATAGGAGTCAGCTTTGGCAAACAGATGCCTAAAAGTGACTGGCCCTTCATGTGGAGACACAAGTTCTCACTCAGGAAGCTTCTAGCTGAGAAGGCTGAGCTTCTTAGATTTGTTGTCAAATGTACCATTTGGAAGTGGTAAATCATTGCAGGAGCCTGTGCGCTTGGCAACCACATCCCTGCCTGGGTTGCTGGCAATACCAGCTGTGGCTTCATAGTTTCGTACAGTTCTGATGGGGACATATGAGCCATCAGTGACTGATCATTTTGGGAAACCTGACAGAAAACAGAAATTTTCCTTATTTTCTCTTGTGATAATGAAGTGAGCAGAAGCTGAATGATACAAAGTTGTCTCATTTATTATACAGATGAGTCACATGCTTTCTGAGTCATGCCAGCAAAAACCACTCTATCACTAACAGCAATGGACTTGAGAAAAATTATACTCTGTGCCCTCCCCATCCTCACCCCGTCCTGAGGAGTGGCATATCTCGATGCTGTGCAGATTTGCCCTTCTGCTTGGAACTGGGGCAGTAAGTCATTTAGTTGCAGAATGACTTTTCTGTCTATAGATATACCCTTCAGGATAGGATGCTGTTAATCAACCCTTTCCATGACATTATGAAATTAACAGCTCCTGCACATAAGTGACATATTATGGCTTTGTCATTCTTATGATTTAAAATGCTCCTCTTCTTTCATCCATCAGGTAAAACAAAGATGCAGTGGAAATCTGTACTTTCAGAACAGATGCCTCCATAATTTTGCTGTTAAAAATAATGTGCTGTCATGCTCTGCATTATGTCTCTTTTCCATCTGCTTATTGTCTGGTTACTATGTTTAGGCAGCAGTCATCTCCTCTCCTCAGTTTACTTTCAAAACTTGATGTGATGGGGTATTGCCAAGAGTTTGAATGAAAGCAACATGTAGTTGAATGATGTCATTGTAACACTTAGCCCAGTTAAAATTCTGAGAATTTACTGTAGTGGTAAGGAAAACTTATTTGGATTATTTTTCCAAAATATGTGTAGGTAAACTATCTCTAGGCTCACAATAAAATCTCAAACTAATTTTGCATTAGTGTTTAATGATAAAAAGTTGACTTTGTAGAAAAATACATTTGGTTTATATCTATTGAGTTTTCTTAAGAGGTAAAATTTTTCAAGAGGTGATTTTCATTTTTCAATTGGTTTTGAGCAAACATTTTCTTTGGAAATAAAATAAAAACTAGAGCTTCAAATGTTTTTCACTTTTTCTTATCCACCCAACCTCTATGTGAATGCAGAGATCTAGGCACATGTAAATGAAATGACCTACCTGAGATTCTAGGGGGAAAACTCACTGTGATTCCTGGGCCTCAGGACCTCCATCCTGGTATTCTATAAACAGGGGGATTTGTACATTATTTTATTTTCACATAGGATATTCTTGTGATATTTATTCTTTTAAAAATATATATTTTTATTGATTTCAGAGAGGAAGGTAGAGGGAGGGAGAGATAGAAACGTCAATGGTGAGAGAGAAATCATTGATCTGCTGCTTTCTGCACACCCCATACTGGGGATCAAGCCTACAACCCAGGCATATGCGTTGACCTGGAATTGAACTGTGACCTCCTGGTTCATAGGTTGGTGTTCAACCACTGAGTCATACTGGCCGGCATGGTATTTATTCTTATAAAAGAGTTATTCATTGAGAAAACTATTCTAGTTCTTTCTTATGGATTTTACATTCTCCTCTTGAAAGATTGAAATAATCTCTAACTGTTAACATTTGTCAAAATATTTCTATTACTCCAGTCACTGACTTCCTTTTCTCTAAAATATATCACATTTTATCTTCACTGGTGGGAGCCTCGAATGTGGATTCTTAATGGAAGAAGAGAGCAGAAAGACATTTATATGAATAAATATTGAATCTCCTGCTGACTCAATTATGTATAGAGATCATTTTTTCAATGTAAACCAAGCTAAAAATTTCTAGGGAAAACTTTAAGATAAATTGATAACTGTGTATTGGTCAATAAGATAAATTGGATATGACTACTTGTTGACACATCTCCGAATCAATTAATTGTACCTTATCTAGAGTTGCAAAAATATGTTCTATTAGACTTGATTTCTGTGAGTTTTTCCCATAAAATAAGATTTCACTGTGGAAAAAAATCAGGGAATGCCAGATAATATATTTTCCTATTGAGAAATATATAATGCATATTTACATAGTAGAATTTCTGGGATGTCACATAATCAAAAAACTCTATTGATTATGTTTGTTTTTGTTGAAATGTAGCATTTTGTCCCCTTGCCATACCATATTTATTGACATGCTGAAGAGTTAGTAACTCATAGGATATTTGTTAGGAATCTCTGAACTACAATTTTCTTCCAAATTTTCTAAAAATCATTACTAACATTCAAAGTATGAACATTTTGGTGAAGTATACATTATATTTTTTATGTGCTATGACATAATTTATTTGAATAATTAATTGCTGTTTTCAAAAGTAATGAAAGAAACTTAAATGTGAGCTTCTTAAGAATAAGTACTACTTATTTTTGTATTCCCATCACCTAGCACAGTACTATTTGTCAAAGCCCAATCATTGCTGAGTGAATAACAGTAAAGAAAAAAATATCTGGAGATATTGGGTTACCTTAAACACAAGAATGCTCATTTGAATGTTAGAAAGAAAATGAAAATCTATCACAGTCCATCCAAAATGGTACATTTTCCTAAAATAGCCCAAGTTTCCTTTTGTGAAATAACTAGAGACCTGGTGCACAAAAATTCATGCACTTGGCGGAGGGGGGCGGGAGTGTCTCTCAGCCTGGCCTGCACCCTCTTGCAGTCCGGGAGCCCTCAGGGGATGTCTGACTGATGGCTTAGGTCTGCTCCCCGCAGTCTGGTCTCCCTTTGCAGGAGGAGACCTGGCAGGCCAATCAGGGGATGGCACCGGCCAGTGAGTGGCTGGCCCTGCCCCCCTGATCACCCCTCTGCCACTGCTGGTTGCTGCCATGTGCCGCCCCCCTCCCAACCCCCCCATCACCATACCCTTCCTCTGCCGGCTGGCACAAGCCTTGGCTAGCCTGATGCCACATGCTCGCTGGTGCCGCCTACCCCCAGCTGACTGGTTGTTCTGCTGTTTGGACAATTTGCATATTAAGCTTTTATTACATAGGATTTTAGTCACCAGAGGAGTCTCATTGAGAATGGATACCTTCTATTTATATTTTTCTAAGCTAAAAGAAAAATGTAGAATCATTGAGTACTTATGATATCTATTCCATGAAAGACTGGCCAGCTTTATTTTTTAAATAACTGTTTTCTAGGAGGCAATTTAATTAAACTTGTATTTCTTTTTTTCCTAGTACTTTCAATGCAAGTCATAGATTTGTTATGATTTCTATCACTTCAGTGGAAACAAGTATATAACATTTTCCAGTGGAGTTTCAATTTTATTGTTGTTATTGTTTATGTTTTAAAGCTACTGGAAATATTGTGTAATTATTGTCATGGTACTGAATATGAGGTCTGGCAAAACAAGAGCATAATATGACAATAGTCAATGCAATGATAATTTGAAGTTAATAATAATAATTTAGTGTTTATAATGATCCAGGGCTAATTACTCTAATTCACTCTCTGTTTTCCTTTGGATACCTTAAGGCTTTTGTCTACTTTGTTCTATGTTTTAACTTTAGGTGAATAAGATGACATTAACACAAGCAGGGAGATGGACTCCGAGTAGACTAGTGGACAGTGGTATTGAAACTGTGTGCACTTATGGTCTGACAACATTCTCATTAGATTTGTAGGTTCTGGATATATGTATATTTGGCCTAAATCTGGTGGATTGGAGCCATATTTCCTATAACACATAGGAAATATCACTGTGTGTTAGTGAGAGAGAGAGAGAGAGAGAGAGAGAGAGAGAGAGAGAGAGAGAACACCTCAGGGTGATGGAAACATCTCTTTCAAACTGTTAACTGTCCTATTCAGGGAACTTAATTTTTTTCTCTTCCCACACTTTAAATTCCTGCTGTTACATTTTAAATTTAATGATAAAGAATGAATCTACCACAAAACCTTAGCTGTCCACCCTTACTCCCCGTAAAAGCAGTACCCAAGGCATGCATTCTCTCTCTTTCTCTTTCTACCTGTGACCTTGACCACACTGTGTGGATCCAGGTGTACTATGTAATTTCTACATCTTTTAAGTAGTAAACCTGTATCTTTTCAGAGTTTCCTGATGATAATTGCTGAAGAGTGTCTTGCAATCATAATAAGAACCACAAGGGCTGGTTCAGCCAAAACATTTATTATTGATAAGCTGAGACCAGTACAAAATACTTGATTAGGATAGTAGGAATGGAAAAAGAAGTAGATAAAGTAGGGATAAATTTTTGGAGGTGATGTGGTAGGATTCATTGTTGGTGAGATATAGAACATAAGAGAAAATAAGCGAGTAGAAATTATGGTTTTTCTGGGTTGAATAATTATATGATTAGCAGTGCTACTTGTTTAGAAACAGATTTGTTGATTTGGGTAGTGTAAATTCTATTTGGACTTGCTTCTTTGGACTTTCTATACATAAGATTTCTATTAGGTATCTAAGTGGAGATGTGAATCTGTCTTTTATCTATCTATCACCTATCTATCTATCTATCTATCTATCTATCTATCTATCTATCTATCTATCTATCGACCTATCTATCATCTATCTATGCTAGTATATGAGTCCAGGGCTCAAAAAAGATAAGTCTAGATTGGAGATTAGAAGGTATAGAAAGAGAAAAGTGAGAGGCTTTGGGAATGAGTGCTGAGACATCCCTATCTGTGGGATTTTGGAAGAGGAGACATCAGTCAAGGAACCTGAGAAGGAGTCACCAGAAAAGCAGGAGGATAGTCAGGAAATAGTGATACAGAAGACAAGAGGGGAAAATGTCCCAAGGAGGAATATATGGCCATCTTTATCAAATGTTGCTAACTTCAATTTAGTAACCTGGGGCCATTGATAACCTTGATAAGAACCACTTCAATGGAATTATGGGGTACAAGAAGAGGCAGAGTGTGTGGATAATTCTTTTTATGTTTCTTTTCTCTTTTTTTCCCAAAGGATAGTAACAAAATGAGATGGAAGCTGATGTGGAATGTGGGGGTTAAGTGAAGTTTATTTGTGGTTAATGAAAATTATTCTGATATATTAAAAACTAGATGCCCAGTGCACAACATTCGTGCACTGAGGGGGGGGTCCCTCAGCCTGGCTTACACCCTCTCGCAGTCCTGGACCCCTTGGGGGACATCCCCATGGAGGCAGGAGAGGCTCTCGCCACCCTTGCTGCGCTTGCCAGCCATGAGCCTGGCTTCTGGCTGAGTGGTGCTCCCCCTGTGGTCAGTGCACGTCATAGTGACTGGTCGTTCCGCCATTCAGTCTATTTGCATATTAGGGTTTTATTATATAGGATCTGAGGCAATTCACTCATTGTGAGATATTTCATAGAAGCAGAGAACTCTAAGAAATAGCCAGTATTTAATGCTTCTTGAGTAGTAATCAAGTATTTTTTTATTGATACGAACCATCACCTATCTATTTATCTTTATCATTTCAATACCTGATTTTAAATGTAGGTTACTGACAATGGTGATCCACTGAACAACTGCTTTGAAACAGCTCTCTTATTTTACACAGCTACAAGACTGGAACATCATGGGAAACAGTCACACAGTCTTTGTCAGAGGTAAACTTGGTGAATAGCAACATTTAAAAAAACCTGAAATACCATTCAGTGACTCTAGTTGCACCAGAAATAGAATATTTTTCCACATTAATTCCAACTTTTCCTTTTCTTTCTAGTGTTTATAGTGATGCTTCTGCAACCCTAACACCATCATTATTATCTCTGCCTTTCAAATCATCCCAAAATTGTCTTGTTAAGGAAGAGACAAACTTGAATAGAAAATCTGCTTTTACCTTGGTAACAAGCAGAATTCTGGAGTTCTGAAACACATCAACACCAGGGCAAGAGTTGTAAGAAAGAAGATGTATACTCAGAGGCAGCCTGAGCTGCCCATGGTCCCATGGCATCCTCTCTGAGTGGTCTTGAACAAAGTTACCACCACCACACATGCTTTCAATGGTAGCCTCAGAGTAGGGATGGTATCAGCACTGCTGGACCCTCCCGAAAAGAGGAAATGACATCAGAGGATTTGCTGTTCTTATATTCTACATATTACATTGCCTTTAACAAGGGACATGTTTTTAAGTTTGGGGATAGAACTTAAACATTTCTTGTCTTTTGAAACTGTCTCTGAACTCAGAACTTTTTGGATGAATTTGACTTTTTCTGTTTAATCATTAGGGTTTTGAAAGCTTCTACTTGAAATAGGAATTAAAACAAGGCAAAAGCTTGCATATGGGAGTGCCGAACTCAAACAACTATCCAATGCAGAAAGTCCTCTTGTGGACAAGTGTTATCAAATCCTCGGGATGTTTGGATGGGTCTTTTTAGATGACACATAATTCAACATGTTTTTTTTTAGTTAATCCTCACCCAAGGATATTTTTACCATTGAAGAGAGTGGGAGGGAGGGAAGGAGGAGAGAGAGAAATGTTGATGTGAGAAAGACACATTGAATGGGTGCTTCCTGCACACACCCCAATTGGGATCAGAGAGTGAACCCAAAACAAGGTATGTGCCCTTGACCGGGAATTGAACCCATGACTATTTGGTTTAAAGGCTGACACTCTAACCATTTAGCAACATGGGCCAGGGCAATTTGACATTTTTGATAGATGAGGATGTAGTTCCTTATCTTGGCCAAGGAGGTCAGTTTTAGGAACCAACTCAGCTACACACACGAAAAATAGGGGGAGTTCCCTCTGTAGATACTCTGAAGCACTGTCCCTTCAGTCAGAAATAGTCCCGGGTTGCAGTAATGTAGAGTATGCTACCTGACCCTAGCTGGGGAGTGCCCATCCCCTCCTATTTTGCCTCTTCGAAATATGTTGTCTAATTTCATCTAGAGGGAAGTCCAAGAGAAGAAGGCAAAACTTGCTACATAGTGAATTGCTTCTTTCAGGTGGCTGCAGTAAAATCTTTAATGTAAAATTGTGGTGTTTTGCTTGATTATTTGTCTCTGAACTTTAGGGAATTGTCATATGAGGTATCTGGGAATGAAGGACATCTAATCAACATGTTTGCTGCTGTTTTCAGATTTGCTGATTGTTAATATAGCGGCACCTCTACTGTTTCATAAAGGTCATGTTGTCGCATAAATCTTGTCTGCAGAGGCTCATTCACTGAAAGGTGAGGGCTTGAAGAAGAACAGGGTAATATGTCAGTTTCAGGCAGATGCATTTATATGCATGACTTTGATGAGAAGTGGGGAATGAAACTTGGAAAGCATCAATTCTATTCCTTTAATTTTTATTTTGTATTGCTCTTTTTCTTAAGATGAATTTATAGAAATATAAAGCAAATGAATATAGTTAAGTGAGATAATTTAGAAATGATGGACTTTTAGAGTTGATCACTGAAATTATCTTGATGGAAATAGTCCAAGATTTTGGAATGTTACCTATTATTCATTCTGTGGTGTGTGTGTGTGTGTGTGTGTGTGTGTGTGTGTGTGTGTGTAATGATTAGAATAAAAGGACAATTTTAAAATGAAAGCATTTTTTTGTTGTTCTCTGAAAGCCTGATTCATGTACATGGTTTAGAAGTAAAATGATATTTTGATATAATTTTGGTCAGTAGCAATGTGATTTAGTCAAAGTAGGAAGTACTCATTGAATCAGGTTTTCTGTTTGTTTGTTTGTTTGCTGTTTGTTGTTTAATAAGAGAGTGAGACCTTAGCATTCTACCAAGCCAAGTATTCACTGTCAACATCGTGGAACCAACCCTTCCCGATAAGCCAGTCATTGTTACATCCTTGCAAGGACCCACTGGCTGCTAAAATTCATACAAGAAAACATTAACTTATTTGTAGCCATCAGCCTAGATCCTCCTCATTTTTTCTAGAACTGCCTTCTCTGGCCATATTTATGAATAATTAAAACTCTTAGATATAGTTCTTTTTAAAATTGAAGTAGAATAGACATATTCTTATATTTAAATTTTAACTTTCTTCCTCCATAGCATCTGGTTCTCAAAACTTTTTGGTTGATTGTGGCTTGATTTCCTGGTTCTTTCCATCTCTGATTTTATTGGGTAGAACTGGGTATGAGCATTTCTTGTTATAGGGCCTTTGACTCAAACATAGCCCAGAGAGATCATTACTAGTATTTATTCTGTGTTACCTTACCTCACTTTAATAAGATTGCTTAAACCCCTTTGTGAATAGTCACTGAGTGTACCTCCATGTGTTAGTGCAGTTACTGAAAGTTTGGCAGTGGACCAATAGATTTCATCCTAAACTAGCCACTATGTTCAGCATTTGTTTCTTAAAAGAATCACCAAAAGGTTAATCGGAAAATCAGCTTCAACCCTATTACTCACATAATCTTGTAAAATCTCTTTAAAAAATAGGAAGTTTAAAGTATATATTGAGGAGAATAACCATGATAAGGACCACAACTTTTCTATAAGCAGTTCTCAAAGTGTTGTCCTTTTAGAGGATCCATGAGATAAGAACTATTTTCACATAATAATCCTGGAATGTTATTTTCATTCTCATTCCTTCATGAGTATACAGCAGTTTCCAGAGGCTGCATGATGTAATGATACCATTGCTGTACAACTCGTGGAACATGTGCTTGTGTAGTCTTGGTTTTGAAACTTTTTTCAGTTGTAGTTTCTAATATGCTAAATAGCTATAGATATAATCTGTTGAAATAAAAGCACTTTGAGGTCTTCACTTATTTTTAAGAATGTAAAACCATCATGAGACCCCTCCAAAATATTGAGAATTTCTGATCTGGGTTTTTAAAACTCATGGCCTGCTACTTGCATTTATGATCTGAAAGATGAATTATTTCTCAATGTTTTATTTCTCAAAGTTTTCATTATTATTTAAACCAGTGAAAAGCTTCCTTGCAGTTTAGAAAATTTTCTCCCAAGGAAACACTAAGAATTCTTAAAGATGTGAAATAATATGAATTACATGGCATTTTGAAGAGTTATATAATGAAATAATTAGATGGTAGCTTCAGATGTCAGACTCTACAATAATAACTACGTTTGCACACGGCCAGTACTTTACTTAAGCTGTCTGTGCTTCAATTTCCTCATCTGTAAAATGATGGCACTCAGTAAATATTAATAATTAGCAATGACCATTATTTCTACCCACTGGCTAATATTTCATGAGAGCTTAAATATAAAATTGGGGTCAACATTTCTTTTGATGTTAGTTATTTTGGAAATAACAATGAAAGCCTAGGAGAAAATTTAACTTTATTTTTGTATATTTACCTTACCAATTTGAGGAATATTTTTCATTTATTAAGTGGTTAGAATGAAACTTTGGATCTTGCAATTGTTCTCCAATTCTTAAGTTGGATTAGTTGGGGATAGAATAAAGCCAATATTTAAAAGAGATAGCAATAATAAATATTTGACAGTGTTAATAGAATATGGACATAATAATCTGACATAACTTTAGGTTACTCATGGGTTAGACTGTTCATTATTACTAGAAAAAGAAGTAGAAATTGAAGTGCTTATCATGTGCCATGTTCAATTGTTTGAATTGTTATTTTAAGGCCAAAGTATGCTTCCAAATTCTGAACATTCACTTTTACTTCAACTTATAGTCCTAGGACTAGTATTAAAATTTACAATACATAAAAGTGACTCTCTGCATGGTAAGGTCCAGTTGCCTGAGGATAATTATTTTTGACATGAACCTGAAGAAGCTAATATAATTGACACAGTCCAAAGTACTAATCTGATTATAATATTCTCAATTGAGCTTTCATTTAAACTAATTATATCTTGAATTTGGGGAATGATGTCATGATGTCTCATTATATACATCGTCTACATATACAAATTAAAAGCAGTATCCACTGAATTTTCACATGTGAAATTTTGAATGGACAATTTGGATGGCTTTTGTATTCAGATAATCCACAATTCAATTGGGGAAAAGGGACCTATGGGTTATTGGAATTGGACCATAGCCCAGGACCTTCTGAATTCTTCCTTCAAATAGTTCCCATAGAGGAAAAAGCAATTTAAATTACATTTTACCCAACCCAGAGAGAATCTGGTTGCACCTACAAATTATACCTTTGCTTTGGTTATATAGGGCTCAGTACCAGAATAAAGTCAGTTAAAATATCTATTTTGCCTGCTTTCAGTCTGAGCTCAAACTGAAACCTTTGTTCTTATACAATTTATGCAAAGGACTTCTAATCAAGCGTGCACTCATCAATGGAAAATAGAAGAGAGCTCAGAACTGAGTAAGGGTAGTCTTGTCCATTAGTCCAGATCTTTTTTACTTGATTTCCTTTTCTCTAGGTGTTGCCTTCAGCTTAATCAGCAGAATGGGAGAAGAGAGCATCATCAAAGGAGAAAGAAGGCATAGAGAACAAGAGCTGGTGTTTTTGTCCAGCACTGGCAGTGTTCTGAAGGGTAGGAGGTCCAGCCACATGCTTGCTGACCTCGACCTACAAAACACAGGTTAAGGAAATGTTCTTAATGCAAAAATATATAGTAGCCTTTCTCCTTGAGGATAGACTGTGGGTGACATGGGTGTGGAAAAATGGTGTTGAAGGACGCTGTGAGTTTCCCTTTAACCAGTAAATTTAACCCACATCCTATCTAATAATAGACAAACATGGTAATTAACTGTAACTTCGCTACCCTTTCCATTGGCTAATCAGGGTGATATGCAAATTAACTGCCAACCAAGATGGCATCCGGCAGCCAGGCAGCTGAAGCAAACAGGAGGCTTGCTTGCTCTAGTGATGGAGGAAGCAAAGGTTCTCTGCCTGCCACCACCCGGCTCTGAGCTGCACTCTAAGAAACATTGTTGCAATTATAGAAGCTAAACAAACCCCAGAAACCTGCTTTCAGCCAGCCAGGCCTCAGAGCTGGAGCTGCAACAGAGTTTCAATTATAGAAGCTAAACAAAGCCCAGATACCTGCTTTCAGCAGCTAAGGCCTCAGAGCTGGAGCCGAGCCTCAGAGCTAAAGCCGGCTCTCAGCTCCAGTGACAGCCATAGAAGGTAAATAAATCCCAGAATAAAAAAAAAAAGAAAAAAAGGAGAGGTTGGGAGCTTCAGTCACCCACCAGCCTAAAAATGGCCCTCAGTCCCTCATCCAGACTGGCCAGGCACCCCAGTGGGGACCCCCACCCTGAAGGGAGTGTGACGAGCTGCAAACAGCCATCATCCCCTCCTCCAGGCTGCCCAGGCACCCAAGCGGGACCCCCACCTTGATCCAGGACACCCTTCAGGGCAAACCAGCCGGCCCCCACCCGTGCACCAGGCCTCTATCCTATATAGTAAAAGGGTAGTACACAAACTGACCCTAACAGCAGAAAGACAGGGAATGACTGGTCACTATGACACACACTGACCACCAGGGGGCAGTTGCTCAATGTAGGAGCTGCCCTCTGGTGGTCAGTGTGCTCTCACATGGGAGGAGCTCTGCTCAGCCACAAGCCAGGCTGATGGCTGCCAATACAGCGGTGGTGGTAGGAGCCTCTCCTGCCTCCTCAACAGCGCTAAGGATGTCCGACTGCAGTTTAGGCCTGCTCCCTGCTGGCAAGTGGACATCCCCTGAGGGCTGCCGGGCTGCCAGAGGGATGTCTGATTGCCATGTTAGGCCCAATCCCCCGGGGAGCAGGCCTAAGCCAGCAGGTGGTCATCCCCTGAGGGGTCCCAGAGTGCGAGAGAGCACAGGCCAGGCTGAGGGACTGCCCATTCCCCCCTGAGTGCACAAATTTTTGTACATCGGGCCTCTAGTTATTAAATCAGTGCTTCCAATTTACAGTGCATCCAACTAGGCTCACAGAATTCAACATAATTGGCATAAGGAGAATATCTTTCCACCTGTGACAGTTGGGAGTAAGGCATTTGGAATCTATTCCCTAGAAAATGCTATCTATGCCTTAGACTTTTATTTTCATTGAATGATTGAACAATCTATTTATCTTTTATTGCACTCCAAATATCTATTGGTAACATTTGTGTTGAATCTACATCTATATCTCACAGGGACTTAAAAATCAGCTTTTCCAGGATTGATTTCATAATGTCAACCTTCTAAATCAACTGACTATATTTTCTATCACCAATCCACATTTCTAAGCAGCCAACTTTGAGGACCTTCTAGCCCACACCACTCTGTCATTTTTTCCAATGTAGTTGATCACTACATCCTGCTATTCCACATCTCAGGTATCTGTAATCTCCACCCCTTTTAAATATTACTTTTTAAAAAACTATTCTCAAAAATACTATGGGATAGTAAGATGGAATGCCATTTTGAGAAAAAAATGCTTCAATTATATTTTTAGTTTTATGAGGAAAAGATAAAAGAATTGACATATATTGAGTACTTACCATATTTTAGTACTATGCTTGAAACTAGAAATATTGTATTTTATTTAATCTTTCTGTGAATGGGTATAATCCGTTTTGCAGAAGAGGGAACTGAGTTTTAGAGTGGTAGTAACTTGCCCAACTTTTGAGTGGGAGTACCAGGACGTAGCCTAAGTTTTGCTGTTTTCTCCTCTGAATCTCTTTTATATCCCAGTTGCCTTCTCTTAGGACTCTGGCTTTTAGTATCCATCATTCCCTGTGTTTGCAGGCTTCCCCAATCACTCCTTAGCTCCACTTCCTTTCTACTTCTCTGTAAACCTACACTTAAAACAAACTACCTCTTTAAATCTTCCTTGATTTCCCCAGGCTTCTTCAGTATCTTGTGTATGGATTTATTATGGCAGATAAAATGCGTTATTGTAATCATTTTCTCTGACCTTTATAAGGGTAGGGTCTGTCTCTTTTCCGCTGAGAATATCTACATTGTTGCACAGTGTCTAACACACAGCAAGCACAATAATTACTTGGCTGGAGGAATACATAACTGGATGAATAAACATTGAATCGGAAAAACAATCACAGTCATTCACAAGGTTCTACCAATTCTGCTGAATGTTGACATGAGCAAACATTTACCTTTTGTCTCCTTCCCAACTAGAATGTAAGCTTCATAAGGACAAAGGTTTTTACATGATTTGTTCACTGCTGTGTCCTTTGTACCTACATCTGTGCCAGACTCATTCAATACTTGTGTTTTGAGTAAATTAATTTCATCATATTACTAATTCTTAGCATCTTGTGTAAGAGGAGAATGTTTTCTCTGAAGTCCATTTCATCCCTTTAAATCAATTTGTTCAATGAAATTTTTGAGTGTGAAATATGTGCCTCATGCCATGATAAGTATTGGAAATAAAAAAGATGAATGAGCCTTAAGGAGCCTACATTTTAATAAATGATTACTGATAGTGTCAATATAGTTATTTTTATGAAGTATGCAGATGGATTAAATAGTTTTCTAATATCATACTAATTTTAAGTTCACAAATTCTTTTCAAATTTTATTTTATTTTTACTTTTTCCTTCCAAATTTTATTGGTTAAATTGTGGTCCTCCTCAGGGATTATTTATGTGGCAGAGTAATAATTAGTCAATACAAAGGAAGTGGTAGCAATTACAATGTGACAATATATTGCCCTTTAACTTTTTTCATTTGTGAATTCCTAACAGTTTCTGGAAACGTGAAACTTTGAAAAATCTTCAAGGGACTTCTCTGTTATTATGAAATATTTCCATTTCCACTGCAAGGAAAATAATCATCAAAGTTAATGTATCTAAAAGAAATTCTTTAAATAAATAATCCAGAAAACCAATGTTCTCTTTTAGTCTCTGTTTAGAACAGTCCTCTGTTATTCCAAGAAGCATAAGCAAGGTGCCATTATTAGTTTCAAGGTATTTTATCTTAAATGTTATTTCCATAAGTCAGGAAAACAGAGTGAAATATTTGCTATAAATAAAGCTATAGTGAGGAAGATGTTATTAAAATTTGCTAAGCAAACCCAGTGATTTTTGATTTTTTTTGAGTAGTTTTAAGAGAAAAAGTAGTACTTTCCTTTTTTAGTCTCTCTCTCTCTCTCTCTCTCTCTCTCTCTCTCTCTCTCTCTCTCTCTCTCTCTCTTTCTCTCTCTCTCTCATCTATGAACTTCATTGTCAATTCTGGACTAGATATTTGGGTTCCTTTTTAGCTGTGGTGAGTTTTGGATTTCAGAAAATTCTATGATTTTATAGCATCTTGGTATTGATTTTTTTAGACTGTGTGAGAACTAATGACCAATACTCAAGAATATAATGTAAGTCTCTCAATCCTAATGTGGTTTGTGATTTAACTGGTAGCATGGGATATATATACCTCTACTTAAACACATTTAAAAATCATATTTAGTAATAAGCACCACTAATTTGTAAACTACTTTTGGGGAAGAGATATAGCCCTTTGCAGGTTCTCAAAAAATTTTGATAGAACACTGATGTAATATTAAAATTAAATCCATGTCTTCAAGTCCTTCAAATATAATAGCACACTTCTGGAGTGCCAATATATTTAGAACGTATGGATCTCAAACCTTTTTTGTGCCCATTCTTATTTTAGTTTGCTCATGTAGCTGCTTCCTTAACAGACACACCTAGAATAAAAAGGTTGTAACTTATAGTTTCAACTATAAAGCTGACAGTTATACCACTTAACATGTATTAGCCTAACTTGTGAAAGTCCCAAATTGCTGGCAGTATTGCAGCCTTTACAATGAAAATCGATGAGTTAAATTGGCTAGAACAAATAAGGTGACAAAGGGTAATGATGAATGGCAGAAAGAGTGAGAAATCTGCAATTTAGGAACCAATAAAGTCATTGCAGTTAGCGCTGCACAACAACTTGATGAAACATATTAGATAGTTAATGATATGTGTTAAAGTGGTAGCCAAGGATTTTATTGTTTTCTCCTGTGATATTAAAAGGAGGGTTTCTTATTGAGTATTTTGTTTGGATGAAAAATGGGAATCTCATTCAAATGAGAATGATAGAGGAAGCCATTTGCCAAGGGTGTTTAAAAGATTGAGCTGCGTAATTGGAACATTTCCAGGAATAGGTTTTCTTTTCACAAGATTGAAAAACAAATCAATTGCTTATTAGCAGTGTAGCTTTGTGAACAAGGTGTTCCTTTTGATGCTGATATCACAAGTGTATTATGGATCTGATTTGATAAATACAAACTGAATATGATTCTTCACCATTGAGCACTTTCAGGAAAGAACAAATTGTACAATCTTCACCTCAGAGTCAATATTTTAATTAGGAAGTCATAAAGGGGTTTATGGGTATGGGGAGAAAAATTGGAGGAGATAGGCTTTCCAAGGACTTCTATAAGTAGTCCCCCTTCCTGAGCTCCTGTGATATCAAACTTGATTGAGACTTCATGGGAGTGAAACTAATGAGTGATGTGTTCTGAGGCAAGCCATCAGTTTTGCAGCCCATGTTCTCTGCCATCTATGAGGTTCAATGTCAAGTGTTAAGTAGTCCTATGACAAACAACTGATTAGTGATAAGAAAACTTTATACTAACTCAAATCCGAGGGCCACTGAAAATATTTCAGGCTGCAAAAGAAGGTAGGGGAGGGAGGGGGTCAGGGGGAGTGATCAACCAAAGGACTTGTATGCATGCATATAATCCTAACCAATGGACACAGACAACAGGGAGTGCCGGGAGCTGGTCCATCCTTGCTGTTTCAAGGGACCTGGCATATATGGCATACGGTTCTTAATATGTTTGCTCACCTTCTTGGCGCTGTGTTTTAACCAAGGTCACCTCTCCGAGAAAGGTTGAATCCCCAGGTAGGGATTTTCCCCTGAAGTTAGGGAGGGAATAAAACCCCTCAACTAAGTGCCAGGCGGGTAATTAATCACTTTAACTACGAACAATCATGCTTAAGCTACATAATCTTTACTCCCTAGAATGGAGATAAGAAACACCCTAACCTTTGTAATAGAGATTGATAGGATTGAATCAACTGGTATAAATGCAGATGTAACAAGACAGAAAAAGACAGAACTTAGAAGTCAGAACTCAGAAGACAGAACCTACACAGAACCTACAGACAGAACTTCGCTGGAGAGAACATGGCAAAAGATCCTGGACTGAACCTGACTACAGAAATATGGCAAGAGAACCTGACTAGAACCTGGTGACCGAACATGGCTGGAGATCTCAGACAGAACCTGGCTGGAGAACCTAGCGAGGGAACATGGCTACAGAACCTCGCTGGAGATCCGAAGCAGAACCTCTCTGGAGATCCAGACCAGAACTTGGCTGGAGAACCTGGAGAACCTGGCTGGAGAACCTAGCAAGAGAACATGGACAAAGAACTTGGCTGGAGATTGTGGCTAGAGATCCTGGCAAGGCTGCTGATCAACTGACCACTGTCTCCGTGTCATTCCTTCTTTGCCGACTCCGTCCACACCTTTGGGGACCCCTGGACCTGCTGGGGTTGGACCCCGGCAAGGGAGGTGAGGGCATGAGTAGGGCATGAGTATGGAGGTAATGGGGGAATAAGGACACATATGTAATAACTTAATCAATAAAGAAATTAACAAACAAAACAAAAACAAAACAAAACAGAAAAACCAATGAGACCAGACCATTCAGCTACACTCCATTATCTGATCATGGAGGCTCTAGGAAACGCCCACGATACCTAGATGCAAATCAGAGGATTTCCACTGAGTACCTGGAAATGCGGGGATGTGGAAGCCGGCCCCAAGATGCTAACTTGGGGTATATTTATTTATCTCAGAGTTTCTTTTGTGGGATGTTGAACAATAGTCAGGTAGGTGTATGACAATATTGCTACTATAAAAGATAAGAACAAAGGGCTGCTAAGCAAGATCAGCTTCATGGAACTGATTACACATTGCCTGGCACTTTTAGTAGGGCTCTGGGACCAAACAGAAAAAGTTGGGTGTCAAGTCTGACAGATTTTATCATTGTTACATCACCTGAAGGCTTAAGAATGAAACTGTGAGGCTGAAGACTTGGATAATATGAGATTTCGAGACTCCCTGCCTGTGAGACATTGAGACTGTGAGACTATAAATATTCAGACTGTGAAACTGTGTGAGTACATGTCTATAAGATTTCAAGATGTCTTTGCATCAAGGTTCCTCTATATTCTAATTTGAAATGTGAACTCATAAGTTTTTCAAAAGTTTAGCTATTTCTCTACCTCTGAGCAAAAGCTTTCTATTTTTGGCAAGGCTTCACTAACTGGCCCTTGGTATGCAAACATCCTTTGTTTTTGCTCACTTGGAAAAGCCCATCCTTTTGAAGTTTCTTTCTTTTAGATTCCTTTGTGTCCATAGTTCTTCAATGGCTTTAAAAACAATATATTTGGTGTTGCTGTTTCACTGGTAATATCTTGTTTTGATGGGAATGAAGGTCTTTTAAAATAATCTGTTCTATGAATTATTGATCATTTTAACTAAAAAAAGTCAATGCTTCACAAACATATTCAAAAAGTAGAAGCTATTAGGCACTCAGGACATGGCTTCATTGAAGATGAGCATTTTTTTGTTGAGATGCTAGTATAATAGAAATTTTATTTAAAAGAAATGTCAAGTCACCAAATGTTTAGCCAATAGCGTTTAAGAAGACATAGAGAAGTAGGGTATTTCCAGAACTCTTTAGGGATAATTAGGCAAATTAGGAAGACAAACATTAGAAAAAGAAGTCAGGATTACTTATGTCTGCCAGTATAGTGTCATAGGGTTCAAGGCCCTGACTTTTGGTGTTGGCATCTACTGACAGGTATTAGGAAGATTAGTTGAAAGTACAAAGGAAGAGTTAATAGCAATTAATGGAAAAATAGGAGTATTCCTCTTCCTAGAGATTGAGCCAGTCAAGACTAAGGTATTGTTGGAACATGGAATTTGAAACAGAGTGAACATGTTGCCTGGAATAGATGGTGAAGTGGGGATCAAACTAATAAATTTCATTGGTTCTCTGAATTGTTCTGAGATGCATGGAAAGTAGATAAAGTCTTGAAGTGGTGGGCACAAAGAGGAGGCTATAATGTAAAAAGGGGATGGAAGTAGACTCTTAGCAGAAATTTGAGGTGCTGCTGAGAAATGAATACAAGAAGAAAGCAAGTAAGGTAGATTGGACAGACAATCGAAAAATAGATTGTTGCAGTGGCCTCCTATCAGTATGAGTATTCTAAGGGTTAAATCCTCCCTTTTTTCATTAACTATAGATGCAGCTTAGTAGTTCCAGTGTTTTATGGGCTTACATAGAGGGACTATTTATTATATAGACCATTTGGTTTGCATCTTATTAACATAGAGACTGGGTAAAATAGCAAATGTAGATTTTATTGTTGACTATTGGGTAGGGGTGATTAGAACTGAGAAGTAGAGCAAACTACTGGGTAGGTCTTTGTTAAAGTTCTCTTTTAGATAACTTTCTAAAAAAAATAAATATCAGTTACCAGAAATTCTTGTCCTAAAAACACAAAATCAACCCAACAATTTCATATATATATATATATATACACATATTTATTTATGATATATAAAATGATATATATCCTTGTTTTCACTGATGAACAAAAAGCAACTTGAAGGCATCAGTGTATGGCTTAGAATATTTTACCTTCATTTTCAAGTTTATGAAAATCAATGGTGTTTTAAAATTTGTCTTTATCATTAATTTCTAAAATTTGATGACTGTTATTTCTAATAATTTTACTTTTTCATGTAAAATTCACACATTGTGATAAAAAGCTAAAAGTTACTGTGTGAATTATTTAGAGTCTAGTGTAATTTTACTTTTTTTTTAGTCAGTGCTGAAACATTGTTGTCTGTGACTCAGAAAATATTAGAAATTCAATGGAACCGTCTGGTATTATTGTGTATGTTGTTTTCCATTGCTTTTTCTTTAAGGAGTTTTTCTACAAGAAAGCAAACTAGAAAATAAATCTTATTTTTACTAGGCATTGGGTTTCAGTTTTGTAAAATATATCAAAGTGATTTATTATGCATAGGTAAAAGTGAATAATTAGTGACGGGCTAAGGGCAGAAATAGAACAGAAGAATATATCATGCATGACACCTTCTTTCTAAGACTTTGTGCAGACATGATTCCAGAAATTCTTCTTGAGGACTTATGGGAGAGTCTGCTATCATGGAATAACAATTCTTTTCTAGGCACAATGCAGATATAGCATAGAATGGCTAAACTATTTATTTGAGATTAGAGCGCAAGGTTCTGGATGAGACATATACGGGTCCAAATCCAAGTTCTTGGGGTTAGCACTATAATCTTGGGTGAGTTACTTAATTGCTCTATATTTGGTTGCCTCTCTAACATAAGAATAATAGAAGTCCTTACCTTATATAGTGTAATTTTGAGTATTGACTAAAATAATCATATCAAAATTTCTGGCATATAGAAAGTGGCATGTATATTACACATTACTATTATTATATCATCATCATCATTAAACACCAAGTGATTTTTCTAACACTAAGTACTAGTCATAAAATAACTCCCTAAGGCTTGATGCTTATATATTTTTTCAAATATTCATTTTCATATTTTACCAAATTCCTTAGTGATTAAAATAAGAAGAAATTATAAAAATGTTACATGTTAGGCCAAATCTTTTTATTATGTGTATATGTCTTTGATGATAAGAGATAATCAAAGAGATCTAGACTTTAGCTCTAATAAGTGCCTTTGCTTCAAATGTGAGGTCATATATTGCATATCATAATATCTGACCTTGATTACACTCCTCATCTGGTTATCATCATATTTGACTCTTCTCCCTGTCTAATTTTTGCTTTTTACTCCAATGTCATGCTAGTCTTATATGACTTATTCCTCTTCAAAGTCTTTTAAGTAGCTCTTCACCTTGCTAAAACAATACCCACTTAAAAAGCATAGCAATAAAAAGCATAGCATAGTCATTTGCTAATAATTTCAGTCACCTAAAGGAGTTAATTAACTGTAAAAGCCCTGTGGAGAAGTTCCCATGGGTCTATCATGGCTGTCGTTGATATTGGCTTTATTGTAGGCATATTTGCTAGAATATAAACTTTTTGAGCAGAAAGACAACACCCTATTCTTATTTTGTGACTTCTATCATAAAACATGGCCATATGGGCACAGTTTGCTTATCACTTCTACTTAGAGGTAAGTTCGACATTGGAGACACTAAGTAGGACAAAAGAAAGCCTAAATTTCCCAACAGCCTCATAACATTACACACCACACACACACACACACACACACACACACACACACACACACACACACACACACGCATCTAAGCTATGAATAGCCAGGGAGTGAAAGAAGGAAATAAATCCCATCTCTTTCTCCTCTGCCCTCTGACTTTTGGCTGGCATCTCCCATTGGGTGAACTCAACATGAAGTCAGACAACAATGGGACCATGAGATATAGTCCATGGAGGACAAGATTTCAGGCACAAATCAAGGGAGGATGTCATGGATGTCAATATGAGGATCTACCATGATTCTAATTATTTTCCTGTCACAGGGAATGGGGTTCTAATGGCCTGCCTGCATTAGTTTAATTCTGATACCTGAAATGTCCTCGACTTTTCATTTTATTTTATCATGCTCACGTCACCACATGGGAATCATCTGTCTATGGTGCTGAGAAAGAATAATGAATTTTTTAAAAAAGTTTACCTTCAATATTATTTTTATTGGTTTTAGATGTACAACCCAGTGGCTCTGTTTATTGTGTGCTGGGAGCTATCATGCACATTCAGAGCAGTTAGGTTAGGGCTATTGTATAACTGGAGTAACTTCTATGAAGGCACAGTCTGCTTTTCCAGGTGCCATTTACTTTCATGGCTACCCTAGATTCTGTTGGTACATTTATGGTCTTAGTGTTTCATGTAGGAGTGATGCAAATAGGGATGATTTTATTTTTTAAGGTCATGCTCATCAACATCTTGGTGAGAAGCAATTTACACTCTCTTTAAGTTGAAGTTAGAATTGAAGCGATCTTATGAATGATCGGTAAAATTGGCACAATGTTCATTAACAGTTCTTGGACACCTGGTGATCAAACTAAGCTCACAGTGTTTAGGATAGCTCATTTGTGTGTGTGTGTGTGTGTGTGTGTGTGTGTGTGTGTGTGTACTAATATGTACTATTAATTAAATGCCATGCAAACTTTCTTAAGCATTCAGGTTTTGTTAATTCTTCTTCTCAGCTTTCACAGCATTTTATTTATTGTTCCATTAAATATACATGTTTCTGTGTTGTAAGTGCTTTGAGGACAAAGGGGGGTTGTATTTTTTTTTAATACTATCGCTTATGGCACCTACTTGGCAGGTAGTGGGCACTCTGCAAATGTGTGTGAAATCAATGTAGTCTCAGATGCAATTTCATTGACAGACTGCTTTACGAAATCATGAGAGCATTGCTGTGTTCAGGGAACAAAGAAAGATAGACCATGCCAGAGGATCCATACTCTGAATCCCATGAGTACTACATTGCCTATCTCAGTCGAGTCGTAGTATTCATTGTCAATACAGAGCTTGTTTACACATAGATATTTGGACAGAGAAGTTTCATATTTGCTATAAAAGGCAGAAATCATCAACATAGTGATTCCGTGGTAGGCGATCTGAGGAAGAAAAAGGCCAGCAGTAGCATGGGAATCCCAAGTTTGGTCATCCATACTATTTCCATTTGACCTCTTGGTGTAATTTTAGGAAACTCTACCCTTAATTTAAATATCAATTGGAAAGAATCCCATTCTATACCACTGCGGCCACTATATTACTTTTGGCAACCAGGAACATACTCCAAATCCTCAAGAAAATGCCAACATTCTTTATCCATCTTTCAAATGGCCTCATTAATCCAGTAATCTTTTCACGTTGAATTTTCTCCCTCTTTTATTTTTTGTTTTACCTTTCTTCCCTGCAGCTTAGTGTGACCTTTTAGCAATTCCGGTATATTATGAATTGTTGCATTCTTAACAGTGGTGAATCTACTTTTTAAGACCAATTGCCTTTCATAACAGTAGCCTGGTAATTTTATTATGCCTACATATCTCCTTCCCACAAGTAATGAGACACCATGAATAAAAAGAAGCAAATGGGCAATAGATGCTATCCTGATGCATATCATTTCGTTGGAATATAAACATATGTGGTATTTGCAATTTTAAAATACTGTCATTGTTGTTTCAGTGTTACCTGTTATATGTATGGAATTCATGGTTGCACCGACCACTTAAGAAAAAGACACACTTCTTTACTACCCCATATTCATGAAATAACAATTGTTTCTTGCTTACAACTACACTTTTATTTATCCTCTTTGGAAAAGGAAGGCAATAAACTTGTATTGATTGCCTACTAATTACCAAGCACTGCTGGTACTTTATCTCATTATAGAGGTAACAATACTATTTACTCAGTCACATTAATTAATTTGTTTAAGAAAACATAGGTAGAAAGGACAGATTCAAGACTTGAAGTCAAACCCATTAGATCCATTTCACTATAACCCACAACCTCCTTAATGTATTTATTTATTTGGAATATACTTCCTTTTCTGCCTCTTCTCATATACTGCATCCCTCCAGATAATCCTTCCTGGTCATGTGTGACAGTTTTTAATTATCAGAAGAAGTCTCAGTACGTTTTACCTTCTCTAAATTCCTGTAGCACTTATGGTATGTATCATAATTTTTTGTTCTTGTTTCTTTATTGGTTAATATTCATTATTTTACCTCCACAGCTAGATTTCATGTCCCTAGAAGTTAGTAACTTATGAGAAACCTGCAGCACACACAAAAGCCAATAGAGTGACCTTAAGATTTGTGGTTTTCAGGACCATTCCAAGGATGTAGAATGAATATAGGATGTTTGCAGACATTTTTCAAGGTATGTCACCTACTAAAGGAGGCATATGCATGCTTATGTATGAGTATATGAAACTCTGAGACATGAAATGTTAGTCTGAGGAAATACAGCAAGGCTATATCTATCTAGAAATTAGCTGTATAGAAATACAAGGGGCGGGTGTCAATATTTGCAGAGAGAAGATGGCTATTCAGATCAGAACTTGAATTTAAACAAAGGCCACTCATCTAAAGCTTTATGCCTAATGTTAATTTTGCAAGGTGTGCCTCTATGCACAACTTCTTTGAAATTATTCCTGAAGGAGAGAATTCCTGATATCCAGAATATGTGACTTACCAGGCATAAGTGTACTCTGGCCCTTTGAAACTCTCTTTCCATATACACATATTTCCTAACTGAGGTTTCCAGAGAAATAAATTCCTTTTCCATATGTAGGATAAACTTAGAAGTAACTATGTTCAATATTGTTCTGTATCAAAGAAATATGTGATTGCCAGAAATTAATACATACTTTTTATTAATCCCTCCACATACAAATTATTTATCTAAAGTCTGGATATATTGTTTTACAATGGACACAGAAAGTATAATAATGACAATGATGAGTGGATATAAAAACAGGAAAAATGCAATTAATGCCATATCTTTGCTTAGGATAAAATTGTTTTCACTGTTTCCAGTCTGCTCATATTAAAATGAGATCATGGAGCAGGACACAAAGGGGCTGGTGTAGCTCATATAAAACTCAGAATAGGGAAGGTAAGGCAGAGTTACAGCTCCAAAGCCACTATCAGAATAGTTAATAAAATAGTCAACCATAACTTTTTTAGAGCATGTTGGAGGGAAGAACAATTTTTTTTTGTTAATACAGAATGGCACTTGGACTAAGCATCATTTTTTAAGTAAGAGATTGAGTCTTTTCTGCAAGCAGTAATGACTTCCCTGTGTAGCACAGGAATAGAATACTCAGAAAAGAATAGCAGAATTCTAACATTCAGAAAAGCAGATGAATGAAAAATAAGACAATGACTACAATATCATATTATAATAGCAATTCAAAATAAGAATATTTACCATTGTAAACTGACATATAAAGGGATACTTATATTAAATGTACAATATACAATCCATTTATCTGGGACAGTATTTTTCAAACTGCCACTCATTAGGGAGTCATAAAGTTACTTTAACAAGTGATGAAAAATATAAAAAAATGAAATAGACTACACTATAGTAGAATAAAATACAATAGAAGAAAAACTAAATGTGGTAAGGATTAAGTCTTTGTTTTGTAAAAAAACTGTTTCACTTTTCTGTCTATTCATCCATCCATTCAGAGCTCATGTGTGGGTCATGGTCAAAATGTTTGAAAGATATTTCCTTTTATGATAGGAAATCCTGGGAGGCATTGCAGTGTGGTGACATTTTAGCTTATTTTTGTAAAGAAGTATACGTTTTTAAGACAAAAAGGGGTAGAGAATAAGGTTGAAATTTCAGACAAAAAGTGGTAGTATTTGCAATAGCAAAAACTGAACTTGCCAAAATTATTACTCTATTAATATTATACATATATATAAAGTGTGTGAAAATATATTTTGTTAACACCTTTACTGAGTTATAATTAACATACAATATAATCACTTATTTAAAGTGTACAAGTTAGTGGTTTTTAGTATATTCACCAGAATTGTACAAGCATCACCATAATCAATATTAGAACATTTTTACCACCCAATAAAGGAACCCAATGCCTCAAAGCAGTCACTCCCTCACACCTGATATTCTTCCTCTTTCCACAACATCCCTAGATAGCCACAAATCTACATTCTGTCTCCATAGATCTGCCTATTTTGGACATTTCATGTAAATGGAACATAATATTATATTAATTGTTTTCAGATGTTAAACCAACCTTGCATTTCTTGGATAAATCCCACTTCATTGTGGTGTATAATCCTTTTTACATTTTGCTAGATTTTGTTGAGGATTTTGCATTTATATTCATAGAGATAATGGTCTGCAGTTGTGGGGTTTTTGTATTTATTTATTTTTTTTGGGGGGGGGTGCGGTTCTGGTGAAAACTTTTATTTTAAACTGCAGGACTTTTCAGCACTTACAGTCTCCTCATGGTCATTCTTAGTCTTTATGTGAGTTTAAGCATTGACATTATTTAAAAATGAAATCTTTTTATTTTGGGTACTGAAAAGGACAACTGTTCCACGGACAATGCTTTGGGAAACACTATTATTAAATAATAATGGGCATGGTGCATTCTGAGTCCTAGAATAGTTTGGTACTGATAAGTTTTTTTATGAGTTTCTTGGTGAGAAGAAAGTGAAAACAATTAAAATTAATATAGGAACTTCACTCTATGTCTTCTGAAGTTTTTAGTAGAAATCAAGGTAATTATTCAGAAAGCTGAATACTTACCTGCCCTTTCACAATTTGAGTTCAGGAATTTTTAGTTAGTTCTTTTTTTTTAAATTAATCTTTATTGTTGAGATTATTACAGATGTCCCTCTTTTTCCTCCCATAGGTCCCCTCCACCCAGTTCCTACCTCACCCCAGGCCCTTGCCACCCTATTGTCTGTGTCCATAGGTAATGCATACATGCATACAATATCTTTGTCTAATCTCTTCCTGCATCCCCCACTCCCCCTTTCCTCTGAGAATGATCCATCTGTTCCATTTCCATGGCCGTGATTCTATTCCATTCGCCAGTTTATTCTGTTCATCCAATATTTTATTCATTTGATATTTTATTCATTTTATTCATTAGATTCACTTGTCGATAGATATGTATTTGTTGTCACTTTGTTTTTCATATTTTTTTAATCTTTACCTTTTTCTTCTTCTTCCTCTTCTTAAGAACACCCTTCAGCATTTCATATAATACTTGTTTGGTGGTGATGAACTCCTTTAGCTTTTTCTTGTCTGTGAAGCTCTTTATCAGACCTTCAATTCTAACTGATAGCTTTCTGGGTAGAGTAATCTTGGTTGTAGGTTCTTGCTATTCATCACTTTGAATATTTCTTGCCACTCCCTTCTGGCCTGCATAGTTTCTGTTCAGAAGTCAGCTGACAGTTGTATGGGCACTCCCTTGTAGGTAAACAACTGTTTTTCTCTTGCTGCTATTAAGATTCTCTGTCTTTTGCCCTTGGCATTTTAATTATGATGTGTCTTGGTGTGGTTCTCTTTGGATTCTTCTTATTTGGGGTTCTCTGTACTTCCTGGACTTGTAAGTTTATTTCTTTCACCAGGGAGGGGAAGTTTTCTGTCATTATTTCTTCAAATAGGTTTTCAGTATCTTGCTCTCTCTCTTCTTCTAGCACCCCCATAATTAGGATGTTGGTATATTTGAAATTGTCCCAGAGGCTCCTTACACTATCTTCATATTTTTTATTCTTTTTTTCTTTTTGCTTCCTTGTATTTCAAATCATTGATTTGATTCTTGGTATCCTCTAATCTACTATTGAATCCCTATATATTAATCTTTATTTCAATCAGTGTATACTTAATTTCTGACTGGTCCTTTTTTTTTTTTTTTTTTGCATTCTCACTAAGATCCTTGAAAGTCTCACTAAGTTCCTCGGAGGTTTCTAGAAGATTCTTGAGTAACCTCATAGCCATGGTTTTGAACTCTATATTCAGTAGTCTGCTTTTTTCCATTTCTTTCATTTGTGACATCTTTCTTTGTCTCCACATTTTGGCTGCTTCCCTGTGTTTGTTTCTATGTATTGGGTAGCTGCTAAGTCTCTTTGAGTTGATAGAGTGGTCTTGTGTAGTAGGTATCCTATAGGGCCCAGGGGCTCAGCCTCCCCAATCACCTGAGGTGGACACTCTTGGTGCATCCCTTTGTGGGTTGTGCACAGTCTTGTTGTAGTTGAGCCTTGATTGCTGTAGGCGTCACTGGGAGGAATTAACCTCCAGGCCAATTGTTTGTGGGGACTAGCTGCAACTATAGTGGGAGAGCTGCTGTGCAGGAGACACCCCTGTGGAGTAGGACTTGCTTCAGTGGGGCTTTGGTGCTCACTGAGTCTGCCCCTTGAATGTGTCAATTATGGATGTGTAGAGTTGTAATCTGATATGGTCTCACACTGACCACTGGGTACACTGGCTCTTGGGTCTCCAGGGAGGTGCAAAGTCAGCCACTGCCTGGGGCCACCCAGCAGGAGCTCCAGAGAGATCTGCAGATTCCTCCTCTTTGTATCAGGTTTGGAAGTGCCCAGATGAGGCCCAACTGTGAAGCAAGGCAGGCTGGTGCTGGTGCCGGTTTTGGGGTTTTTATTAATAGTTTTGGGGCTCCCTGACCCAGCGGCAGCTTACAAAGTCACTGCATACAGGTTGGGTGAGGTTGTAAATTGGGTAGGGTGGGGTCTCAGAGAATCATCAGGGTGGAGCAAACAGAAATGGCTGCCAGTTAGTTCTGCACCGGGGAGGTCCCAGCATAGGAACAATGACAGCTGTGAGCACCTCCATCTGGAAGAAAGCCACCCCTGAGTTCCTGCCCCAATGCCAGACAGTCAAGTTTCTCCCCGTATGTGTCTGGGTCCTCCAGAGCCTTGCCCGGCACTGGAGCTCAGAGGAAGTGGGAGCTTGTAAATTCAGTTCGTGGATTTTAAGAGGAGCAGCTGGGTCTCCAGCAGCCTGTGTGTCACTCAGCCCCAATCCGCACTTGTTTTTACAGTCTGTAGTCCCCCGGCCCATTGGGACTTCTTTCCCCAGCTCTGGGATCCTGGGCTGGGGGGCTGGTGTGGAGCTGGGATCCCTCACTCCTCCAGGTGGCCTCCACAGAGGCCATCTCCCTCCCGATTAAAAAAGCAGCGCGCCCGGGTGCCAGACCAGCCTGTTCTGTGCCTCTGCACTTCCTACCAGTCTTAATGCGCTTTCTTCTTTATCTCTCTAGTTGTAGTACTTCCACTCAGCCAGCTTTCCCACGGTTCTGGGTGATAGTTGTTCTGTATTTTAGTTGTAATTTTGATGTGGTTGTGGGAGGCAGAAAGTAAAGGCAGTTACCTATGCTGCCATCTTGGTTCTGTCTCAGCTAGTTCTTCTATTGGAATCTGTCTTCATGAAATCTGAAAGCTATTCTGTCTTCTGCATACTAATAGCTGGGGTGGTGGGATCTTTATCATGATCATGTAAACTTTCTGTAGCCAGCATGGGGGAAATCAGGTAGAAAGTAAAACCATTTTATAATGTTACTTTAAAAGAATTATTTCTTTCTGAGTAGGAAGCTGAACCTTTCTGAGGTTGTCTTTAGTTTACCAATGACCAGTCATAGTAGATTCCTAGTGTGCTCCTGTCCTTTTTAACCCCTTTCATCTCAGACCACACTAGACACTTTTCTTTCCTTTGTCAGACTTATTTTGCATGTTTCCTTTTTGCTGTGCCTTGCGTCCATTTTCTCTGTGGCTTCATAGCAGGGTGTATATAGTCTTGATATATTGCCAGCCTCCCACATCCTCACAGCATTTGTGGTGGTCATTAGGCTAACAAGCATATGTGCTATGGTTCTGAATGCTATAAAAATAATCAATGGAATGTCAACCATCTTGTTATTTTTCTAGCCAAGACATTAACTGCCTCAAGTTAAGGGTAGGCACAATTTGTTCCTCCTGAGTTGTAACAAAGCTAGCGGTGCTGCCTTTGCAAGAAAATTGCAGGAAAGTGTGCAGAAACCTAACCTTTGGATTAGTGACAGATGCTTGGTCATCTCATCTGATTAGTCTGATTCATCTCCCTGTTTGGGACTATTAAAAGTTAGAGATCTCACTGAAATTGCATCAGTATTTAAAATATGTCTGGCCCTAACTCGTTTGGCTCAGTGGATAGAGCATTGGCTTGCAGACTGAAGGGTCCCAGGTTTGATTCCAGTCAAGGGCATGTACCATGGTTGCGGACACATCCCCAGTAGGAGGTAAGCAGGAGGCAGCTGATTGATGTTTCTCTTGCATCGATGTTTCTAACTATCTCTCTCCCTTCCTCTCTGTGAAAAAATCAATAAAATATATTAAAAAATATGTCTACAATAGCTTCACCAATAACTTGACTCTGAGTTTGTAAACAGAAGATACTTTTGGTCTTTTCCAATTACATATACTGTTTTCTCATATCCTGGTCATAGAACATTGTGTTCACTCTCTTTCCAATGGAACTTTGAAGAATTCTCAAATATTTATGCTCTACATTATTGTTAGAGTCCTGTATATGTCACCTCCCACCCTCTGTGAATTTTCCAATGATAACTGCTGACCTTATCAGCAGAGCCAGGTGCCCAGTGTAGACATGCCAAAGCAATACATTGCTTTGATAGTGTGCTGAGTTCCACAACCTACTAGAGAATAAGCAATAAACCATCACTGTCTTTAGGAGAGAGGAAAAAAGAGTCACAAAAAAATGAAAACTTTTTGCTCCCATTCATTCTGTTCTTTTGTGACTCACTTGCCTTCACAATCATTAGACGAGCCCCTCTCCTTCCTCTTGTTCAGGTTTGGTTTCAAGCCAAAATTTTAAGACTCACTAGAAACTGGGCTCTCTTCATTTTAAACCTTCAGAAAATGATGACAATAATGGAGTTCAAGTGGCAAGTGTGACTAAGAGCACCACCTGCAGTATCTAATGAATTGTCTAGCCAAAGGGTTCCACTTTGCTCCCTTCTGGAGTTTGTAGTTCTTCTAGCTAAAAAAACCATCTGCATTTCAGTTCTCTTACCTGAAAAAAAAGATTAAATTGCTTTTCAGGATTTATGCTTTTATAAATAATAAATCTATGACCTCAGGGTTCCATATCAATCTAAGTAGACTTCCTCTCTCTCTCTTCCTCTCTCTCTCTCTTTCTCCTTCCCACCCTCCCATATATTTGAATTGGCATTAAAATTTCAAGAGGAGGAAGATGTTGGCCAGGTGGAAAGTATCAACAGAAATATAGATTTTGTTTATCACTATAGAAGGCATATGCACCTTGATCTAACAAGGTATCTTATATGTAGATCTCTTTTCTGTTTACAGTTTCCATGAGCCTGTACCTGGTTGACTGAAAAAACTGGAGAGGATTATTTGACTACTGCATGAATTGATTGCACAATTAGTGGAAAAGTCAAAACTATATTCCTTCCTTTCTTTCTTACCTCCCATATAAAAAACACAGTGAGGACATATGACGCTAGTTTTTAAAATACTTGGTCTTCATATAGAATCTTATAATTATTACTATCTCTCTCTATAAAAGCCTAAGCGACTAGTCTCTATGACATGCACTGGCCACCAGGGGCAGACGCTCAACTCAGGAGCTGCCCCCTAGTGGTCAGTGTGCTCCCACAGCCAACCTCTCGTGGCAGGCCAGCCAACCTCCAGAGGTCCTTCCCCCCAGCTGGCAGGCCCTGATCAGCCCCAATCGCCGGCCACAAATTCATGCACCGGGCCTCTAGTATTACTATATTTTCTTATCCAATGAAAATTACCAGTTAACAGGCCAATTGCTTTTAAACAGATGTTTATGAACATGAAAGAGAAATAGCTTAACTCTCAGATGAACATACCTCTTAAAATCTTTTGTATTTCTTCAATTAAGTAAATCTGAAGTTGTGTCAACAAGAAAAAATGCTCTTCGTCATGAGCATTCCCCAAAATAAAAAAAAGTAAAGTGGCAGATTGGCAACTATAGATCACCAACAGGGATCCAGCTGCCCCGGCTTTTAGAATATAATTTTGTGGATTAGACAGAAGCCTGCCAATCAGTTACCACTTGAGATGTAACTAAGCTTCATTTGAAGACATTTGAACTGCCTGATTTGTTTGTAAATCTGGTTCCATTCCCCCCCCCCCCCCCTCGGTTAGGGTAAAATAATTTAAGATGTCAAGAATCTCTCATTTAAAATATTTATTTTCTATTTAATTGATTTATTTAACAAGCTTACTGCATTCAGTCTTATGAGAATGGTTTCTTATTTTCACTTGACTTAGAATTTTGAAAATGAATTGAGCTCCTATTTATTTCCCTGTGGAAATAGCTGAAATATTTTGGATACTACATCTCCAAAAGGTTCCATTAAAATGCAAATGGTAGATATTAATTTAGATGAAAACCCTTCTCTCTTTAATCAAACTATTCAACAAAATTAGGATTGGGAGCAGATGTTTTGGCTTCTGCAGATCCTTGTTTATTGTGTAAGTTTCTGGCTCATCAGTCACAGGCAGCACCACAATTTTTCACAATTCCTACCTTTATCTCTTCTTATCTGATATGTTCTAAATTGACATTAGATAATCAGAAGGAAAGAAAAAAATTTAGACCACTGTCCATAAGATACAGATAATCTTTTTTTCAGGCAGTTCCCCCCCCCCCATTGTTGTATTCTCCTATAAGATAGTTCCTTTTTTAGCTATTATTTTAGTTACAGTGCTACTTAACTTCTTGATTTCTTCCTTCCTTCACCTACCTAGTATTATGACTCCCCTAGATCCTTTATAGTCTCGTGTTTGTTCAGACCTAGCAGTTATGAGAACTGCCCTTTTTATTACTTGAGTCACCTCATAAGAATTCTGCAGTGCCTTGCTGTGGAAAATAATTGTAATGGTACATAGATATGGGCATAGAAATGGACACGTCCCTCTTAAGGGCAAGAATCATGACATTTGCTTCTTTTATTTTCTTATAGCACTTAATATACTGAAAAGACACAGCAGTAGCATAGCAAATCTTTAGTGAATTGAATTGAACATTTCTAGCAGTGTTTCCAATATGTGAAAGGACAGTGAACTTTCTGCCTCTTCTAAATGTGCTAGGCAGCCTCAAGAAAGGCTTTGGATGTACCTAGTGATTACTGTCATTTTAATGGTTTAAGACCAACACTGGTGCAGCATATTTCAAATAACAATTTGTGGTAAGCACTTTCAGTATGGCCATGTTTACTCTGCGGACAGTTACTAAGCTTTGCATCAGATATATGCTAACAAAGATGCTATATCTGCCTTCAAGGAGATCACAGTGTAATGTTCGTAGCTAGCTACAGGTGTGCTTTTAGAGATAAAGGTTTTGTTAATAAAAGAGGTAAAGCATTCTGGAGACAATGTTTTGAGGCAGTTGAGTATATATTCCTTTTATTTCAAAACTTAAAGGCATCCCGACAGGCATGGCTCAGTGGTTGAGCATGGACCTATGAACCAGGTCACAGTTCGATTCCTGTTCAGGGCACATGCCCGGGTTGTGGGCTCGATCCCAGGGTAGGGGGCATGCAAGAGGCAGTCAGTTGATGTTTCTCTCTCATTGATATTTCTATCTCTCCCTTTCTCTCCCCCTTCCTCTCTGAAAAAAAAAATAATAAAGGCAAACCTTGAGCACTGTTAAATTGCTGTACTTCCCTTATTTCTCAAACTACTGTTCAGAGTTTATTTTTTTCCCCTAAAATTTACTTCTCTAGTTATTTCTAAACTTATGCTATTGCTGACATAGTATGATGCCCTGATATTTGGAGGTACAGACAGTGTTGTTGATTTGGTCTCTAGATTTTAGGGTCAAATGATGATAGCATTTAGATAATAATAACAGCATTATTTGATAAATAGATTTTTGCCATCTTTAACTTCTGTTGAGTTTTTAAAATTCTATTTTTAATGGTTCTAACATTGCATAAGACAAATTGAGATGCTGATGCCCTATGAGTTTAAATGACCTGCAATTATTATAATCCAAAGCCATAAACAATTTAAGTACAGATATTGGTTGGGGATTGGATGGAAAGATGAAGGGATTAAGAAGTAGAAAATACCATGGGGATGTAAAGTACAACATAGGAAATATAGTCAATAATATTGGCAATAACTATATATGGTGCCAGGTGGGTACTGGAAATACTAGGGGGAACACTTTGTAAAGTATATGATTGTGTAACCACTATGTTGTACACCTGAAACTAATACAGGATAATACTGAATGTCAACTTTAACTGAAAAATAAAATTTAAATTAAAAAATAAAGTACAAATTTTATGTATGAGGTACTTGGTTATTACTCCACACTTTATCAGGTATGATATTTTGAGTGGAAGAGTTAGAACTGGAGTTAGAACTCACATATTTTTAACATCGCTGTACTGTAAGCTTCAACTAAAATGGAGTAATTATAGATGTACACATTTTTAGAAAAACAAAATTAGCAGATATTACCTATTCTATATTTACAATTCCAGATTGTATGAATTTTACCCAATTTTATTTTAATGTTACAATATTTTTCAAAGTATATCAAAGCATAATTTCTAGGTACCCTACTATCTGAATTGGTTTGAGAGCCTGTGCTTTAGATTTTTTCTTTCATTTAGCTTGCACTTGAACACCGGTTAGGTGACACGCACTCTTTCAGCACAATTAATACAGTGGTTTATAAATCAAAGCCATTGCTATAATAGAGCTTTCATTCTAATGGGTGGGGTAAATGATAAACCAGCACACAAGTAAATAAATAAGTTTAAGACAGTGATGGATGCTATCAAACCATACAGTGGCATCGCACTCATTCTTCATTAATTTTCAAATATATTAAACAATAATATTCAATGTCCAAATCTCCTTTTCTGTTTTTATTTTGTAATTAGTCATATATGTCTTTGTAAACGCCATAAGTGTAATTTTTATTAAAAAATATATAACACAATATTCTGTAAATTTAAGGTGTATACTGTTAATTTGATACACTTATGAACAGTAACATGATTGCTATTCTAGTGATAATTAGCACGTTTTATTAAATAATTATCCTTTCATCTAGTCTTGTGGGTCGTGACCCCTTTGGGAGTTGAACGACCCTTTCACAGGGGTCGCCTATGACCATCGGAAAACACATATATAATTACCTATTCTTTTTGTGATTGATTACTATGCTTTAATTATGTTCAATTTGTAACAATGAAATTGGGGGTCACCACAACATGAGGAACTGTATTAAAAGGTCACGGCATTAGGAAGGTTGAGAACCACTGATCTAGTCTCTTAGCAAGTTTGATGATTGAAATACAATATTTTTGTCTTTTTACCTCTGCACATAATTAACAACTCTCTCTCTCTCTCTCTCTCTCTCTCTCTCTCTCTCTCTCTCTCTCTCTCTCTCTCTCTCCCCCTCTCCCTCTCCCTTCTCTCCTCCTTCTCTCTCTCTTTCTCATGTTCCACAAGTGGTAAATAAAACAATATAATCATGGAAACACCTTCAGTGCAGGTCTACTTCACACAGCTATTTAAGTGCTCACGATGAGACTGTGCTATTACTCTTCAGAGTGGAAATACAAAGGCAGGTGCAGAGCAGCTTGGGAGGAGTTAGCCAGATATTCTTAGAGCCATCACCCGGGTTCCCTTTCAAATTTAACACACTGAGACCCTCCTCAAGTCTTCAATTATAGTAGCTCAATTTTTTCTGGATAACAAAAGATAAGAAAAAAGTGATGTTCATTATTTGCTATGTTGATTTACATTCTGAATACATTCACTTGAGAATAATATAGAAATGTAAAATGTATTGTGTGTGTGTGTTTTTAAGCCAAATATTTTATTTTTAACACTGTCAACTCTTTACAATGTTTTCATGAAGGACAAAGGATATATTGGACCATTTATAAATCATTTTTGGAAACCTATTTAGAGCAGTACTTCGTCACCTGAATGTACGTATGAAAAACTCAGGATCCTACCTTGTTAAAAGGCCAATTTGGATACAGTAGGTCTGGGGAGGGGCCTGAGAACCCGCATTTCTGACGAGCTCCTAGAGGATGCTAATGTTGCTGCTCTGTGGATCGCAATTTGAGTAGTAAGACACAGAAAAAATATTATTTTTTGCTTTGAAATTAAATCAACCAAACTTTTTCAACTCACCAGTGGAATAAGGGAATTCAGTAGTGTATATTTCAGAAACTTTTTAGTCTCTCCCTAGGAAGACTGCCTTTCTTGCACTTATTAAAACCTTAAAGATATTTCTCTTTTGTGAATGCTAAAATGAATGGGTAAAGAGAGGTTATATGACTTAATTCATCTGATAAATAGAAAATAATTGCTAATAGCTTGCTAACTCTGAGTTAAAAGATGAATGTATGCACTCCTTTGTTCATAGCAGCACAATTGACAATAGCTAAGATCTGGAAACAACCCAAGTGCCCATTAATAGATGAGTGGATAAAAAAGCGGTGGTACATTTATACCATGGAATACTATTCAGCAATAAAAAAAGGAGAATCTCTTACCCTTTTGGATACATGGAGGGACCTGGAGAGTATCATGCTAAGTAAAATAAGTCAGTCAGAGAAAGACAAGTATGACTTGATTTCACTCATATGAGGAATCTAATGAACAAAATAAACTGATGAACGGAGTGGATCCAGAGACATGGAAGAATGGAACAAAATAAGGAATCTCAGAGGGAAGGCAGGGAAGGGTGGGTATGTGGGAGGTAATCAACCAAAGACCTTGTCTGCATATATGCAGAACCCATGGACACAGACAATAGGGTGCTGAAGGCCTGAGGTGGAGGGGGTGGGGAGTGGGTGGGGGGGGTCCACGGGGAAAAAAGGGGACATATGTAATATTTTCAACAATCAATAATAATAAAAGTGTAATATGCTAATTAGACCAGACAGCCAAACAACTTTCCAGATGTCATTCTGGACATCCTTCTGGATGAAGCCTCAGTGGTGGGGGCAGAGGCAGAGGTGGTTAGGGATGATCAGGCAGGCAGGCAAGCAGTTAGGGGTGATCAGGCAGGCAGGCGAGTGGTTAGGGGTGATCAGGCAGGCAGGCAGGCAGGCAGAGGCATTTTGGGGTGATCAGGGAGGCAGGCAAGCAGTTAGGGGTGATCAGGCAGGCAGGCGAGTGGTTAGGGGTGATCAGGCAGGCAGGCAGAGGCATTTTGGGGTGATCAGGGAGGCAGGCAAGCAGTTAGGGGCAATCAGGCAGCCAGGTGAGTAGTTAGAGGCAATGAGGCAAGCAGGCAGTCCAGAGGTTAGGAACCAGTGGTCCCGGATTGCAAGAGGGATGTCCGACTGCCAGTTTGGGCCCAATTCTGCAAGATTGGGCCTAACCCAGTAATCAGACATCCCCTGAGAGGTCCTGGATTGCGAGAGGGTGCAGACTGGGCTGAGGGCCACCCCCCACCCCCCATGCATGAATTTTGTGCACCAGGCCTCTAGTAAAGAATTATAAAAAAAGATGAACATTTCTAGGTAATAGCTTTTCTTAATTTTGTGTGAAATATTATACAGTATTTTTATCTTGTTCTCATCTGCTGTTTGGTTAAAATGGTTAAGACAAGTATTTAACAAATGATGCAAAAGTCACCCACTCTATACTATTTACAAACCCTGTTTTAGAAATTTCCTTGGCATTATTGCTAATTTCACCATTTTAATTTATTTGGTCTCCTGTTTTCCCCTATTCAATCATATAGATAACCTTTTGTTTCATTCTTGGGTCTCCACTATTTTTGGTGATTTCAGATATTTCTTATAATTATTTATTGTATGTACCCATTTTCTGATAATGTTGGAACAAAATTTGTTCAGCTCAGGAGAGAAACTAGATTGTAGGCCCCTTGAAGTTAATTGTGCGTCTTTGTGTTCATTTGTGTGTGACGTGGCCATGTAGGCACTCAGTCTATTTTAGACTCTTTCCTCAGATATATGTCATTCCAAAGTATTTGGCATGTATCTTTTTTCTTTCGAGATTTTAGAAGAGATTAGAAACTATCTTTATTAACCAATGTCACCACAATAAATTCAATAAAAATGAAAAATGAGGAAATTATTTTCATTTTATATAAGCACCAGATATAAAATTTAAGATCTTTATTATGAGGCTATATTTAGATTAGCTATAGAACTAATATGTTGACTCATGTAGAAATTCAATTAGTGAAAAAAACAGGAAGGTTTATTTGCTATATTCTTAGCTACTGTTGACATTTTGAAGAGAGCTGAGAATAACCTTTCTTCTCCCTAGGGCTAAAGGCAAAACATGATAATTAGAGATAATGAGGATGGTGGTGTGAGTTATAATTCTTCCCAACTTTCCAGAAGGCAAAATCTTTTATTTGATCTTTTCTTAAAAATAACAGAGTTTTCAAAGGTATATGCAAATGTCAGGATATAAATCATTGTTTTATTTATTCAGCTAGAGTTTGAAATTTATAAATTTTCATTGAACCTTATCATCAAATTTAGAATTGAAATTCAATGTTGGAAATATCAACAAAATATCAGCAAAGTGATGGTATTTGGTATGTGCTGTTGAACATGTTACTTTAATAGTGCCACTCTACCTGACTGGTATTCTACCAAATGTCAATAATACATATATACTTTTTACTGTTCTTTAATAGTTGAATATTTATGCTGTGTTTTATTATGATTTATTTCTTGGTATTATAATAATTTGAAAATAATATCAAACAAATATTAAGATTATTAGCAAATATTTAAGACTTCACTAATTGAGTCAATTGATGGAATCAATTGAGACTTAATGTTGCACAACTGAAATTATCATAGGCGCCAATAGAGACATACAGGATGATGCATACAGGAAAGCTTTTTATCAAGGACTCTTCACATTATGAAATGCTAAGAAATAATAAACTATATAACACAAAATTGAGCTTTAAGGTACCAAAAGTTAAATTGTTATAACTCCAAATGTATAAACTTCTAAAAGTAATATCTAATATTATAGGAAAGGTGAAATTCCCTTAGTAATGCTGAATTTTCTGCCACCAAATATATATATATATTTATGATAAATTAAAATTATATGGTAGAGAAGGGTTAAGGGGTGGAATATTACAAAAATGTTATATGTATTAATGTCATGGAGAGAATGCTAAATTCATGATAAAACTTTAAATAGAAATTGGCAATTTACTAAAACAGGTAGAAGGTTTTAGAATGTATATGGAATTCATCATTAAATATATATATATATATATATATATATATATATATATATATACACACACACACACACACACACACACACACACACACACACATACATTGTAGATGGCAGGAAAAATTTATTACTTCTATGATTATGCATCTATCAGGTTTTCCATGTTGGAAATCAGAGATTATTCTAAATGAAATGACACATTTTAATTTATGAGCTTATAATTGATTCTTATAAATGTATGAAAATTCATGTCAATCATTGGAATATCAGGATCTAAATGTTGCAAAATTTGGTGATTGTTGTCAATGTTTCCTTAGCTTAATAATAACATAACTGATCATGAAACTTATATAAGATGCCTTCATAATATACTAAAGGCTATTTTCTAATAGAATTTTTAAATTTAATTGGTGTTAAAAAGATGCTTTGAACCAACTCACAAAGACTTAAAAATGAGTTCACTGCAAAAACTGATTTTGATTTTAATAAAATATTGTATTAAATTAGCACTGATGGAAGAAATATAATGCTGAGTGGTGTGGCAGCAAAGTTTAAGGTGAATTAGTAGAGTTTTTACTATATATTGTCACAAATGTCTTTGGACATTGTGTTAGTGAGGATTAATGATGAAGAGTTAGAATTCTAAAATTCTTCCAAGTCTGTCAGTTCTTCACAAGCTGTTAAACTGTCGATTTAAATTACTGGCAAATGTTCCAGACATTTTAAATAAAACAAAGGCTTAACAATGGGAATGTTGTGTGGTTTATCAAAAGCACATTGAACTATGCTATTGTGCCATATCAATTGTGCTTAAGGAATTTCTGGAGAAGCCTCAAAAATTGGAAGTTGTATCAAACGATTCTTTAAATATGCACATGGTTGTGAATGGAACAATTGTTGAAAATGATTTCCTAACTTAAAATTTTGTTTGAATTCTTTTTTTTTTAACTTTTTTATTTTTAAATATATTTTATTGATTTTTTACAGTGAGGAAGGGAGAGGGATAGAGAGTTAAACATTGATGAGAGAGAAACATCAATCAGCTGCCTCCTGCACACTCCCTACTGGGGATGTGCCTGCAACCAGGGTACATGCCCTTGGCCGGAATTGGACCCGGGACCCCTGAGTCCACAGGCCGACGCTCTATCCACTGAGCCAAACTGGCCAGGGCTGTTTGAATTCTTTAATGTGTTTCATTTGTTAGAGAAATTCTTTCTAAAGACCTTTAATGTTGCAACTAAAGAACGATGGTTTTTACCCTTTATGAATCATAACCTTTACAAGAATCAGTTACAAGTTATAGACTTCTCCGTAAGAAGTATTCTTAACCATTATATGCATGTAGCATATAATATATTTTATTCCTCTGAAATTTACCTATTCCACAAAAACAATATCTAGTGAAACTTTTTTTTAATTGTTCTTTTATTTTTTCAAGCCAAAATTGATGATAGCCATAAGAATAATATAAATATAAATTCTACAGATAGAATAAAGTAAAATTTATTTTTGCTTCTTGGTAATCTTTAATAAAAATTCTTGAGTTTTGGCTGAATGGGAGGTAAAAGTTGAGAAGTCATTTTTGACATGGCAGGACAAGTTATTTATGATACCCAGGTGATTTGGGATTTTTATTTTAATTAAATAATTATTTTTTTGTTAAGCTTTGCCTGAGTATATTATTTTTTTCCACTGATTTTTTTTAAAAAAAACATTTTTAATGATTTTAGAGAAGAAGAGAGAGGGAGAGAGAAATTGAAACAGTAATGATGAGAGAGAATTATTGATCAGCTGCCTCCTGCATGACCCCCATTGGGGATCGAGCCCGCAACCCGGGCATGTGCTCTTAACTGGAATTGAACCCTGGACCCTTCAGTCCGCAGGTTGACACTCTATCCACTGAGCCAAGCCATCTAGGGCTCCACTGATTTTTAGAGAGAGTGGAAGGGTGGGCAGAGAGGGAGAAGGAGAAAGAGAGAATAGAGAGAGAGGAGAGAGAGAGAGAGAGAGAGAGAGAGAGAGAGAGAGAGAGAGAGAGAAACATCGATGTGAGAAGGACACATCTGGCCAGGCTGGAATTTCTAATTTGAATGGCATTTAGCATATCATTTAAATAATATTTTATTGTAATTAAAAATATAAAATATGTTAAACTCTCATTTTTATGTATGATTTTGTCAATTAAATTTGTTTCTGTTTTCTGTATTAGACTCTGTTTATTTTATTTTTTCCCAAGTACTAGCTCTTAATATCAGTTCTCTTTTTCTAATATTTTCTAGGGCACATTCCTCTATTCACTTTACATACATTTATTGAATCTCTACTATATGCCATATGCAATATAATTTTGAGTTGTATATTTATCATGACATATTGAATATACTTCCATTTTTTAAAGAATTGATAGCTGATTTACATTGTTTCTTCCCATCCATCCAACTGATGTTTTTCAGTGATTAAAGAAATCCACTTATAGAAATTTATCCAAAGAAACCAGAAACACGAATTCAAAAGAATGTCTGCACCCTATGTTCAAGAAATAACTTTTTAAAGATTGCATATCCTTGACTTTATTATTCTTTAAATATTAAAATACTGTATCTTCTTTTTTAATTGTTGATAGTAATACAGATGTCCCCCAATTCTGCCCCCTATTATCACCCCTCCTCCTAGCCCCTGCCCCCCCACCCCAGGCCTTCATTACACTTTTGGCTATGTCTATTGGTTATGCATATATGTATGTAAGTTCATTGGTTACTCTCTTCCAGTTTCCCCCCATCTTTCCCCCATTCCCCCTCCCCCTACCCAAGATATATCTGTTCCACGCATCCATTCCTCTGGGCCTGTTTTGTTCATCAGTTTATTATGTTCATTAGATTCCACATATAAGCGAGATCATGTTATATTTGTCTTTTTATATTCACACAGGAGGCCCAGTACACGAATTCATGCATGGGTGGAGTCCCTCTGCCTGGCTGGCAATCGGGGCTGATTGGGGTCATCTTGCCTAGTCCTGATCTGGGCCGATCGGGGTGGCCAGCGGAGGGAAGGACCATGGGAGGTTGGCCGGCTGTGGGAGGTTGGTTGTGGGAGTGCACTGACCACCAGGGGGCATCTCTTGTGTTGAGCATCTGCCCCCTGGTGGTCAGTGCGAATAATAGCTACTAGCCGGTCATCCGGTCATCTGGTCATCGAGTTGTCTGGTCATAACACTTGCTTAAGCTTTTATATATATAGACTAGAGGCCCGGTGCACAAAAATTTGTGCACTGGCTGGGGGGGGCGGCGCTGTCCCTCAGCCCCACTTGTGCCCTCTAACAGTCTGGGACCCCTCGGGAGATAATGACCTGTTGGCTTAGGCCCACTCCCAGGTGGCAGAGGGCAGGCCCAATCCCTAGGTGCCTGCCACGCAACCCCTGGTTGGGCTCAGAGCAGTGCCGATTGGGGAGTTGGGGCGCCGCCCCCTGTCACACTCAAGGCAGTGTCGATGGGGAGGTTGCGGCGCCACCCCCTGTCACTCACAGAGCAGGGCGCATCAGGGGGTTGTGGTGCCACCCCTGTCACATACAGAGCCGGCGATCAGGGGGTTGGGGTCCTGCCCTCTGTCACGCACAGAGCAGGGCCCATCAGGGGGGGTTGGGGCTCTATACCCTGTCACACACAGAGCAGGGCCGATCAGGAGGTTGGGGAGCTCCCCCCGTCATGCACAGAGCAGGGCTGATCAGGAGGTTGTGATGCCACCCTCAGTCACACTCAGTGTAGGACCAATTGGGGGGTTGGGGCGCCGCCCCCTGTCACACTCAAGGCAGGGCGGATGGGGAGGTTGGGGTGCCGCCCCGTCACCCACAGAGCGGGGCTGATAAGGTGGTTGGGGCACTCCCCACTGTCACACCCAGGGCAGGGCCAATGGGGAGGTTGCAGCTCCACCCTGTCACACACAGAGCAGGGCCTATGGGGGGGTTGGGGGGCCGCACCCTGTCACACACAGAGCAGGGCCGATCAGGGGGTTGGGGTGCTGCACCCTGTCACACACAGAGCCGCAGAGTGCTCAGGGGGATGGGGGCTCCCCCCTATCAGGCACAGAGCAGGGCTGATCAGGGGGTTGGGGCGCCTTCCCCTGTCACGAACAGAGCAGGGCGGATAGGGAGGTTGTGGCGCTGCCCTGTCACACACAGAGCCGCAGGGCAATCGGGGTTTGGGCGCTGCCCCCTGTCACGCTGCTCCAGGGGTGTGGAGGCCTCGCGGCTCCGCTGATCCCGGTGCTGGGAGGCATATTACCCTTTTAATATATAGGATAGAGGCCTAGTGCACGGGTTGGGGCTGGCTGGTTTGCCCTGAAGGGTGTCCTGGATCAGGGTGGGGGTCCCGCTTGGGTGCCTGGCCAGCCTGGGTGAGGGGCTGATGGCTGTTTGCAGCTGGTCACACACCCTTCAGGGTGGGGGTCCCCACCGGGGTGCCTGGCCAGTCTGGGTGAGGGGCTGAGGGCTGTTTTTAGGCTGGCGGGTGGCAGAAGCTCCCAACCGCTCCTTTTTTCCTTTTTTTTTTTTTTTTTTATTCTTGGATTTATGGCTGTCACTGGAACTGAGAGCTGGCTTTAGCTGTGAGACCTAACTGCTGAAAGCAAGTTTCTGGCTTTGTTTACTTTCTGTATTTGAAACTTTGTTGCGACTCCAGCTCTGAGATCCCAGCTGACTGAAAACAGGTTTCTGGGCTTTTGTTTAGCTTCTATATTTGGAACAATGTTTCTTAGCAGCTCAGAGCCCAGCAGCAGCAGGCGGGAACGTTGGAGTCCTCCATCACTGAAGCAAGCAAGCCTCCTGTTCGTGTCAGTAGCCTGGCTGCCGGCCGCCATCTTGGCTGGCAGTTAATTTGCATATCACCCTGATTAGCCAATGGGAAGGGTAGCGGATGTATGGCTAATTACCATGTTTCTCTTTTATTAGCTAGGATTTATCAAAGTAATTTAAAACCAAACATTAAGGATTGTTTTCTACAGAGTTTTTTACTACTTTATAAACCTCAATTTGTTTCATTTTTTTTACACATTTTGCAAAGGTAGTATAATTAATTTTTGTCAACTAAATGGACTTTTTTTACATTTATTATTTATTTATTTATTTTAAAATTCTGTTTTATTGCTTAAAGTATTACAAAGAGTATTACATATGTCTCCTTCCCCCCCACCCCCCCTTAACATTTTCCCAGCCTCCCCTATCCCCCAGTGTCTTATGTCCATTGGTTATGCTTATATGCATGAATAAAAGTCCTTCGGTTGATCTCTTACCTCCCCCCTCAGGCCCCCCAACCCTCCAAGCCTTCCCACTGTAGTTTTACAGTCTGTTTGATGCTGCTCTGCCTCTGTATCTATTTTTGTTCATCAGTTTATAATGGTCTTTATTATCCATAAATGAGTGAGATCATGTGGTATTTTTCTTTCATTGACTGGCTTATTTCACTTAGCATAATGCTCTCCAGTTCCATCCATGCTGTTGTAAATGGTAAGAATTCCTTCTTTTTTACAGCAGCATAGTATTCCATTGTGTAGATGTACCACAGTTTTTTAATCCACTCATCTGCTAATGGGCACTTAGGCTGTTTTCAGTTCTTCACTATGGTAAATTGTGCTGCTATGAACACAGGGGTGCATATATCCTTTCTGATTGGTGTTTCTGTTTTCTTGGGATATAGTCCTAGAAGTGGGATCACTGGGTCAAATGGGGGTTCCATTTTTAGTTTTTTGAGGAAACTCCATACTGTCTTCCATAGTGGCTGTACCAGTCTGCATTCCCACCAGCAGTGCACAAGTGTTCCTTTTTCTCCACATCCTCTCCAGCACTTGTTGTTTGTTGATTTGTTCATGATAGCCAGTCTGACAAGTATGAGAGGATACCTCATTATTGTTTTGATTTGCATCTCTCGGATGATTAGTGACTTTGAGCATGTTTTCATATGTCTCTTGGCTTTCTGAATGTCCTCTTTTGAAAAGTGTCTATTTAGGTCCTTTGCCCATTTTTTGATTGGATTGTTTATCTTCCTTTTGTTAAGTGTATGAGTTCCCTATAAATATTGGAGATTAAACCCTTATCGGTGATAACATTGGCAAATATGTTCTCCCATGCAGTGGGCTTTCTTATTGTTTTGTTGATGGTTTCTTTTGCTGTGCAGAAGCCTTTTATTTTGATGTAGTCCCATTTGTTTATTTTCTCTTTAGTTTCCAATGCCCTAGGAGCTGTATCGGTGAAGAAATTGCTTTGGTATACGTCTGAGATTTTGTTGCCTTTGGATTCCTCTAGTGTTTTTATGGTTTCCCATCTTATGTTTAAGTCCTTTATCCATTTTGAGTTTATTTTTGTGTATGGTGTAAGTTGGTGGTCTAGTTTCATTTTCTTGCATGTATCTGTCCAATTTTCCCAACACCATTTATTGAAGAGACTGTCTTGACTCCATTGTATGTTCATGCCTCCTTTGTCAAATATTAATTGAGCATATTGGTTCGGGTCGATTTCTGGATTCTCTATTCTATCCCATTGATCTATATATCTGTTTTTGTGCCAGTACCAGGCAGTTTTGAGAACCGTGGCTTTGTAATACAGCTTGATATCTGGTATTGAGATCCCACTTACTTTGTTCTTCTTTCTCAGGGTTGCTGCAGCTATTCGGGTTCTTTTTTTATTCCAGATGAATTTTTTGAAAGTTTGCTCTAGGTCTGTGAAATATGCTGTTGGCATTTTAATGGGAAGTGGGTTGATTTTATAGATTGCTTTGGGTATTATGGACATTTTAATGATGTTGCTTCTACCAATCCATGAACATCTGTTTATGTCTTCCTCTATCTCTTTTTTCAATGTCCTGAAGTTTTCTGAGTAGATGTCTTTTACCTCTTTAGTTAGGTTTATTCCTGGGTATCTTAATATTTTTGATGTGATGGTAAATGGGATTTCTTTTTTAGTCTCCCTTTCTGTAAGTTCATTATTGGTGTATAGAAATGCCATAGATTTCTTGGCATTAATTTTGTATCCTGCTACATTGCCGAATTCATTTATTAAGTCTAATAGTTTTTTGATGGCGTCTTTAGGGTTTTTTATGTACAATATCATTTCATCTGCGAATAAGGACAGTTTTACTTCTTCTTTTCCAATTTGGATGCCTTTTATTTCTTCTTCTTGTCTGATCGCAATGGCTAATACTTCCAGTACTATGTCAAGCAGGAGTGGTGAGAGTGGGCATCCCTGTCTTGTTTGTGTTCTTAAGGGAAATAGTTTTAATTTTTGCCCATTGAGTATGATGTTTGCTGTGGGTTTGTCATATATGGCTTTTATTATGTTGAGGTATGATCCTTCTATTCCCACCTTGCTGAGAGTTTTTATCAAAAATGGGTGTTGGATTTTGTCAAATGCTTTTTCTGCATCAATTGATATGACTATGTGGTTTTTTTCTCTCAATTTGTTTATGTGATGTATCACGTTTATTGATTTGCAGATATTGTACCATCCTTGCATCCCTGGGATAAATCCTACTTGGTCATGGTGTATGATCTTTCTAATGTACTGCTGGATCCGATTTGCTACAATTTTGTTGAGGATTTTGGCATCTATGTTCATGAGGGATATTGGCCTGTACTAAATGGACTTTTTAATAAAAATTTACCAAGTTCTATATAATTTGAAATTCAAGCTCTCGTGGTTTTTTGTTTTTGTTTTTCTGTAGTGAAAATGCTAACAAATAAGCCATGTTGTGCTATTAAACTATGTTAAGCTATCTGTGGTAATAGAGTTACTGTGACAAAAGGATTTACAGAATCTGAGTCGTTGAGCCCAATTAGTTCTTTCTTGAATGATTGTTAGAATGGTAGAAATTTACTGGTGACCTCCACTTTCAAGTTATACACCCACCAGCAATGACTTTATTTACGTGCATTGAAAGTGAATAATAGCTACATAACAAAAGATAACCCTTTGAATTGAAAATTAATGTGACAGCCACTATACTGCAAATAAAAAGCAAGTGTTTCTTTGAGAAGATATGCGTTTATGGAGCATAAAAGGTGAAGGATATCAGACGCCAAGTCACACTGATGCACACAGCTCTGGGAGGAATAAACCCACTAAAATCACATTTCTACTGAATGATAACAATTGGACTGAAGAGTTCACTCTAATTGGCATATATGGCTGTCTTTTGTTTTCTGGGCTTCAGGCCTAATCATTATTTGCTCTATTTTCCATTAAGCCACCCTGCTCAAAAGGTAGTGGTTGAGTCAATTCCATTTTAATTATTGTCAAAAATAACCTTTACTATTATATTTCAGTATGCTTCTAATTTTGGATTTTTTCTTCCACAAATTCTACCCACTTCAAGCAATTCTTCCCTATATTCAAGATTCAGTATTCTCTTTAAAACACTTTAATCACATCACTCAAGAGTCTTTGATGGTGCCTAGCCAAAATATTTCAACTTCCCCAGCTGAATAGTCAAGATTTTACATAGCCTGTTTCTCAGGACTCTTCTTACCTCCAACACACAAATCTCAAATCTTTTCAAATATACAATGTTCCCCTTTTGTTATCCTTTTATTCTTTTGGTTGAAATGTTTTAATTTTAATTGGTTATAGAAATATGATTAGGAATAAGCTAAAATATCATGAACAAACAACTGTATCTTTTAAAACCAATTCTCCTGCAGAAAAATTTTTATTTCCTTCTCCTCCATGTACCCAGTATTTCAGCTGGACCCATTGTTTGCTCTCCCTGGCATATGTTTTACACATTTCTGCACTTTAAGAAACTCCTATTTTATTTAGATAACTAGAGGCCCAGTGCACTAATTGGTGCACCAGTAGGGTCCCTCGGCTTGGCCTGCAGCATTGGACCAAAACTGGCTCTGTGACATCCCCTGAAGGATCCCAGATTGGGAGAGGCTACAGGCCAGGCCGAGGGAACCCACCGGTTCACAATCGGGGCTGGGGAGAGACACAGGAGGTTGGCCAGTTGGGGAGGGACCATAGGAGGACTCCGGGGCATGTCTGGCTGGTCTCGCTCAGTCCCAATTGGCCAGACCCCAGCATCAAGCTGACCTAGAGGTCGGAGCGTCTGCACCCTGGTGGTCAGTGCACATCATAGTGAGTGGTTGAGTTGCCTTAGTATATCATTAGCATATTACACTTTAATTGGTTGAATGGCTGACAGCTGGCCGGACACTTAGCATATTAGGCTTTTATTATATAGGATACCTACTTCTGTCAAACTATTTAATAAAAACCAAGTTCTCTTGAATAAGACAGGGACGCCCACTGTCACCACTCCTGTTTGACATAGTACTGAAAGTATTAGCCATTGCGATCAGACAAGAAGAAGAAATAAAAGGCATCCAAATTGGAAAAGAAGAAGTAAAACTGTCCTTATTCACAGATGACATGATACTGTATATAGAAAACACTAAAGACTCCATCAAGAAATTATTAGACTTAATAAATGAACTCAGCAATGTAACAGGATACAAAATTAATGCCAAGAAATCTATGGCATTTCTATACACCAATAATGAACTTACAGAAAGAGAGACTAAAAAAGCAATCCCATTTACCATCGTACCAAAAAAATTAAGATACCTAGGAATAAACTTGACTAGCGAGGTAAAAGACCTATATGCAGAAAACTGCAGGACACTGAAAAAGAGAGATAGAGGAAGACATAAACAGATGGAAGAACATACCTTGTTGTGTTCATGGATTGGTAGAATCAACATCATCAAGATGTCCATAATACCCAAAGCAATCTATAAATTCAATGCACTCCCCATTAAAGTACCAATAGCATATTTCACAGACCTAGAGCAAACTTTCAAAAAATTCATCTGGAATAAAAAAAGACCCCAAATAGCTGCAGCAACCCTGAGAAAGAAGAACAAAGTAAGTGGGATCTCAATACCAGATATCAAGCTGAAAGCCACTGTTCTCAAGACAGCCTGGTACTGGCACAAGAACAGACACATAGATCAATGGAATAGAATAGAGAACCCAGAAATTGACCTAAACCATTATGCTCAGTTAATATTTGACAAAGGAGGCATGAACATACAATGGAGTCAAGACAGTCTCTTCAATAAATGGTGTTGGGAAAATTGGACAGATACATGCAAGAAAATGAAACTAGACCACCAACTTACACCATACACAAAAATAAACTCAAAATAGATAACGGGCTTAAACATAAGACGGGAAACCATAAAAATACTAGAGGAATCCACAGGCAGCAAAATCTCAGACCTATGCCAAAGCAATTTCTTCCCTGATACTGCTCCTAGGGCAATGGAAACGAAAGAGAAAATAAACAAATGGGACTACATCAAAATAAAAAGCTTCTGCACAGCAAAAGAACCCATCAACAAAACAACAAGAAAGCCCATTGCATGGGAGAACATATTCACCAATGTTATCATAAGGGTTTAATCTGCAACATTTACAGGGAACTCATACAATTTAATAAAAGGAAGATAAACAATCCAATTAAAAAATGGGCAACGGACATAAATAGATACTTTTCAAAAGAAGACAGAAGAAAGGCCAAAAGACATATGAAAACATGTTCAAAGTTACTAATCATCAGAGAGATGCAAATCAAAACAATGCGTACCATCTCACACCTGTCAGAATGGCTATCATGAACAAATCAACAAACAACAAGTGCTGGCCAAGATTTGGAGAAAAAGGAACCCTCATGCACTGCTGGTGGGAATGCAGACTGTTATAGCCACTGTGGAGAACAGTATGGAGTTTCCTCAAAAAACTAAAAATGGAACTCCCATTTGACCCAGTGATCCCACTTCTAGGAATATATCCCAAGAAACTAAAAACACCAATTAGAAAGGATATATGTGCCCCTGTGTTCATAGTGGCACAATTCACCATAGCTAAGATTTGGAAGCAGCCTAAGTGCCCATCAGCAGATGAGTGGATTAAAAAACCGTGGTAAATTTATACAATGGAATACTACTCTGCAGTAAAAAAGAAGGAGTTCTTACTATTTCCAACAGCATGCATGGAACTGGAGAGCATTATGCTACGTGAAATAAGCCAGTTAGAGAAAGATAAATATCACATGATCTCACTCATTTATGGAATATAATGAACAACATAAACTGATGAACAAAAACAGATCCAGAGACAGAGAAGCATCGATCAGACCGTCAAACCTCTGAGGGAGGGTAGGGGAGGGTGGGGGTAAGGGGGAGAGATCAACCAAAGGACTTATATGCAAGCATATAGGCCTAACCAATGGACATAGACAACAGGGGAGTGAGGGCATGAGTTGGGGGGATGAGAGGTAATGTGGGGATAAGGACACATATGTAATTACTTAATCAATGAAAAAAATTAAAAAAAAAACCAAGTTCTCTTAAATGAAATTCCAAAAGAAATTAACCCTCCTCCATCTATGTAATAGTTATGAAGATTGTTTTCTTTATCCTATATAATAAAAGCCTAATATGCTGTGTCCAGTCATCCAGTTGGCTGTTCAACCAATCAAAGCGTAATATGCTAATGATAATCTAAGGCTGCTCTATCGCTTGCTATGATGTGCACTGACCACCAGGGGGCAGGCAGTGGACTGGTTGACCCATCGCTATGAAGTACACTGACAACCAAGGGCCAGACAGTCAACCAGTTGACCAGTCACTATGACGTGCACTGACTACCAGGGGGCAGATACTCAGACTGGTAGGTTAGCTTGCTGCTGGTGTCCAGCAGATCAGGACTGAGCGAGACAGGCTGGAATGCTCTGAAGCCCTCCCACAGTCCCTTCCTGGCTGGCCAACCTCCTGTGTTCCTCCCCAGCCCTGATCATGCACCAGTGGGGTCCTTCAGCCTGGCCTGCACCCTCTCACAATCTGGGACCCCTCAGGGGATATTGGAGAGTTGGTTTCAGCCTGATCCCACAGGCCACGTTGAGGGACCCCCAGTGCATGAATTCGTGACTGGGCCTTTAGTTTTAGAATAATATGTTTTATTTTTTTCTAAATCCCAAAGACAATGAATAAGTTCACTGCTGTGTATTGTTGTGAATCATATTAATGCAACTGTCAGGACAATTATAAATTAATAAATAAGTGAATAAATAAAAATTCTGCACATTTTAATGTTTTACTTACACACACATTTATAGATCTTTATGGAGAAGTAAAACATTTTCCCAGAGGAGAAATGGTTTCTAAAGACACAATAGTTTGTTTATAATATTTCATAAACTTTGATCTTTAGTCTATGCCTATTCATATTTCTATATCCAACTAAATTAAAATATTTAAATAAAAAAGAATACAAGGATAAGAAAATGAGAACCTTATATATTTGAAAAAAGATTGAGTTTTTATCATATAGTATATGGGGACTATTAAAGTTTAAAACAGGACTTAAAATTATTGTTTCTGTAGTTTAGATGATGAACTTGCAGGATGGTGAAAAAGATGAATTGGAGATAAACAATGGGCTAGTACAAATGCTAGCTAGTCCATAATTAAATGATTTGATGTGAAAAAGTGAAACGTCAGAACAAAATAGAATCGAGGAGATGGTTTAGTGCTAATTTGGAAGTAAAATTGATGAGATCAGTTTATTGATTCAATGTGAATGGATATGGAAAGTTTAGTTAATTGACATTTCTAAGTTGGGAGGCTAGGTATTTAGAGATGCCACCAAATTAGACAAACATGTGTTGGTAACATACTACTTGGGGGTATTGTATACACATGAAGGGTGGTTACAATAAAAAGACATGCTTTTGTCCTAAAGCATCTTACACTCTGATGGGAAGGATGCTGGGCTATAGGATAAGACTATATATATATATATATATATATATATATATATATATATATGAAAAGATTGAGGCCAAGGTCTTGTCTTATTTGTTGTTATGACTTGATACATAATAGGTACTTAGTATTATCTGGTCAAATTAAGGTTGGGAGGGAGGGAGGAAAGGATAAAATTTGAGTCCCCTACATCTGTTATGCACAATAACTGATTTTCTCTCTTTTAGTCTTCTTGATATGAGGTATGCTTTTGAGACAATACCTCACTATTTGCAGACAATATGTCAGATGGTGGGCTCTCTATGTAATTTCCAGCAGCTTACCCCCTCCCCATGCTTTATTGCCTGTTACATGATTGTTTGAAATCTTCTTTGGACTCTTCCTTTAGACAAGTGAGCTCTATACCACAAAAACTGCCCTCAAGCCTATAGCAAACTCTTGACTTAACAATAAACCCATAATTTTTATTTCTCCAGCCACTGGATGCCAGTGGATCTTCTGAAGTTTCTTGCCCCTGTTCTTGTAAGAATCACAAAAAGATTGGAGCTATTTCTACCTGTGTACACATGCACCTGTGAGGAAGCAGAAACCAATGCTCAGTTGATGTTGAATGATAAAAATAGTTATTTTTTTCTTTGAATAAACTTCCAGTCAAAGAAAATAAAACCTACAGGCAGTAAGAATGAGAAATTGTGTCTAAAAGTTGTGACATTTACTCCAGTAAAATAGACTTTAAAAGTACTTTTATAAATGTTGCACTTGAAGCACAATAGCCCTCTTCCATATTAAATTAGTTTATCACTTTTTATCTCATACGTTTTAATGGCTATAGCTTTCTAGACCAAAAGTGATCATTTACCAATCCAGGTTGGAGTCTATAAGCAGTATATAGGGAATTATGTATAAGGGTCTGCCAATAATATTGATAAAATATTCTCCTAAATCTTTTGTGAGGCAATGGAAAAGCACTGAACAAATTGTATTCACTGCCTGGAGAAATGAGATTCAACCACAAGTGGTGAGCAAAATGGACACACAAGTAGGGCAATAATAGTTCTTTGATTGCTTTTGCTAATAAACTTTTCCATTTCCTTAAAACGAAAGGAATTGCTGGTTCACTTTTAATGTGGCATTTCTGATGTTTACAAAGTGTTATGTGCTTTTAGAAGAAAAAAAATCGAATATAGATATGTGCAATGTTCCACTTCCTCTCTCTCATGCTAATTATTTCTGAATATCAAAGACTAGACTGACTGAAAATTGCATCACAACATTTTCTTACAGGGATTAGACATATAACAAATGTATAACACTAACAATAAATGGGCTGTATAGATTAAAGTAGTAGTTTTAGTTAATACTGACTCTTACAAAGTTTCTCTTTAAATAGGCTCAATCATAGTATATGATAAGCTCCTGATTAGAAATGTATACTATAATGAACTAATAAGAAATGTAAAGAATAATGGAATTTTGAAATAACTGGAATTAATGGGATAACAATGGAACAATTACATTAGTTATTTCTTTTACTATAATAACTGCTTATAGAATGTGGATTATAGATAAACTTATGGTGAGATGAATTTACTTAAGTTTTAAATTCTATAAGTTTTAAATCAGAAATCTATTGCTGTAATTGAATTTATTGATTGAGCACCCAACCAAGAATCGAATGCAATAGCTCTTGGCTAGAACTCTCTCTCTCTCTCTCTCTCTCTGTTAATAACTTCTTAGGAAGTAAATGAGAAAATGAGAACAGCCAGAATTAGGCCATATATTAATTTCTCAAGTTATATTCTGTTCATCACAGAGTCTATAAAAAAGTATTTTATATGGAATTTTCCAAAGTATTTGACCTCAGGATTCTTTGTGTATGTGAAGTTTCCAGCAATTCAGAATTAATTATCAACATGACAACTTGTTTTTAAATGCTGGTCTAGTCCATGGTTCCAGACTGCTGGAGATTTTCCATTAATTAAAGAAAAAGTGTTTCCACTTAGTGTATATCCTGGTGATTAAAAACATGGTCTCTGGAAACAGGCTGCCTGGCTTCAACTACTGGCTCTACTGCTTGTTAGCTGTATGACCTCTGGCAATCAACCTAACTATATCTTGCCTTAGTTTTCTCTTCTTAAAATTAGGATAAGAAATATAATGACATCCTAGGACGGTTGTGAGATTTGAATGAGTTAATATATAAAAAGCATTTAGTACAGTGCCCAGCACATTGTATGCACCATATCAGCATTTGCTATTTTTTATTTTTAATGGTAGTGGTAGTATGGTATCACCCCTGACATTTAAGTACAATAATATAAAAATTTAATATTATTCTATTAATAGCAATATAATATTGGAATATCATTTTCTTCCTTTTGAAATTTTATTTTAAGACTAAAAAATGTATTTTAATTATTATTTCCTTGTAAATGTTCATTGTACTCCTATAAAGTACATGGCAATATCTGACCATTGTACGGACAAATGATCAATTAGATAGTACAATGCCTAAGAACGTATAACCTAAACTAAGGTAAATTTTCCATGCAGTTGGATTAAAACCTGCCACTGAAATTCATGTACTTATATAGGTCTGTCAATAATATCAACAATACAGTTTCTTAAATCTTTCACATAATCATGAAAAAATACTGCAGGTATTTCTTTTCTCTCTCCCTAAGTCCTTGATTCTATTATTATTTTTTTTAAATTTAATTTTCAATTATAGCTTACATTCACTATTATTTTGTATTAGTTTCAGGTGTACAACATGGTGCTTAGATAATCAGGTACTTTACAAAATGTTCCCCAATGCTTCAAGTAGCCACCTGGCACCATACGTAGTTATTACGATATTATTGACTATATTCTCTATGCTGTACTTTATATTATCATGACTGTTTTGTAACTACCAATAAGTACTTGCAAGTATTTCAATCTATTATTTAGAGAAACCGAGATACCATACGCTCAGAAAAAAAATTGTGACGAAAGGTCCTCTTTGATCAATAGTAGAAGAATGAGAGAACCAATACTATAAAAGTTAAAGAAATCCACAGGGATGAGAGGTGGAGTGGGTGAGAAAAACTTCATGAGAAAAGTGGCATTGGAGCTAGATCTTGAAGAAAATTTTATCTTAATAGCTCTAGACATAGAAAGTAGAGCTTTAAGGAACAGTAGTGAAGACTATACATTTGGGAAGAAGGAATGATAGAAACAGATGTGCAGGTGGGGGAAGGTTCTAGTGTATGGGAAATACCAGCTTAGGTATGGAAAGTAATAAAAATTAATTATTAATTTTTTATGCCAGTTAAACTCTCAAAGACCCAGATCTCAAAATTGCTAAGTAAAATTGTGTCAATCTTTTTTCCTTAGTGTTTCCAAAATATGTTTAATCTTTTAAATTTTTGCAAAAATTGAACAGAAGGATTTTTATAGCCTACTAAAATTAACAATATAAAAATATTAAAACAGCCAATACTGAAAAGTAATTACTAATTTCATTTGCATTTAAATTATTTAAAAATAACACATCCTAATATTCAGGAACTGAGGTGAGCTTATCCATAAATGCCTGGATTATATGAATAAACACTGGAGAACTAAAATTACAGTAATAGCAATACATAGAGACTTAGCTGGACTGTTGCATACAGTAGGTAAAAGTCCAGAAAGGAAAAGAATAAGGTATTTTGACCAGGAATAACCCTCCTCTTTGATCGAGCTTTACAGAAACTCACACAGAATGGAAGGAATTAACTGCTGTGAAAAGTCTTCCCAGAAGGAGTCTGCCCTGAGTTGTGGTGTGAAGAAATATTACTGATAAAGTGACACTGTTTACTTAGATGGTATCAGGAAAAAGCTAACATAAATGCAATCAATGAAAAAAGAAAGCTCTCTCTGGGGGTTTGATATAATTTGTGACTGCATGAGGAAATGAGGAAGGCAATAACTGAATTACAAGAATGAAGAGAGGGGCATGGGCATCCTAAGTCTGAGAAGAGAGCTGGACACTAAGAAGGTGTCAGATTATCACCAATACTATCGAGGGGAGAAAGTTCCCGGGCTTCAGTGAATTTATGTAGCTTTTTTTGGGCACTTCCAGGACACAGAGCTTGGGAGGTAGAGTGCTGACTGGATTCCAGCCCCTCAGTGGAGAATTTGTGTAGGGCATACCTGTACAAATATCCATGTTTGCCCCGACAGGCTACCTACCAGTGGTATTCAAAAGCTGTCACAGGAATAAATTCATACTACAGAAGGTCCTCACCTTATGATAGCTCAATTCACAATTTATCAACTTTATGATGCTGCAAAAGTGATATGAATTCAACAGAAATTGTATCTCAAAAATTTTGAATTTTGATCTTTTCCTGGGCAAGCAATATGGGGTACAATACTTTCTTGTGATGCAGTGGCAGGAAGGTGGTTTTGCTCAAGAGTATGCTATGTAAGTGTTCTGGTCACATGTAAGGTAGCCTAGGCTACACTATGCTATTTGGTAGGTTCGGTGTATTAAATGCAGCGCTGATTCATGATATTTTCACCTTACCATGGGTTTATTGGGATGTAATCCCACCATAAATTGAGGAGCATCTGCATATGAAGGTTATTTCTTCAGTCTGCTATAGCTCACTGATAATACTCCTGAACACTATCCAACTCTTATGTATAGTTTAATAATATATTCTTATGTTCAGCAAACCTCTGATTTTTAGTATCTCCTAAGAAACAGGATAGCTCTGGGCTTCTCAGGAATACTCAGCAGTAAAAGTTATAAAATGAATAATCTGGGCAGCAGAATAATTAAAGTATGTGCATTGCGGTAGGCAGACTAAAGTAGACACCCTAATTCCTGGACCTGTGGATATGTTACACTACACGGCAAAGAGACTTTGCAGATGTAATTAAGGTGAAGGATCTAAAATAAAGATAAATCCTGGATTATTTGGTTTTGCCCATTCTAAGGACATGAGCCAGTCCTTCTAGCACTGAACTTTCTCTGATTGGAGTCAGAGAGGTGGGGAAGAAGAGGAGCAGAGAGAGAGGGAAGTCAGATGGGAAAAGGGTTGTCAGAGAGATTCTATGCATGAGAAGGATTCCACACTCTGTTTCTGGCTCTGAGGTGTAGGAGCCATGTGTGAGGTACGGAGGGAGGTCCTGAGAAGCTAAGGGTGGGTTCCGACTGACAGCCAGGAAGAAAAAAGGGACTTTAATCCCACTACAGCAAGGAACTGTATTCTACCAGCAAGCTGAGTGAGCTTGAAAATGATTCTTCCCAGGACCCAATACCCTGGTTTCAGCTGTATGAAACCCAGAGCAAAGAAGCCTGTCAATCTGACCTCCAGAACTGTGAGATAAAAACAAACAAAAACCTTGTGCTGTTTTAATTCGCAAAATTCATTGTAATTTGTTACAGCAGCAACAGGAAACTAACACAGGACTCATATGTTAGCAGTGACATGACTATAAAATGGCTGCCTCAAGGCAGGCAAGATGCATTGATAGACAAAGTATATTTAGGCCTTCAAAATTACTGAGATAAAGCCACATCTTATCTATTTAACGTTACATAGGGGCCTTCAAATGCCCCTTTCAGTTTTAGCTTTCCCTGGAAATTCCCTAACCTAATTGAATCTGGTTTAATGCTTGCCACTTATATTTTACCTACTCTAGATGTCAACATTTTTTTGTTCATAATTTGTCTATCTTGACTTTGTCTCAGTGACTCAGTATTTCCTGTTGCTTATCCATTCAACACAACTATTACTTGTTGCCCCAACCTGACTTGACTGGACCCTTTATCCCAGTCAGCCTAGCACTCCTTGGGGCATTATATTAGCATCTCATCCACTGTCTGGCTCTCTGCTAATTGTCTTTTGTGACTTGAGGAGACATTAACTAAAATTGACTATTTCTGAATGAAAGATACTGTTGAGTTTCTGAACAGGCAAACTTGAGATTTCAGTGGTAAAGCTTGCCAGGTGCTGTTCACCTGTCAGTCATTCATCTCTTCTTTTGCTAGCTCTTGTTATGTACTCTGCATAATTTAATATGGTGAGGGTCTGCTTCCTCATAGCTAGCATCTTCTAGCTGTAACCACACATGGGGGAGAAAGGGATTGAGGAGCTTTGTAGGGTCTCTTTTATAAGGGCCCAAATCCCATTCATGAGGGCTCCACTTTCCTGACCTAGTCACTCCTCAAAAGCCCTGTCTCCTAATACCATCACATTGGGCATTAGGTTTCAGCATATGAATTGGGGGTTGGGGGGGGGGGAGGGCACAAATATTCACACCAAAGCACCAGTACTAGGAGATTTTGTGGCTGTCATGTCTATGAACCTCCTTAAAGATGGGGCAACTAGGAGAAGCGCTTAGGCAATTGGAGTGAAGATAGGAGCTGGCTCTCAATCTTCCAAAACATCATAGGAAACCTTTGATTTTAGTAATAGTTAGATGCCACCTAGAGGGCAAATAATATCTGTTCCCTAATTTTTAAATATTTTTTTGTTCTGTTTTGTTTTGTTTGTTGTTGTTGTTTGTTCCCTAATTTTTGTTTCAATTGTGGTAAGAGTAGAACAATTCAGACATATTCTAAAGAATATATGTTACTTCTATAAATCTTTCATGTTTTCAGAATGCACTCATGATTAAGTTGCAAAAATGTAAAAGGATTGCATCCTTGCAGTAAAATATTTATTTGTTATACAAATTCAAAATTAGAATTGTAATGTAGCTATAAAAATATTATGAAGTAGAATGCTACTGTAGCTGAGGTGACATTTTTCACATAGAACCGACTCTAACAATAACCAAGAGAACTTTAAAGCAAGCTCTTATTCTAATATGTCCCTGTGAGAAAATGGCATTCCTAAGAGGGGTAGAATTTGGGGATGGGAATAACTAAATCCATGTTATTTTATGAATGTAAATTATTTCCTTGAAACACAGAGAAAGGAAACCCATGGCTTATTTTGTTTCTGCATATTGAGATGAGGAATGCTCATGGAAAATTAGGTCCCTCCTTAAGGTAGGACCAGAAAATACCCTGATAGTTATTAAGCACTGTGCTCAGGAGCAAAAATGAAGGGATGAAAATTATCAAATTGCCCATTTGCAATCCTAGTAGAAAGTGAGGACTATAGATTATTTTTATGGTTTGGAATTACTATTAAAATACATAAAATTCAGCAATCATTTTAGTTTCCCATATTTGTTGTTTTTGTACACCGGAGCCCTTATTTTCTAGTTTCTAAAATCATCATCAAAATTCTTAAAGTCAATAGGTCCATATATTTGATTGTTTTATTTTATTTTTTAAAAAAGAGCAAGAGATAGGTAAGCTGAAAAAGCTATCTATAATAATAAAAGTGTAATATGCTAATTAGTGTAATTAGCCGAACGACCTTCTGGACATCATTCCGGACATCATTCCAGACAAAGCCACAGCTGCGGGGGCCAAGGCAGAGGCAGAGATGGTTAGGGGTGATAAGGCAGGCAGGCGAGTGATTAGGGGCGATCAGGCAAGGCAGGTGAGTGGTTGGGGGTGATCAGGCAGTCAGGCAGGCAAGCAGTTAGGAGCCAACAGTCCTGGATTGTAAGAGGGATGTCCGACTGCCAGGGATGGTCTGCGAGATCGGGCCTAACGTGGCAGTCGGAAATCCCCCTAGGGGTCTCTGGTTGTGAGAGGGTGCAGGCTGGGCTGAGAGACCCCCCACCTCCATGCACAAATTTCGTGTACCAGTCCTCTAGTATTTCTATTACTAGGCTTATGAGAAATATAGAATCCTAAAGGAAAATGTTGGTAGTAACAACTTTCAAGAAGAGAAAGAAACCTTATGCTGTATGGACGGTAAAGGAGGAAAAGAGTCCAGATTATTTTCAAAGCACAGAGATGATACAGGCTAACCATTTACTAAGATCCAGAGTACCTCAAATAAATACACAGACTAATGCCATTAGCTACTTTGGGTCATATGGTACTGATATTCTAACCATAGAACAATGTTGTGTCATTTGTAGTTAGCCACTTAAAAGAAAAATCAACACAGTTTAGTGGCCAGATCTTTGAGTTAGACAACAAGGCTCCTTGACTAGAGCTTTCCTTATGAATTAAATATATTTAAATTTATGCCATGTCTAATTACATGATTACATGTTGTTTATCTTCAAATATTTTCATTTTTTACTACTAGTACTACATATAATCATGGCTAATTATTTCACATACATATGATGAAAAATACCTAAGATATATTCAGAGTGCTTAACTTGATATTAAGGATTAGTTTGATTGACTGTGACCATTATCTGGTTGAAACACTATAGCAAAAATCTAAGTGTATTTCTAATAATGTGTGGGTCATTTCAAGTAACTGTCGACAGCCAAAAGTATATAAATTAATTTTAAAAAGCAATACTATTTCCTTAGGGGACATCAAATGTCCAATATCAATCCAAAATTAAATTTAAATTTAATCTGGACTGTGGGAAATTGACAAATGACCCTGTTAATTATCAAATAAGACTAACCTAATTCATACCTAATCAATAAATGACTCTCTAATGCAGTGGTTCTCAACTGGAAATTCTGTTTGTTTTGTTATGGGTGGGGCCACAACATTAATAACAAAGAAACAGAATTTCCGAGGATGAGGCCCAGAAATCAGGATTTTAAAAAGATTCCCATGTGATTCTAATGTGCAGCCAAGGTTGAGAACCACTGCTCTAAAGGAAGCTCTGGTAAATGTGAGTGGAGGATGCCAATTTTGTGGAGCAAATGTTATTTTTGAAAATGTTTAGAGGGGTCATAAGAAATGCCCAATAGCCATTTTTTTTTCAGTTGGGCAGCTGTCTTGCCCACTATGGAACTACATTAGTGTTTGGGGTCAAAGTCACATATTTATAGAAATAGAGAGCACTGCCTGGTTTTCATACAGTTGAGGAGTAGTGGCTGTGAAGGTAGAGAATCTATTTTCACTCTGCATTTATTAATTCACCTATTCATTTTCTTATGCCTTTTGTCTTTATCACTTTATGTTTTATCATTGCTTTGACCACTTTACCTTTTATTACTGCTTACACTGTATTTAACAGGTCAAAAGATTTTTATAAAATGTTATCTGTGAATTTTGCTTGTCAATGGCATGGAAATTAACAAATGGTCTTAAAAGGCTACAAAAGTAAAAACAAAATGAAATGAAAACTCAGGCCATACTGTGAAATGAAATGTAACATTGCTTCTAGTTCTGTTAACTTATTCTTCTGATTTCATTTCTTTTGTATCTTCTACTTCTTCCATCAGGTTATGAGACCAAACTTCCATGGCCTATTTTAACATAACACATCTAATTATGTACATATATTATTAGGACTTTTGAAGGGCACAGAAATAAATGGAAATGTTTATGTTGTATATCAGAGTATGTACTAGTATACTAGCCATTTATACTAAACTAGGGGCCCGGTGCACGAAATTCGTGCACTGGGTGTGTGTGGGGGAGGGGAGTGTCCCTCAGCCCAGCCTGCCCCCTCTCACATACTGGGAGCCCTCAGGCGTTGACCCCCATCACCCTCCAATCGCAGGATCGGCCCCTTGCCCAGGTCTGATGCCTCGGCCAGAGGCGTAGACCCCCATCACCCTCCGATCGCCTGATCGGCCCCTTGCCCAGGCCTGACACCTCCGCCAGAGGTGTCAGGCTTGGACAGGGGACCCCCATCTCCCCCCGATCACTGGCTCTGGCCCCCGCCCAGGCCTGAGGCCTCTGGCCCAGGAATCATGCCTGGGCAGGGGACCCCCATCTCCCTCTGATCGCTTGCTCCACCCCCCGCCCAAGCCTGACGCCTCTGACCCAGGCTTCAGGCCTGGGCAAGGGGACCATCATATCCCCCCAATCCCCGGCTCCGCCCCCCACCCAGGCCTGATGCCTCGGCCAGAGGAGTTGACCCTCATCACCCTCCGATCACCAATCACCGGATCGGCCCCCTGACCAGGCCTGAGGCCTCCGGCAGAGGTGTCAGGCCTGGGCAGGGGACCCCCAGCTCCCCGCGGTTGCAGGCTCCGCCCCTGCCCAGGCCTAACACCTCTGGCCTAGGCGTCCGGCCCGGGCAGCGGGGACCCGCAGCTGCAGTGGCCCCGCGATCGTGGGCTCAGCTTTAGGCCCAGGCAAGGGACCCCTAGCTCCCGGGACTGCCAGCTTCGACCGTGTCCAGCTCCCATCGCTGGCTCCACCCCTACTTCCTGCTATCACTGGCCAGGGCGGAAAAGGCGCCTGATTCTCTGATCATGGCTGGGGGGCAGGGCAAAGGCGGCCCCAGGGCTGCCTTTGCCCTGCCCCCCAGCTCTTAGCTCCCCCCTGGGTTTCCGATCACTGTCAGTGGCAGGGGGCTTCTTCCTGCTTTCCCTTTCGCCTCCCTGCATTGTGCCTACATATGCAAATTAACCACCATCTTGTTGGCAGTTAACCGCCATCTTGTTGGCAGTTAACTGTCAATCATAGTTGGCAGTTAATTTGCATATAGCCCTGATTAGCCAATGAAAAGGGTATCGTTGTACGCCAATTACCATTTTTCTCTTTTATTAGATAGGATTGAATATTACTCATTGTACTTTTTTCTGCATACTTTTAATCTATGTTATTCTTAAAGATGAATAACTGATTCAGTATTCTGGAGGCCCAAAACATCTTGGCCTGACTTTTCACCTTCAAGCAAATATTTTTGACCAGCTAGGCAATTTTTATTATTCAATATTTTACACCATTACTCTTGCTCTTTCCTGATTAATAAGAAACCATCTCAACTGAGTATGACATAATGCTTTCCTACAGTCTCTGAATTTCTTTATGTATTTGTCTCAGTGTAGAAAATTTACTGTTAGTAACCCTTGAGAGGAAAGGGAGGGTATCTTTCAGACAGCACCGTGGAGAAGAGCTTACATGTGGGAGTCAAGCAGCCTGGGTTAAACACGCTGCTTCTTAATGTGACCTCAGTCATTTCCTTAATCCTTTTATAACATTTTTAAAACATATTTTTTAAGTTAGGAAAAATAAAACCAAATGAGTTGTGTCTGTGTACTTAAACCATCCCTTTCACTCAAAATATTTTGGTTGGGGTAATCAATAACAAACACAATTGATAAAGATTGTAACTTGTGTAAATAATTTATGGTAGTGGTACTTGTTAGTATCTTTTGCCAGAGCAACTATA